>NW_027492397.1:0-547978 GCF_021521415.1 Bidens hawaiensis
ACTTATCCTAAACACTTAGAAATTTCAAAAAAGATGAGGAAAACCTCCACGCAGGTCAGATGTAGGTAAAGTTTAGCCATCCTACTAAGTGCAAGTGACGGTCATACCCGCACAATCACGAAAGAGGAAGCAAAACTTCAACCCATTATCTACCACGTTCAAAGGTTAACTTATTCTTAACACTTGGAAAATTGCCAATTTAAACTAAAGTATGCAAGTCATATAACGTTTATAAAGCAAGGAATCCAGAGAAAGTGGCGGTCTTACCCGCACAAAGATTTATATTTCACAATGATTTATTACAAGAATGGCCGGGTAACTACCCGCCTACAAGAAAATAAATCTATACAGGCTAAATCTATCCTAGCAGTGGGAAGGGATCTTCAGGATCAAGCTTCAGGGCCACTTCCACTTGGACCAGCACCATCAGTAGATCGTGGCAGTTCAAGGAAAGCTTTAAGGATAGCTAGCCCATCATCAGCAGCAGCAACTTGGTTCACCTTCTCCACCACCGGATGCGGGAAGGCGGCATACTGATTCACTGCTTGGTCGTAAACAGCTTCAGTATCAACATTGTACAAAGGGAAGTTGGAAGGCGGGATGCCTTTCTCAACGAACCCTAGACCAAGCAGGAAGCCGGCCTTTTCCCCATCCTCGTGAGAAGCGTTGAGGGCTGCGCTCATAGCATCATCATAAGAGGTCTCAGCAAAGACCCGATGCACAACCTACAAGAAAATATACAAGTATCAGAACCTTTTCTATTTACAAAGGAAAGCGTGAAGACATGAAGCTAAACATACCTGAGACAACGCTTCTCGAAGAAGCCATTCCTTGGCAACCAGAGCTTCTTGGAGGGCAGCTTGAGCTTAGTTACGGGCGCGTTCGGCTTCACTCTTGTTGAGGTTGGCAAGCAACACTTCTTTAGCCGCAACCTCTTCGACGCCCTTTAGCTTCCGCTCAGTATGGTCAAGCACCCCCCTCTGGTCCAAGATCTCCTGGAGCTTTTTGGCGTCTTCCATCGCCAAGGCATCATGAGCCTGCTGGAGAGCATCTAATTTGGCTTTAAGCTCTTCATTCTCCACGCGTAGAGGCTCAGCAACAGCTTCAGCCTTGGTGGCCCTCTCGGTTGCGTTCCTTGCAGTTTCCTTAGCCAGCCGAAGCTGTTCATTAACAGCTTGGGCAGCCTTGGAACGGGCCTCGAGCCGGGCCTGAACTTCAACCTCGAGGGCCTTGAAGGCCTTCTCCTTTTCCGCAGCAGCTGCGGTAAGCCTTTGGTTCTCCTCCCGGACAGCCCGCGCCTGAGCTACTTCTTTAATGCGAGCTGCTTTTAACTTGTCGTTTTCACGACAAAGCAGCTCGACGCGCGGCTGCATCCGGGCCAGGAGAACCCGAAGCTCATTGGTTAGCCTACCCTCATGGTAGCTAGCCATGGCTTCCCCCCAACGCACCACTGGGAGCAGCGTGACGAGCCCATTCCACGCACTCCACAGGGGTGCGAAGGGTTGTTCCTCGGCGAATGTTCCATCGTGGAACATACACTTCATTGGAATCCGACACTGCAAAAAACATAAAGCAGTTAGGAAAAGATGATAAAAAAAATATATATATATATAAAATGGGCCAAAAGAACCCTACGCACCTGTAGGGTCAATAACAGGCCGATAGCCGCCAAACCCATCACCTGAACCCAACGGAAATCCATCCAAGTGGTCAGGCAGATGGGAAGGAGGCAGAGGTTGGCGATAAGCCCCATGCATACCTGAAGGTTCGGCCGTCGTTGCCGATGACGGAGGCATGGTAGAAGCCGCCGCGGTCGCAGCCGCGGAATCCGCAGCAAAAGTAACCGCCGGCTAGGTGAAAGATGCGGTAAAAATAGCACTCACAGCCGGCGGTGACGTCATCACAGCTGGAACAGTCGGCTCAAAGGAGTGAGCAACTGAACCAGCGGAAGCAGGCGCAGGCGCCTGGGTCGTCGCCTCAGGTAGGCTGACCAAGCCTACCGTCATAGGCGGAGGGATACTCTGCGCTCCACCCTGGAATGCGTCAACATCCACGCCTGCACAAAGAAGATAAGCATTAATGATGGAAAACTATGAAGTTAAAGATAAAGGAGTTTGTACTTACGGGTTTTCTTGAGCCTAAATGTACGGACAGGCGGGGATGAACCCAATGGAGCCGGCCTCTTCACGCCGCTCACCATTGTCATCCTGGGCTCTTCGGTGACAGTTGTCACAGCCTCCGGAATGGTGGTCTTATCACCACCGGGATTCCCCGCCACCTCTTCGCTCTCGGTCTCCGAGTCAGACCGAGGCACCGGATCGGCAGTGGAGGCCACCTTCTCCTTCCCCTTCCCGCCGGCAGCCTTCTTCTTCCGCACCAACGGAGGACCATCTGCGGATTCCTCATCAGAACATACGATTAGAGGAATTCCAGCAGAGGTTTCAACATTGAGGGGTCGAGGGTCGAATAGCGCCTTACCTGGCCGCCTGGCGCTAAGGATCTCGTGGCCTAGCGGATAGACCTCCACGAACCGATCCGCCGTTTGTTCTAGGATGGGCAACTCGTTCTCGTCTAGAGCGCGAGTACCCATCCGAGCGGGACCGTCAGCCTCCCGCGGGTACATAAGCGACTGCAAGTCGTTCCCCTCTGAAATAAACAGGAAAGAAGATTAGAAGAAATTCTAAATTAACAAAGGGAAACAAAGCATACCGTAAGGAACAGAGTTCGAACCGTATTGGAGGACGATTGGGATCTTTTGCGCATCCGCAGCCTTCCACACCCGGCTCATCCCCAGCATCACCATCCCGGACTCCGCAAACCGGTAAACCGGAGATTGGACTCGGGATATCTTCGCAAACCATTCCGCCTCCTGGTAGTTGGAGGCTTGAAGGCTGGGAAGTGCTTGCCCATTCTTGAATTTCATGGCAAGGGGGATGGCGCGAGCGGAAATGTAGAAGAACTCCCGCTTCCACGAGCGAAGACTGCGCTAGGTCGCGCAAATCTTCAAACCCTTAATCCGGGTTATCAACGTATACCACCCCTGGATGCACCTCCAAGAGTAGAAGGTCATCAGGCGGTCAACATTGGGCTCAATGCCCAGAATCCGGCACACCCACTCGAAGTGGCGAACCTTGGCAATCGCCATCGGGTGCACCTCAGTCAGGTGCACACCGTGCCTCTCAAGGACACGGTAAACAAACTTTGTCAATGGGAACCTAAGATTCCCATAAACAAAGAATGCAGCATATACCCCGATCTTGCCTCTGGGGGCATCGTACACCGTCTGATGGGGTTCAGGAAACTCAGGCTCGAGAGACTCGAGCATGAACTTCCTGACGACGTACTGATACAGATCGACAGGCAGAGCACACTGGCACTCGCCAGCAGTACTCTTGTCATCGGCTGTAGCTTCGAGATCACGTGAAGACATCTTGCAGATATGAAAGAAGAAAACGATTTCAAGGGAATGCTCGACTGAAAAGATGAGTATTCGCCGGAAATCGTTTTGAAGATGAAAAGAGTGAAAGTGTGGATTACAAAGAACCCTCTCCCCCTTTATATACTAATCGCAATTAATGCGATGAATTTAATGCGGAAGAGAGAGAAATCGAAGGTGCAATGAAACTATGACACGTGGCAAAAAGCAAGCTGGCAACAGCTGTTGAAAGGACGCGTACCATTAATTTCGCGGCCACGCGCCCGAAAAATCGTGCCTACGCGCCTGAAAAAGCGTCTGGAATGACCATGTACTGTCACTTCACCATAACTTCCTGCACGTCCTGACACAGTCAGAAGAAACCGTCGCACGACGTTTCAGAGGTTTGGACTGTTCTTATCCTTTCACCAACTCTTCGAATTTCAAAAAATTCAAAAAGATTCAAAAGTAAGCGGGAAAATACCCCTTACCTTGGCAACCAAGTAACCGTAAGACGGATGCGGGTACAGTGTTAAGGCAAAACCCTTCACATACCTAGCACCCGCAGGGAATTGAAGCCAAGAATACCTTGGCAATCAAGTAACCGTAAGACGGATGCGGGTACAGTGTTAAGGCAAAACCCTTCACATACCTAACACCCGCAGGGAATTGAAGCCAAGAGTAACTTGGCAACCAAGTAACCGTAAGACGGATGCGGGTACAGTGTTAAGGCAAAACCCTTCACATACCTTGCACCCGCAGGGAATTGAAGCCAAGAATACCTTGGCAATCAAGTAACCGTAAGACGGATGCGGGTACAGTGTTAAGGCAAAACCCTTCACATACCTAGCACCCGCAGGGAATTGAAGCCAAGAATAACTTGGCAACCAAGTAACCGTAAGACGGATGCGGGTACAGTGTTAAGGCAAAACCCTTCACATACCTAGCACCCGCAGGGAATTGAAGCCAAGAATACCTCGGCAACCAAGTAACTATAAGACGGGTGCGGGTACAGTGTTAAGGCAAAACCCTTCACATACCTAGCACCCGCAGGGAATGGACGCCAGGAATACCTTGGAAGTAAAGTAACCGTAAGACGAGCGCGGGTACAGTGTTAAGGCAAAACCCTTCACATACCTAGCGCTCCGCAGGGAATTGAAACCAAGAAGGATCTTCTGGGCAATGCTTGCGGAAACGAAAATAACATCCCCGCATAGCGGGAACGTCGAGAACTACGTTGTTTGAAGCTCCAGGATGGAATTGGTGGTTTTAACATAATTGATCACTATGTTCAAAACTACCAAAACCTCATGGAGAATCCTCACAAGTGGGACTCAACGCTCCTGACTTGCGAGGAGGTTACAGACCTACCCGCATCATACCCAAAGATCAAGCAGGAAAGTCGGGAATTTCTGCAAGTGACAAGGACTTCCGCGGGAAGAATCCCCATGGAAAACCTTAAAAAACCCTTTTCAAAACCCTTTGCTTAAGTCCAAAAGTTCACCTCACTTTATTAAACACTCATGAGAAGAACATTGGACTGGGGGGACTTGAAGAGGTAGGTCCCAGCAGAGCCCAGTTGGACCCGCAAGACTCACCTTGAAGAGGGACGTCTGCGCAGAAACCAACTGGATCCGCAGGACCAACCATGCTCAGAGACGTGACGTCCTTACGCGCAGTACGCAAGCTGTTCCCGCAGGAAATGCCTCCCAATGGTGAAGGACTCTGCCTGTTCCCGCAGCTGCGGATACAAGCCATCAGGGAAGGCCACCCGCGCAGCAAGGCTACACGCACAAGGCATTTAGCTCTCAATCACTCAGTGTCACCTGAAGGAATGAGCAAAGCCGGGAACAATCCCGCACAAGGGCGGGAGGGGGAATACTCCCGCCCAAATAAGCCAGTCCGTACGATACGGGAAGATCTTCTGTACTGTACCTGACGAGGTATGGGCAAAAGATCTGACTAAAGATACGACAGCTTATTGACAACAGTATGGCGAGCAGCATGCTCCTGTACTGTATGTCACTATTAGCCGCTGCCTACTCACCAACTCCTGTCATACCACGTGCATAGCCGGCAGTTGGTGGAAAAGGAATAGTACACAGCAGGCCTGGTCACTATCAGCCGCTGCCTACCCACCAACTACCAGCAGGGCACGTGCGTAGGCCACTGTTGGTGGAACAGGAACACTATTGCAGCCGGCCACACCTCCTTGGAAACCTACCTTCGGCTATAAATACCACAAATGGTATGACCATCTCATCTTATCATATCTTAACATATCTCATCATATTATACCTGATATCTGCTCTAGCAATCTCTTAATATACATTTATATTTAAAGAGCAATCTAGTCTGATTCTCACGCCGGAGGGTGGTCACAAGGAGGAACCCCCCCCCCCCTTCTCAGTGACAAGCTCACGGTGTCTGTTTTGCAGGTTATCAGAAGAACCATCTTTACCGGGTCTAACCCCTCGTGGGAAACATCTATCTAACCCCCAGGTTACCCGTAATCTGCCCGGGGTCCGGTTAGTGTTTCTTCAGTATGCTAGTTGTATACTTAGTTGTATACTTATTCCTTGTATTTTCAGCAAATATAATTCAGACCGCACCGCATCAGTTTGGATTGCTGATATTCATAAACGAAGTTGAGTCCTAAGTTCATATTTTTCTTTCTTATGATTGGTTTTCATTCCCATCTTTCATGCCTCTTGGCACTTATAATACATCAGTCAATTTATAGTTTGATGTTCAATTGACAAGTATTCGAATCACAAACATTTTGTAGAAAAAGTTAGAAGATGCTAGGATTTGAGATGAGCAACTCCAAGAACATAATAACAAAGAAAACGTTGCTTCTATTTTTATTTTTATTTATCGAGGCTGCTAATTATATGATAACTTTTCCTTCCCAAGTTTACATTCTTTTGATGCCCAATATCTAAAGATGAACCACTTGACTTAGCCTCGGTTAGGAATTGTATTGATACCAGACTTTGGATTGATTATCGGGTACATGACTTGCCATTATGCGATATATTCCCCAGATTATTCTCAGTTGTAAAGAAAATACCAAGAAAGTAATTCAAAGCATATTTCTCCCCACATTATGGCTGATATGGAAGGCGCAAAATAACAATATCTTAAGAGTAGTTAATCGGCAATCACATCAAAGGTAATAGAAGAGATCAACGATTAGTGTATTTGGTTGGGAGAAAAAATAGGGCAAACTCCTATTGTAATATTTCTATTTATTCTGCTGACATCTATTTGCTGAAAAGACAGTTTCAATTTTGTTTTTTCTTCCTCGTTGCTATTACAATATTTCTTATTGCAAGTTTATACAAAAGGTACAGCTTACAGTTTGATACGTTATGAGATGCACATTTACATGTTTATAAGTTACAAATTTCTTTTATCAGTTACTCGCACACTGAACGCACACTGAACGTTATGCTTAAATGCCCGTCTGGCCTTTTGTTTTCTTGCATGTTGGGTTAGTCAGGACTATTATAGAGCATATAGAGGAGTGATCAAAAGTTGGGGAAAATAACTTATGCACCAATAAATGTCAATTAAAAAGTTGTAATTTATGTCAAAAAAAGAAAAGCTGAATTTAGTGCTGATAGACAAAATTGTTTAAAATATATCTTTCAAGTTCTTCTCTTTTCACTGGATTACCGATGGACGACCATGAATTGCACCCACCCTATCCACTCTCCAGAGACGGAACACGCCCACATCTGGTGCACTTTTGACTCTCAAGAGTCAAGTACACAGATATATGTTCTCTAGAGTTGGCAATATAGACCGCGACTACACTTATGGCAGTACACATTAATGGAGTGAATTAGAAAAGTTTAGTTCCTTAACATATAAAGCACAGGCCCAAGGTTCTAAAGCAACATATTAACATGGTAACATTTACGCATTTAAATCCAAATCACCATATCCAAAACTAAAAGTAGAATGAAAAAGATACAAAACTACTGTATCCATGTACACTATTGCACATACAGCACGCATGCATATTTTCTTATTCTGTGTCCCCAATAACCATAAACCCGTATCGTATTAATTAACAAAACTGAAAGATACACCATGACATACGCAACGGGTATATCCTAGGTTCAGATTTGGCCTATATAGATGACTTTCGAGAGTCTTAACTTCTTAACGTATACCTGTCCCATTTTCATCTTGTCGCCCCGTTCCCCTTTTCTTGTAACCTCCCATAAGATCTTTGTTCCGTTTGTAATTTCTTGATTCAGATGTTATGGTCACTGCTTTTGTCACCTGCATTGCTTCTTTTTGTAATTAGGGTTGGCAGGTAATTCGTGAATCGTTACATTATGATAAAAACATGCTATAACTCTAGAAAATGTAATACCTTTTGCGTTTCGTTTTCAAGACGGTAGAAGAAGATGGATTGCTGTGCCAATTTCGTTTCCGTTGATTAATAAACCAGTTGTTTATCTGCTTTAACTGCAGGCCTGTTTCTTGCACTAATCTTGCCTTATCTTCTTCCTATGAATCAAAGTAATTCAGTAACTTTTTAGCTTGTCACCCAAGATATGTAAGAAGGGTAGCAAACCATCTTTTAAAAAAGTAAAACATGTAGTATAATGCTTTCGGAGTTGACCAGTGAGTCTGATGTACATGTAAAGTTCATAAACGTGTGTACAACTTTTGAATTATTAAGTCAACGCAGGGGTTTCCATTGTGTTGGATTGACGGGTTGGGAGTTAAAACTGTTCAACCCGAACATGACCCATATTATTATGGAAAATTTCCCAAAATAAACATATGAATGGTCAATTGTCGAACAACAAATATTAAATTTTCAATTCCCAAGATAAACAGGTATTCATAGTGCGAAAATGTGTGCGTGGAGATCTTTATGTGATAACATACTCCATGTGGACGCTAGAGACTTGGCATGTGTAAACTTAACGCGGACCGTACAAACCTTAGTGTGGTGGCTGTATATATCTTAGCGCGTCCCACGCAAAGAAATCAATTGTCGTTGGCAGGATGCACTAAGATAGTAAAACTTTGTGCATCCTACACAAAGATTTACTAAGATAGTAAAACTTTGTGCATCCTACACAAAGATTTGTACAATCACCACTAAGATCACACGTATCGAGTCTCTATGGTGTCCACGAGGAATGAGTTTTGCACAAAGATCTTCACGTAACCAACATTTTAACGCTAGAGAACATGTTTGCTTTGGGAAATTTGAAAAGTAAACGTTTATTTTGGAAAAACTGACTATTCATATATTTATTTTTGAGAAATTTCCCCATTCTTATTTGTGTCAAAAAAATCAGCCCTAGCCCACACACACTTAAAATCATGTAACCAAACGCAACGCATTTAACTCATATATAAATGTGTCAAACAGGTGGCGGATAACAATCAAGTTGTAAGCGTGTTAATCAGGTTAAATAAAGCCAATATTTATGAAAATATAATTTATATTTATAACAAATTTATTTTGGTAATTTGCTTTGTTGTCCGTTTTCATGATAAAAGACTCTTAGATTTGCTCATTACATAGATTTTGGGTGGCCATATTTAAAAGATGTGGATGAAGTAAAACTCACGGTAGGGTATGGCCATCTGGCATGTGATTGCCACCATGATTTCAAAACCGACGTCGTATCTCCAGGCAGTTTTCCAGCTCTTCTTTTACGCAATATCTCTTCCCTAATGTCCACAATCTTCTCCTTGTAACCCTATTAACAAACACCACAACAAAACCAATAATAAACATTTTAAAATGTTAAAAATAATTAACATGTTAAATATGATTATTAAAAAAAACCCGACCTGTTTCAACTCATGTTTTAGCTCTTGCCTCACCCGCTCCATTAAAGATCTCTCGCTCTCAGTCGGGACAAGAGGCCCGAATCCCATGCTATCATGTCCATCAAAGCTCCCATCAAACATATTCGCATCACTGTCCACTTGATCTTCTTCGTCATCCGACATTGTTGCACCCGTCCCTTCACCAGGCGACACCCCTGACCCCACAACCAACACGTAAAAACCTTAAAACCTCCATCCTTAACACTAGCATTAAACAAATTAAATGAAGATGCATACAAAGTTACAAAACCTGTTAAGCTTTGTAATGACTGCTCGATTTCCCAACATGCCATTACTGCTTCCATCGCGTGTACACGAACGTGTTGTTGCAGTTGTTCTTTGAAAGAACATAGCAACAGAACATAATGAGTCTGCATTAGGACACAAAATAATCAAATAAAAAGGTTTAAACTTTTTGAATAATCATAATAACTTAATCATAATAATATTAATGATAGGGATATACTTGAAACCGAAAAAACCAATCCAAAACCGGAAACACCAATCCGATATAACCGAAATGAAACAAGAACCGTTAGTTTGGCTTCATGTTTAAGTTAAAAAAAGATCAAACTTTCGGTCCGGATTCGGTTTTACATGTAATTAAAACCGAACCGAGCTTAAAGATTTTCAAGGTTTATTTTGAATTTTATGTAATTTATAAAAATTTAATATATAGTTTAACTTAAATATTTTAACCCATATGTAAAATAATTAAATTAATTATTAGGTAAAAAAAATTTAGACCTACATGCATTATTTTTTGCCAATTTTACTTTTCGGTCCAAAATTTTCAAACTCAAATAACAAAATTAAAACTTAACCAAACTCAATTAAAATAGCGAAACTGCACAGATTTCAAAAACTCAAAAAATTAAATTTCGGTTTTTGCTTTGGTTTTAGCCCAAAACCGATCCAAGAAACAGTGCAAGTCGCTAAATTAATTAAGTCTCAATATTATGCTTATACCATGAACTGATCAAGCTCCTTATCATCACCAATATTACCCTGACCAGCAAGACCAGAATACTTCGTTACCACATTCTGCGACTGTGCCAGCTGCGTGTCAATTCTCGGTAGCTGATCCACGGGAGTCGCAATTCGCAAACACGACACATGAGCTGATAACAACTGCTCGTAAAGCGGGTGTGATAACACCTCTGCTTTGTACCGAGCATTTTGCCAGTTTACGGCTTCACCGGCTACCTCGGTGTCCGCTAGCTCACCGCCATTATTATTATTATTGTCCACCTGTAAACATAGTCACAAGAATCATCAAAGTCTAAACCTATGTAGGGCACGTTGCTCGAAGTGTTATTACTATTCAAACGCTAAAACCTATGACTGGTAACAGGTCAAAAACTGTACCAAGATGTAGGTCAAACTGGTTTTATAAGTACCGTAATCTGATTTGCAAATCCCTAGGTTTATTAAGAAATTATTATCGATAATCGCATCGACAGTAAAACAGAGCATTTGCAAAATAATAAAATAAAAAATTATGGTAGGCTACGAAGCTAACGGAATAGACTAGAGTTTCGGAGGCAGTTAAAAAAAATATTAAGAAGGTGTTTTGGTCCTTTGGATTTCCTATTTTATATTCTTATAATCTTTCTCATAAGTTAATAAGTTATAATTTTTGTAACTTATTATCTTCTTACAATAACCACACAATACGACATTTTTTTACTTTCTCAAAAGTTAGTAAGTCATAAATTGCTTATATAAGCAATCCCAAAACACTGATAACAAAAGAAAAAAAAAAACTAGACCACCTAATCTTGTTTTACACGATTAAAAAACACACTTTGGGGTGTTTGGCCTAGCTTTTTATTTTTTAGCTTATGCTTATATTTTAAAGTAGCTTATAGCTTATTTTCTATTATTTGATAAGCTCTTTTAAGTGCTTGAATTAGCTTATATTCTACAAGCTGCTAAACTCACAATAAGTAGTTAAATCTACCATTTTTTAATTTGCTATAGTAACAAGTTGCTTTAATAATTACTAGTCCATCATCACTTGAGGGCGAATGTGTAACTTACACCCTTACACAAATAAACTTCTTAAATAAGCAAAAAAAACCATCTTCAAATAAAGTTTTTCAAATTAGCTTATATAACCTAATAAGCATAAGCTTAAAAAGCCAAATCAAACACAAAAAAAAAACTAAAAAAGCTAGGCCAAACAACCAAGATGAAAATTTTGAAAAATAAAAATGAAAATTTTGAACAAAGCGGTCGTTTGAACAATATCAACACTTAGATAGCAAATTTAATAAAAAAAATATCTTGAAAATTATTGGACATAACGGCCGTTTAAACAATATCCGAACAACTATTCTAACCATGGACGGACAACTTTGAAAAGAAAACTATTGATTAGAAAAGCCGTTTACACAATATGTGGATAACCGTGACTAGACGGCTGTCAGAAACGGTGTGAGATTAAAAGTCAAAAGGTGTCGGTACATGTAAGAACTAAAACCGTTGAAAATTGATTGAAATATTTTGAGGGTATGTAACCTGGCCACCAGCGACGATGTTTCTTGACTGATTATTCAAATCCGGCGAATCATGTGACGACATGGCAGCCGCAGCGATAATCGAATCACTGGAAACTTGCGAAACGATGTCGTCTCCTCTAACATCACTAACGTTCCTCTGCAACATCGATCTCGATAGCCACTGGTTGTTGTTGTTGTTACTATTAATATTATTATTATTATTCCCAGTGTGATGATGATGGTGAGAAGATGTTGTCACACCAGACTCCGAATTATTATTCGTTTGCAAGTTTAGAAAATTATTATTATTATTACTATTAATACTACTGTCATCGGTGGGCCCACCCCCGAACTGGCCCTGCTGCCGGAGGATGGCGCTGTTAAGCCAGTGGTCTTTTCCGGCAGCACGGGAAGAGGGGGAGGGCTGCCCACCGATGGCGAGGTTGTGGTTGTGGTTGTGGTCGGGTAATATTGTACGAAAGACGGAAATGTTGTCGGTATCGGTGAAATGTTGTTGTAGGGCCATCTCTTGTGAGAGATGGTTAGGATGAAACGCCATTGAAGAGAATTGTGGAGTAAAGATTGAATAATATGAAACTGAGTAGGTTTTTATAGGTTAAATGGAGGGTACAATTGCAGGAGTGGATGAAAGAGCAGAAGAAAGTGACATAGTTGGAAATTTTGGAGGGGAATGAAATAAAAGTAACCACAAAAAACTAATTATATTTGTTTTTGAGGTGTCCACTGTTTTTTTTCTTTTATTATTATTAGATAATAGATAATATATTTAATTATGTTCATATCGAAAATTGATAAAATATCATAATTCTTTCACACCGTGACCATATGAAACATGATTTTGGTTTGGGTAATATACCTTATTTAAACCACTGAATAATTCATAAATGTCGGCAAATTCATCCTAGAAAAAGATGGTGGTAATTTGTGTGGGGATTGAATATAGGCTATATGTAGTGGAAGGACTATATTCGAAAGTGTTTTAATATGTGGCGTCACATTAGCAGAGTGGACGATTTTTATTTTAGGGTGTAGCGGTTTGTAGCTTAATATTGCTATGTCACATCGTCACGTCATTTTTTTTCTTTTTATAATTAAAGTAAACAATAAAACTTAATTAAATTAAATAAACAAATAAAAATACAAAAAAAATTAAAGAACTAAAGAACCAATGTTAAAATAAAAAAAAATACATAACAAAATTAGAAAAAAAAAACATTAAACATATATTTTCCGTATTTTTTGTGTTCGTTTTTCTTCTAATTCTACGGCCACTTTGGTTTCACCGATTGAACGAAGGAACTGGATGTCTCCTTCCATTTTCCGCAATGCATATGAATGGCAAACCGTGCATTGGCTTCGGTATTAGCACAGATGGTAGCGTGACGGTCCAGACTCGCGATCTCAAAACTGTCGAACATATCTCGTATTCACTCCACGTCTTCACGGGTCCCCTCCTTGGGTTGTGTCGACGACGAACCCTCCACATTTCCCCCTGTTTTACTTCGTCTCCCCGGGGGTCGAGGCAACTCTTGTATGTCGTTGTCCTCTAAATTAACTTCGTTTTCGTCAACGAGATCAAAGTTACGAGCATCAAAGCCAAATACGAGTGTGCTCGGATTTGTGAAAACGAGGTCTTCGACCTTTTTTACGGTCGGGATATGTAAGGCCCCGAGCCCGGTGCTGAACATTATCGTTGGATTTACTCATAAATACAGTTCCAAATATCATAGTGAATTAAAAATTTTCGCGGAATATTAAAAGGTCTACCATTCATTACAAATTTTCAAATCTTATCTTTAAACATAACTTAAACATCATAAATAAAGCATCATAACAATCCCTCTTCATATGTCAGTGTCTTCAGTTCATGCCAAGTATATATCTCAACTCAATAGCTTTAACCTATTCGTCTGCGTGCATACTAAAAGTTAGCTACGCTGAGTGAGTTCTAGTTAATCAAGCAACATTCATTTCATTCACATACATACTTATATGTATTTGGAGACACATATTGGTTACTTAACATGCTTATACTTCGTTCATACATGCATGCATACATACATTCATACTTTATACTTCGTACTTACATTCTTTCATACTTTCATACTTCTTTGTTTAGTCTACTAATACGTACATATCTATCTCTATGTTTTAAAGAGCATTTCGCCCTACATACCTCAGATATTATTAAGGTTTAGTGCCCTTTATCCTCGGATATTATTAGGGACCGGTGCCCTTAATCCTCGGATATTGTTAGGGTAAGGTGCCCTCCTTTTCGTACCATACAATCGCATACATCGGATATTATTAGGGCTTGGTGCCCTTCTTTCCATACAACCATACAATTGCATACCTCAGATATTATTAGGGTCTGGTGCCATTCTTTCCATACAAACATACAACCATACATTCATTCCTATATATATATATATATATATATATATATATATATATATATATATATAATCACATATTCTTAACCTTTATATACACATACAACATTCACATATCATACACTTACTATATAAGTGAGTGTATTAACCTTTCACATAGAGTATACACACATTCCCAAAAACATAACAGAGAAAAGAGGCTAGAAACTCACATGAATCATGTTTCTTTATGAGTTATTGGCCACCCATCTTCTCAGCTGTGCACGACTAGCTGTTTATCAATTTACAAACATCACTTAACTACCCTAACCAGATCATTTTTCTAGATTAGTGAAACCCCGAGCTAACGGGTGTCACACCCCAACCTACAGTGGAAATCCCGGGGCGTGAGCTGATTGCTTACAGCTCTCAAGATACTATCATGCAATATTAAAGATGACAATATCTATTAAATTTAATTAAATAATCAAATACATCAAAGTAAACAAAGTACATAATTTAGCAATAAAGCAAGTAAAACAAAATCCAAAATTTAATTCTTGTATCTTATTCTCTAGCATGCAACCTTAAGTTTCTTCAAATCAATCTTGATAATCATAACATACGACAACCTGCATATGCGTTAAAAATACAATAATTTTGTCAACACTAGGTTGAGTGAGTAAAACACCAGATTTTGTGAGTATATAATAATAAATAAAAGAGCAAACTATGTCAAGTGAGATAAGAAATTTAATCAAATGAGCAAGTAAATATGCTGTTGGTAAGCTCGATGCCAGATGAACTGGAGATGGCTAACACGACGGGCGTATGATCATACTAGTCTGAGAATATGTTGGACCTCTTTGAAATGTATTCAAGTAAAGGATATAAACATATAACACGTTAGGCACAAATTGTTAAACACACATGACTTAACCGTTGCAAGTTTGAGTATTAAATAATAGTAAAATATCTACGAATGCATATATTCCTCAAAACAGTATAATATGAGTAAAAAGAGGGGAATGAGATACTCACCTGATCAAATAAGCAAAGCTGGAATGAATACGAAAAGAAAAAGATAAAACACGCTCTTCGGGAATTACAGACGAGAATCATAATTATAATAATGGAGGAAATAAATATGGATTGATAACAAAACTAAAACAAAATAGAGATTCGGGATTTGATGATCGAGTGTGCTTTTACGAGAATTAATTATTACATAAATTTATTAATATAGTAAATAGTATATTAATAAAATATTTAAATAAATATATATAAAAATGTTGGACAAATTATAATAAGAGATTTTGTTTTAAATGTTTAATTTAAACTAAAAATATATTTTTATTATTAATAAAGATTTCTTTTAAAAATTAACATTGTAAATAGTAGATAATAATAAAATACAATCTTTTATAGAATATTTGTAACTATATCTTAATATATTGATTGACAAGATTATATTAAATATATATTTTAGATTAAAACTCTTTTTAAATATTAAAACCTTTACATATTTTTAATAAACTATTACATGTACACACACACACACACACACACACACATATATATATATATATATATATATATATATATTGTAACATCCTATTTTCGATAATAATAAATAAAAGGAATCGTGTTTGTTTAAAAGTGTGTTAATATTTAATTTTGTTAAATAAAATAAAAGAGTATGGACTTGGTTAATGAAAGATGGAATAAGGGATGGTGATGGGTCTTAGGTCCATGGGCTTAAGGGAGTATAAATACTCCTTAAACCTCCCTAAAACCCTCATTCTTATCTTCTAGCCTCCCTACACACTCAAAAACACACACAAACACTCTCTAATTTCACAGCTCAAGATCAAAATCCAAAACCGAGCCTAGTTCGTGATAGATCTTGATTATACAAGCGAGACACAAGTCCATAGTTGCACATCGAAGCTAACTATAGCCTAAAAACGTAAAAATGTACGTTCTTTTCGCCTAAAGATTATGTTTTTAAGGACGGTTTGCCCTAAGACTTAGCCCTAAGGCAAATCGGGTATTATTGTACCATAAAAATATAAACTTAATGTTAAAATTGGACTTATTGAACCCGTGAGTAAGAACGGTTCAAGTAGAAACCCTAAATCTAGCTTAAACGGGTTCGAAATCAATAAAGGTGTAACTTTATTGATAAGTAAGCTAGATCTTGATCTAGAATAGAAAGGATCATGTTTAAAAGATAAAGAACACAAAAATATGGATGTGGATGTTAGATTATGAAGTGAAAATGATAAATATGGTATTTAATACCCTACAGTAGGTATATTCGAATAGAATACTCCAGACTTAGAAATTAATTCCATTCAAAACGAATACCCTATTCAAATAGAATACTCCAGACTTAGAAATTAATTCCATTCAAATGGAATACCCTATTCGAAAAGAATACTCCAGACTTAGAAATTAATTCCATCCAAATGGAATACCATATTCGAATAGAATACTCCAGACTTAGAAATTATTCCCTTCAAATGTAATACCCTATTCGAATAGAATACTCCAGACTTAGAAATTAATTCTATTCAAATGGAATACCCATTCGAATAGAATGTCCATTAGAATAGAATACTCCATTCAAATGGAATACCCATTCGAATATAATGCCCATTCGAATAGAATCATCCATTAGAATAGAATACTCCATTCAAATGGAACACTCATTCGAATAGAATACTTCAGACTTAGAAGTTTTAGGAGGAAACTTAAATGATGTGTAAAAGGTTAGTGATTTCTATCTGTAATTATCATACAGTTAGCCGTGCTCAATTAAAGAAGGGGATTACTATAAACTCGAAAAGAAACAGGATACATGTGAGTTTCTAGCCCCATTTTCTTGTTATGTTTTTGGGGCTGTGTGCATACTCGATGTGAATAGTTAATACACTTACCTTAAGTAGTAAGTGTATGATATATAAATATGTATGAATGGTATATATGTATGAGGTGTGTAATATATGAATGAATTGTCACACCCCGACCAAAGGCGGCGAAATATGCCGGGATGCAACGGATTGCCCAAAACACAAGACACTATTAAAGTAACAATATTTATTCAACTCATTTATTTCATAAATCATAAAATAACACATCTTGTTCATACAAACAAATTGAATACATGTAAACAAATATATTGTTCGTTTTACTGATATCCTAATAGTCTTGATAACGTTTTTCGTCAAGTTTTTGAGTCAACCAAAGTCAAACCTGTAACATTTCATAAAATAAAGTTTGTCAACACAAAGGTTGGTGAGAAATTCATAAGTTTAGAGCATATGATATATATTAAGGAAAATCCACAAAACTAGTATACGAAACAATAAATAAAAGGTATAAACTTGGATAAAATAGTTATCGCTAAACAAGTTAGCGACACCTAACTATAACGGATGCCAAATAGTCTAGGATTTTATAGTTATCGTTAATTGCATTACGTTAACAACACCTTGCCATAAGGGGTTGCCAAATGGTTTAGGATTTATAGTTCCACCATCCAAAAGCGATAAACACATAGACATTTAAGCATAGAACACTAAATCGAGAAATTATTCAAGTAAAGTATACAATAACGTTTGTGGTTTAAGATTCATGTAAATAAAGCATTTAGTTTGATAAGTATGAAATGTCACCCCAAAAAAAGATGGAAAATGGAGTATGAAAGTACTCATGTTCAAGTATAAAACTTGATCGGCAAAAGATAAATAACCGGGTGGATGGAGTTTAACGGTAAAGTCTAGGTGAAAGGAAGTCTTGAATTAAAAAGGTTTTCTTGAAGGTCTTTAAATAAAATAAATGTTGAGAAATATAAACGATTAAAGTTTAAGGTTTAAAATGTAAATATTTATGAATTTTTAATAATAACCCTTTAAAAATGTAAGTTTGCTCGAAACCGGGTTAAAGTATCTAACCTTAATATTTACTCAACCTATGTTAAGTAATAACGTGGGTAAAAATGCAAGAATGCAAGTCCCTTTGGAATAAAGATACTAAAACGGTTTTAACGAGTGTTTCGGGTTGTTGGTTCGGGTCTTGATAATTGGTCAAACCCAAAGTCAACTTCCCAAAATAATGAATGTTATGAGATAACTCAATAAAATTTAATAAGACTTAACCAGGTATATAGTTCTATTGTTTTAGAACTAATAACGTTTGTTAAGCGAGTTTTCAGTTTTGTCGGTCCAAACTTTGTTATAAGATCAAGTTGGATCCAACATTTCCAAGTACTTAAGAAAATAATTAAAATCAGTTTGTAAACTATTTTTAAAGAAATATACGAGCCTTGATAGCTAAAAACACACTTGTGTGTCTTAAGCGAGTAAAAATCGGATCGGTTCGGTTTCCATCTCACAACAAGTTCATAGATGGATTCCACATACCCATATATCATAGATCTTATATAATAATGTACAAATGAAAATATTTAAATTCTACAACTAAAAAGTCAACAACAAGTCTTTTTAACAAAAGTTCGGTTTGGTTTGGTTTCCATCTCACAATGAGTTCATAGATGGTCTCCACATACCCAAGACTTGTACATGTGACTAACAAACTAAAATGAGCATAAGTTAAGCATGGTTAGTAAGCAATAATAAAGTTAGATAAGTATATATATATATATCAAGAACACGAAGTTCTCCATGAAGCCATGCCTTACAAGGTCCGAAACCTCACCGACCGGAGCCGGAGAAGTAACTACCAAAGGTAACAAGGGGTATTATATTATATATATATGTGTTGTGCCATCATAAACAAGTATTAATAAGGTTAGATAAACAAATTAAAATGAAAGGTTAAACTCAGTTTGACTTTTAGAAGTCAAACCTTCAAGAACACACTAATATTAACCTTGAATCTTTGATGTTTGAGAGAGAAATTGAAGTTGTAGTAGGTGTAAATGAGGGGGAAAGAGTGTGTATATATAGGGTAATGTTGGTGGTCAAATATGGGTGTTAAACACAAGAAGTTTCATGCAAAAAGGATAAAAAAAACAAGCACAAAACAACAAAAAAATGTTTGTTGATCTGATGCAGCTCGCGCCGCGCGACGGTCTCTCTTGCTCTGGTGGCACATCGCGGCGTGCCCAGGGGGGGTTGTTCCATCTCGTCTAGCGTAGTTCGTTTCGCGTCCAGAAGTACGTTTTTGATGTATTTTGCTTGTTTTAAATGCGTTTTCAAATCCGTAAAAGAGGTTTTTCAAATTGAACAAATGGGAATGATTTGGTAACATAAAAATCCAATATTTTATATATCATGAGTTTTGGTTTACAAATTTGTAAGGCCCCATTCCCGGTAGCCCTACTTTAGCGTCGGATTTACTCATAAACGCAGTTCTTACAATCATAGTTAATTAAAACTTTCGCGAAAACGTCAACTTAAAGCATTCGTTACAAAACATTAAATCTTTAATTTTATACCATAACACAAAACATTATATTTAAAACATCGTTTCTTCCATCTTCAGATTCCAGCCACTCAATCCATGCTGTAAGGCCCCGTTACCGGTGCCTCACATTTGGACGTTGGATTTACTCATAAACACAGTTCTTACAATCAGGGTTAATTAAAACTTTCGCGGAAACGTGAACTTAAATCATTCGTTACAAAAAAATTTAATCTTTTCTTTAAAACCTTAACATAAATCATCATATTAAAACATCATATCTTCCATCTTCAAATGCCAGCCGTTCGATCCATGCCATGTGCCCTCCTCGTGCTAGCTCGTTAAACACATTTACATGCGTGCATACTAAAAGTCAGCTACGCTGAGTGAGTTCTATTTAATCATACATCATACCATAAATACAATTACATTCATATACATACAAATCTGAAGATACATATTAATATCTTAACCTTGTATAAAAATCCATAAGAGGAACATCACATTATATCTATTAAAAGAACCATGGCTATTACTCATGCTATATATTCTCCATAGGAGGACGCTCTGTATAAATTCTCCCTAGAAGGATGCTCTGTAATAATTCTCCATAGAAGGACACTCTATATACTTCCATAAGGAATATCCTATATATTTCCATAGAAGGAACTCTATGCTTTTCATCTAAGGAACACTATGCATTCCATTAAAGGAACACTATACTTTCCATTAAAGGAACACTATGCTTTCCATTAAAGAAACACTATGTTTTCCATTAAAGGTACACTCTATATATATCCGTAGAGGGAACTCTATCTATAAGTTATTATTTAATATCCATATAAAGAAATCATCACTATTCTTGGCAATACATGCAATATCCGAAGATCGTTCACGTACCGACAAGCTATTAACATAACATACACACATCATTCATACTCATATATATCAATCATATCTTTAACTACCACCTGACGGTACATGCAATATCCGAAAATCGTTCACGCACCGTCAAACAATCATCATACATAAATCATACCAAGCATACACTTACCACCTAAGGTAAGTATATTAACTATCACATCGAGTATGCACACAACCCCGAAAACATAACAAGGAAGTGGGGCTAGAAACTCACCTGAACTCGGTTACTTCTTTCGTTAATTAAGTATTCCTTCTTGAGCTGTGCGCGACTAACTGTATAACAATTACACATATCAATTACTATCACTACCCATAACGCATTTCTAGTCTAATTATAACCCACAACGAATGGGGGTCCGTGGGCAGCGCCCCTGGCAGCTGGGTTCTAGGGGCGGTAACCCCTAGCAGAAGGGGCAGAGCCCTTGGCTGGGGTCGAGCTGCCAGGTCAGCTTGGAAAAATTTTATTTACCTTAACTGTCTTAACACAATTTTCATTAGAATTTTAAATTATTATATTATTCGCCATCACATTTTCTATAACGAATTAAGCCTAATTCGTTATCAGATCACAGTCTAATTCGTTATCTAGCACATGATCTAATTCGTTAACCAGCTTAGTTATCCTAATTCGTTAGCTGATTCGTTATCTTTCCTTAGCTGATTCGTTATTCTAGTTCATCATATTTCATAACGAATTGGACTTTTATAACGAAATGGTCCTTTAACGAATTGAACCTTTAACGAACTTAACGAACTGGGGGTTCATTCGTCAATTCTTCCTTAACGAACTACTTAACGAATTGGAGTTAGTACGTCATTTATTCCTTATCGAAAGGCTTAACGAATTGTGTCTGTTTCGCTATCTCCCCTTGACGAATGACATAACGAATTACCTTCTAATTCGTTAAGTCTCCGTTAACGAACAAGGTTTAGGTCAGAATGTCAGAATATTCTGACATCCTCGTACACACATTCTCCGGCGTCGCCGTTGCCGGAATAACGAGATCTCGCTTGTTTCGCCACCATTTTCACCGTTTTTCATCACGTTCGATCCAGATCTGAGCTAAGGTGATCCCTAAGCGCATCTTAGGTTCGGTTTATACCCGATTCCACCCGGATCTCGTGACTTTAACGGTTTAACGGTGTCGGCTCGTCGTTTCGTGACTAAATCTAATAGGTTTGAGTTCAAACAACATCATACTATCATTACCTCGGGTCGGGATCGGTTCTTCTTGGTGATTTCGGCTAGAGAGAGAAAGTAGGATGAGAGAGAGCTAAGTGTTGGTTTCGGGTGGCGTAAGGAATATGTGTAAATGAATTATTTAGGCATAATGAAAGTATTTATATGATGGGTCATGGGCTTGAGCCCGTGGTCTATCTTCCTTCCATTTTCACCCAAGTCCATTACCCATATTACTTATCCCAACACAAGCCCGACTCGTATTAACCCCTACTTAATCTTATTAATTTCCCACTAACCCGAGTAAACCTTTCCAATCAATATTAAGTAATATAATTAATATTACTTTTGAAATTTTAGGATGTTAAAACGGGTCGATTTATAAGTATATGAATAAAATAACGAAAATGAATCGGACCCAAAATTGACGAATGTCACAATCTACTACTTTAGGAAATTTCGTCCTGAAATTAAAATAAAATTAAAGAGAAAAAATATAATTACTAACGAATATTTCTTTTATTAAAATAATTGCATGAACAATTTTTTTTATAAAAGAATAACGTCAAATCCCTGCATGACTCGAAAGACGTCACAAATGAGAAACATAATAAAGCCACTTATATATAGGATGTACCGGCGGTGTATCCTTCATGCCCTTGTCATAATTCGCATTTCTATCTTTTTTTTGCTCTCATTCTCGGGTCTGAGTTATCGCACACAAGTGTACTTACTATGGCTTTCATACGGGGATCTCGATAACTAAGTGTGCACCCATAATTATTTAGATCGTCGTATGATCCACATGGTTCGTTCCATTGTGTGGTTTAAGAGACATATTTATTTTGAAATCTTTAAATAATAGAATGTGTAAATAAATTTATCGAATTTTACCAATGTGGTCAAGCCAATACCAGCGGTTGAAAATTTTTTTTGGGTGGACTTTTAATTAAGTAGGAAAAATGGGGTACCAAATTGAAGCAACAAAAATCCGAAGGTATAAATCAAGGTGAAAATAACAATTCGGTTAAAATAAGTAAAGATCATCGAATAAATAAGAATATTTTAGGGTAAACAATATGAAATAAGATTTGAAGTTAAAGTCATCAAGACAAATGTCAATGTCTATAAATCGAGGTACTAAATAAAATCAATAATTGAAAACCGTTAATGAGGAATCCGACAAATGGAAATGAAAAATCCAATAAATGAAAACGAAAATTCGATAAGAGAAAACTGAGGAGTCTAGTAAATGAACACTTAAAGATGGAATAAACAATTATACAATTAACAATAACATCGTACGATAAGTGAACAATCTCGAGGTTATAGGCAGTTGAGAATATGATTTCGTCAAATAATATGAGAAAAGAGATGAGTTCCTTGGGGTGACGCATACTTGTATCAACATAAATAAAATAGCATTTGATTAACAACCAAAACAATCGATGATAAAACGTAAATACGGCCACTATTGTGAAACCATTTATATAATCGTCATTATAGTAACTGTTTCTAATAGCGCCAAAACTTGCGGACAGCCACACATGGGCCGCTTGATAGATTAGATGAAATGATGTAGAATAATGCATAGAATCGTGTTTACATAAATGCTCAATATAAATAACATAGTCATGAAATACGTTTAAAAGATAAACGGAATTTTTAGCGAAATTGAGGATTTGAACGTATTACACAAATTGTTATTGAATAGCTTGAATTCTGTCATAATCAAAACACCAAAATGAAATCTCATGTGCATAATATTGTCATCGAAACATCTCGTAAAAATCAGTGAGACTCGAATAAATGACGAAGTATATAAGTCGTGTGTCATATAGAATGAAGTTGAAAAATGAAGTCTTTAAGTAAAGCCGTTCATTCATTTCCAAGAAAAATGAATATAATCATAACATAGCCTCGCGGTAACGCGTAGCTAGAGAAACGTTTTGCTTAGTATCGAAAGTAAATCTTGTAAGCCAATTTGTTAAAGGAATTTGTATACATAAAGTCGTTGTGATGAAAATAAATTATATAAAGTGACTATGCTTGTGATGATGCTTGCGATAATATGAGGTAATAATTGGCATAAATTGTTGTCGAACGAAAATTTGTGTCACAATATCTAGTATATAAAGTATGTATAAATGCATCCCAAAAAGATTCGTAAAGCCAAGATTATTGAGTTTATGCAAAAATAAGAAGAGTTGTAATTTGTCATCGAATAAATCTCGCATTCAACAATCAAAATGAGACATCGTATTTATAAAGTTATTAAGAGATTTATCACCTTAGGTGACAATATTTAAAACCTTGAAAACATGCATATAATCGTTTAATAATCTCTTTTGAAAACAATCCTCATAATGGAATTTTGTTGTCATGACAATATTAAATTTTACAAAGATGATCTATAAAATATGGACATAACATGTAAATCGTTAATCTTGAAAGAGTTCATAATCTATAAGTGATTATTTGAACACATGGGGTCGTTATAAATACACTAGTTGTATGTATGTATACATATACATACATACATACATACATACATACATACATACATACATACATACATACATACATATATATATATATATATATATATATAATTAAGGGTAAAACAAAGCTTGCGTGCGTAGGGAGGGGTTTTAGGCCTCGAACGGTGAATGATTTGAAAATTTGGTGAAAAGTGAGTGTGTTTCGGTTGGCTTGCGTAGTTGGGTTTTCTTGAGTTGGATTGATGAGGTTTGTCGAGTTTAAGTCGTTTGAGTTGGCTAGGCTTAGATGATTTGTGTGAGTATTGGTTGGGCTATTTAGGTGATGTAACGTCCTACTTTTGGTTATTAATAAAATAAATTTCGTTTATTTTATAATGGGCGTTATCGGTTTAGATGAATAGAATATGAGTTGGGCTAGTGTTGGGAGAATGGATATGGGTTATGGACTTGGGTTATGAAAGAAGAAGGAAAGACCATGGGCTTAAGCCCATGATCCATAAATATATAAACCCATAATACCTATTTAATTCTTCATTCTCACATATTCCATACACCACCAAAACACACACTTAAGATCTCTCTCTAGTTCTTCCTTTTCTCTAAGCCGAAACCAAGAAGGAAAACGATTCCGACCCGAGGTAATACTAGTATGATGTTTTATTTACCTAAACTCGTTAGACATAATCGCGAAACTACGACCCGACACCGTTAAACCGTTTAAGTCACGAGATCCGGATGGAATCGGGTATAAACCGAACCTAAGATGAGCTTAGGGATCATCCTAGCTCAGATATGGATCGAACGGGACGAAAAACGGTGAAAAACGAGTTAAAACACCGGAGAATCCGCGATTTTCCGGCGACGGCGCCGGAAAAGTTAATACGAGGTAGCAGGAATGTCAGGGAATGTTCTGACATTCCCTGACCTAACCCTAGTTCGCTATGGGGACTTAGCGAATCGGAGGGTGATTCTTGAGCTGATTCGCATAAGGAAGCCTAACGAACTAGACCTGATTCGTATCCGAGTCGTTAAGGGAAAAGGGTAACGAATTACCCTTGTTTCGTGTTAGCCAGTTCGTTAAAGAAGATAACGAATTAGATTATCCAATTCGCTACAGGAACTGATTCGTTTAAACAACCAGTTCGTTAAGGGGGTCAATTCGTTACAAGAACCAGCTCGTATGACAGCCCGATTCGTTAAGAATAATGTAACGAATTAGAAGTTTAACTGAATGACAGAATGGTCATGGACTTAGAAAAGAATGTTTTAATTACAAAGAAGCCCTTGGACCTTGGACCCCAGCCAGGGGCTCTGCCCCTTGGACCCTGCTAGGGGCTGCCGCCCCTAGACCCCGCTGCCAGGGGCGCTGCCCCCGGACCCCCGTTCGTTGAGGGTAATAACTAAGACTAGAAAGACGATATAAGTAGTGATAGTTAATTGATACGTGTAATTGTTATACAGTTAGCCGTGCCCAACTGAAGAAAGGAATATCTATTAACGGTGAACGTAACCGACTTCAGGTGAGTTTCTAGCCCCACTTCCTTGTTATGTTTTCGGGGCTGTGTGCATACTCGATATGATAGTTAATACACTTACCTTAAGTGGTAAGTGTATGCCTTGTATGATTTATGTATGATGATTGCTTGACGGTGCATGAACGAACTTCGGATATTGCATGTACCGTCAGGTGGTAGTTAAAGATATGATTGATAAGTATGATGTAAGATATGATGTATGTATGAATATATGATGTATGCATAATGTATGTATGTTATGTTGATGGTGCGTGAACGCTCTTCGGAGATTGCACGTATTGTCAAGGAAAGTATGTATGAACAGGTACGGTACAGTTGCATGAAACAAAGGGACCAGACCCTAATAATATCTGTGATGGTAGGGACCAGACCTTAATAATATCTGTGATGGTAGGGATCAGACCCTAATAATCACAATGATGGTAGGGACCAGACCCTAATAATATATGTGACGTTGGGGACCAGACCCCTTTATAATATCTGTGATGTTAGGGACCAGACCCTTATAATATCTGTGAGGTTATAGAGCGGAAGGCTCTTTAAATAGGATGGATAGTTATGTATGAAAAGTAAGTATGAATAATGTACACCCCTTCGGGCACGTGTGCAAGTATGTGAACAGATTGTATGATTGTATGATTTACTAGAACTCACTCAGCGTAGCTGACTTTTAGTATGCACGCAGGTGAGTAGAATGAGGCAACTTGCTTGAGGGGAAGCACATGGCATGGAATTGAAGACACTGGCATCTCAATGAAGTGTTATGTTTTGATAATTTAAAGACAATGTTTTATGTTTAAATAATTTGAATGCCCGTTAAGACAACAAAGTATAATTTTGTAATATGATGGTTTGAAGGTTTTAATATTCCGTGAATGTTTTTATTAACTCTGATATTATGAACTGTGTTTATGAGTAAATCCAACACCAAAGTAGGGTTACCGGTAACGGGGCCTTACAGGTGAGGTTTTGCTTATTTGAGCTCGGGTTAAGTTGTTGGGTTGGATAATTTGATCTTGACTAGTTTGGGTTGAGATTTGGTTTATACATGTATTTTGTAAGGAGTATTTGAGGTTGCTACTTTTCTTGATGTCAAAATCTATGGTTGGATGGATACGATGTGGCGACACGGTTGGTGATTTGACTTAGTATAGGTCGAAGGGTTGGGTCGTAGTTGGGTAAGCTTAGGTTTGTATATGTTTAAGGCATTTGTGTGTGTGTGTTTGTCGGTGTCTTTGAAGTATTTGGATAGTGAGTTTGATAGGTTTTCATGGCGTAGAGTGTCGGTGTTTAGGGTCTTTTGTTGGGTTGATGTTGTCGGTTTTGGATTTGCATGGGACTTGAGTAGGTGAGGGTATAACGTTGGCGTGTTAGGTCTCGTTCATCTCGGGGAAAGATTTGACTACGTGGGAAAACTTTGAAGTGGAATGGTGGTTTAATTTGAGATGGGATATGGGTGTGAGAAGCTTGTGGTTGCGTTTAGGAAATTTTCGACTAATAATAAGTATTAAATTGAAATATCATAGTTTATAAATAGTGATCGGGACATACATGAAATTTTTGACAATTAAAATTACAAGTTAAAATATATAAAATAAAATGTTGAGATTCAAGCTTGTGAATCACAACAACATTTTTTTTTCTAACAACTTTCCACTAAAATGAGAGTTGTTACAATACGTCGGGTTTGTATAAGTTGTAAAATAATTTATGAGAAAATTTTGAAATAAACCAATCCGCGTAGCGTAACTAGTTCTTGAAATGCTTAAAATTAAGTAGTGGAAAATATCACGGAAATACTAAGAAAAAAGGTTTACTTAATTTAGAGTTTATTGTAAAAATAAAAGTTGATTGTCATAAGGAAAACCAAATAAATATTTTTTGCTATAATGATTAAAATAAAATTTTGCTTATGAGGAAAATTAAAATGAGTAAGTTGAATGTCGAAATTTGTTACGAGATATCAATATGAATGATGAAAGTTTGTTTTGAGTATAGAAGTTTGCGAAATGAAAATTTTACCAAGTTCGTTATTTAATATCATATAACGAAAATATCATGGTACATTGAAATGACCGGCATTGTGAATCGAGGAATCGAAGTAAATTATTTTTATCTTTTTTTAAAAAAATTCTATGAAGTTTTGCATGAGGATTTCAAGACAATTACAAGCTATAAGCTTGTAAATTTCTTGAAAAATCAAGGCGAAACTACCATAAGAAATATTAATACGAGGAAAATCATATGATGCAAGTTTTATTGGTGAAAATTCATAATGATCCAAAAATGCATAATGAAGGTTGTTATGAGAATAGATTTAAGTAGTGAAAATTCTACCACGCGTATTATATAATGTAGTATAATTAAAAATGCCGTGAGAAGTTTAAATAATTAATATTTGAAATGAGCGTTCAAAACACACGGAATAGTTATAAAAGTAATTTTTTATAAAATGTTTGTACGAGGACTTTAAAGACAATTTAAAGTTTATATAATAGGAGATTTACTTGAAAACTCAAGGTAGAATTTATCATAAAACATTTTTAAAATATGATGAAATCTATATAATGAGAATTTTTGTTTGTAAATAGTCTTAATGAAAATAAATGGCATACTAAAAATCATTATGAAATGATTCAAACTATATATATACATATATTTATTTTTTTTAATTTATATCGAAGAGATTTTAATGAACGAAATTTGCAATAAAAATCCTTATGAAAACAAAATGAGAAAATTGGTGTAAAACTTTACCATATAAAATCGAGATATAAAAGAATTATTAACAATAAAAAAAATAACATTTATAAATAAAGACTTGTGACAAGAATTTATAATAAAATAAAGGAAAAATGGTTTAAATTCTTGAAACGTAATAATAATGTTTTAAGATTTAAAGGTGGAGAAATCGTGTATGAACCACCATGACTTGATATTCCGACACTAAAAACCTTTTTACAAAACTACCATGTTGGGGTCTAAACATGTGCACGTACCACCGCGTCTTTTTCATGTCTTCGACTCAAATAACGATTGTAACAAAAATAATAAATCAGAATACAACGTCATGTCAAAACACTAGTCCACGAACCACCGTGGTTCTATTGTTTCAACACCGAAAATTAGGATGGCGACCGGAACGCTCGCATTCGACAACTTAAAGTGGTCATCTCCTATGAGACAATCTTTAAGGAGATTTGAAACAACGGGATCCAAGTTAAGCTCGTGATCCATAAAACGTAATAAAAACTAATGTTTTGCGGTAAGGTAAGAATACCTTAGATTATTATGAACGTGCAAGTATGTGTATATATAAAATTAAACAAAAGTAAGGTAAGGATACCTTAGGATGTTTCGAGTGTTTGTGTATGTTTACGATTTGATGAAATAAATAGGTATATAAATAAACATGTGTATTGAACAATCAAGTAGGGTAAACACGTATAGGCAACATGTATAAGGACCCTAAAGCAAAAATATACTATGTCATTACGTCTAACCTCCTATTATAGTCTTGTGGCTCTGATACCAATCTGTCACACCCCGACCAAAGGCGACAGAATATGTCGGGATGCAACGGATTGCCCAAAACACAAGACACTATTAAAGTAACAATATTTATTCAACTCATTTATTTCGTAAATCATTAAATAACACATCTTGTTCATACAAACAAACTGAATACAAGTAAACAAATATATTGTTCGTTTTACTAATATTCTAATAGTCTTGATAACGTTTTTCGTCAAGTTCTCGACTCAACCAAAGTCAAACCTGTAACATTTCATAAAATAAAGTTTGTCAACACAAAGGTTGGTGAGAAATTCATAAGTTTAGAGCATATGATCTATATTAAGGAAAAACCACAAAACTAGTATACGAAACAATAAATAAAAGCTATAAACTTGGATAAAATAGTTATCGCCAAACAAGTTAGCGACACCTAACTATAAGGGGATGCCAAATAGTCTAGGATTTTATAGTTATCGTTAATTGCATTACGTTAACGACACCTTGCCATACGGGGTTGCCAAATGGTCTAGGATTTATAGTTCCACCATTCAAAAGCGATAAACACATAGATATTTAAGCATAGAACACCAAATTGGGCAATTATTCAAGTAAAGTATACAATAACGTTTGTGGTTAAAGATTCAAGTAAATAAAGCATTTAGTTTGATAAGTATGAAATGTCACCCCCAAAACAAAAGATGGAAAACGGGGTATGAAAGTACTCACGTTCAAGTATAAAACTTGATCGGCAAAAGATGAATAACCGGGTGGATGGAGTTTAAAGGGCAAAGTATAGGTGAAAGGAAGTCTGGAATTAAAAAGGTTGTCTTGAAGGTCTTTAAATAAAATAAATGTTGAGAAATGTAAACGATTAAAGTTTAAGGTTTAAAATGTAAATATTTACGAATTTTTAATAATAACCCTTTAAAAATGTAAGTTTGCTCGAAACCGGGTTAAAGTATATAACCTTAATATTTACTCAACCTTTTTTAAGTAATAAGGTGGGTAAAAATGCAAGAATGCAAGTCCCTTTGGAATAAAGATAATAAACGGTTTTAACGAGTGTTTCGGGTTGTTGGTTCGGGTCTTGATAATTGGTCAAACCCAAAGTCAACTTTCTAAAATAATGAATGTTATGAGATAACTCAACAAAATTTAATAAGACTTAACCAGGTATATAGTTCTATTGTTTTAGAACTAATAACGTTTGTTAAGCGAGTGTTCGGTTTTGCCATTCCAAACTTTGTTATAAGATCAAGTTGGATCCAACATTTCCAAGTACTTAAGAAAATAATTAAAATCATTCTGTAAACTATTTTTAAAGAAATATACGAGCCTTGATAGCTAAAAACACACTTGTGTGTCTTAAGCGAGTAAAATCGGATCGGTTCGGTTTCCATCTCACAACAAGTTCATAGATGGATTCCACATACCCATATATCATAGATCTTGTATAATAATGTACAAATGAAAATATTTAAGTTCTACAACTAAAAAGTCAACAACAAGTCTTTTTAACAAAAGTTCGGTTTGGTTCGGTTTCCATCTCACAATGAGTTCATAGATGGTCTCCACATACCCAAGACTTGTACATGTGACTAACTGTAACATCCTACTTTTGGTTATAATAATAAAATAAATTTCGTCTATTTTATAGTGGGTCGTTATCGGTTTAGATAAATAGAATATGAGTTGGGCTAGTGTTGGGTAAATGGATATGGGTTATGGACTTGGGTTATGAGAGAAAGAAGGAAAGACCATGGGCTTAAGCCCATGATCCGTAAATATATAAACCATAATCACCATTTAATCCCTCATTTACACATATCCCTTACACCACCCAAAACACACACTTAAGCTTTCTCTCTAGTCATCTCCTTACCTAAGCCGAAACCAAGAAGGAAACCGAGCACCGACCCGAGGTAATGATAGTATGATATTGTATAAACCCAAACCCGTTAGATATGGTCACGAAACAACGAGCCGACACCGTTAAACCTATTAAGTCACGAGATCCAGATGAAATCGGGCATAAACCGAACCTAAGATGAGCTTAGGGATCACCCTAGCTCAGATCTGGATCGAACGGGGCGAAAAACGGTGAAAAATGAGTAAAAACTCGTTTTTCCGGCGGCGGCGCCGGAAAATATACGAGGTTAAGAGAATGTCAGAGAATGTTCTGACATTCTCTGACCTAACCCTAGTTCGTTAACGGAGGATCTACGAACTAGAGGCAATTCGTCAGTTGATTCGCATAGGAAAGATTAACGAACTAGCTTTAGTTCGTATCCAATTCGTTAAAGGAAAAAGATAACGAATTACCCTTGATTCGTTATAGTCATTCGTCAACAGAGATAACGAATTAGAAGGTCCAATTCGTTACATTGACTGATTCGTTATATGGACTGATTCGTTATATGGACTGATTTGTCAAAGGACAAGTTCGTTAGAGGGTTCAATTCGTTACAGGGACCAGTTCGTTATAACGAACCAATTCGTTAAAGAACCAAGTAACGAACTAGAAGTTTTATGAAATGACAAAACAGTCCCTGGACTTATAAAAGAATGGTTTAATTACAAAGAAGCCCTTAGACTTTTTAAGTTAGCAATTTAATGATGATTCAAAATTCTAATGGAAAATGTGATAAGACAGTTAATGGAAATAAAATTTTTCCAAGCTGACCTGGCAGCTCGTCCCTAGCCAGGGGCTCTGCCCCTTGGACCTTGCTAGGGGCTGCCGCCCCTAGACTCCGCTGCCAAGGGCGCTGCCCCCGGACCCCCATTCGTTGAGGGCTATAATTAGACTAGAAACGCGAGATGAGTAGTGATAGTTAATTGATGCATGTAATTATTATACAGTTAGCCGTGCCCAACTGAAGAAAGGAATAACTATTAACGGTGAACGTAACCGACTGCAGGTGCATTTCTAGCCCCATTCCTTGTTATGTTTTCGGGGTTGTGTGCATACTCGATGTGATTAGTTAATACATTTATCCTGAGTGATAAGTGTATGCGATATATGTTTTATGTGAATGGTATGATTGACTGCTTGTCGGTACATGAACGATATTCGGATATTGCATGTACTGCCAGGTAAAGGTTTGATGATGAAATTGTTGTATATGAAGAATGGATGATGTATGTATGTATGAAACTTACAATTATGTATATAGAAAGGTACGGTATGAAGGTATGGAAGAAAGGGTGACCGGACCCTAATAATATCCGAGGATGGTGGGTACCGGACCCTAATAATATCCGAGGATGAAGGGAGACCAGACCCTAATAATATCCGAGGATGAAGGGTACCGGACACTAATAATATCCGAGGTATGTAGGGTGAAACGCCCTTTATAGTGTATGTTAGCTATGAATATGTATGGATGAATGATGTACATGTTAGGTATGTAAAACGTTCCTTCGGGCACGCATATGTGTATGAAAAGTAAGTTATGTGATTAACTAGAACTCGCTCAGCGTAGCTGACTTTTAGTATGCACGCATGCAAATAGGTTGAGGCAGCTCGCGTGATTGAAGACACATGGCATGGAATCAAAGATACTGGCTTTTCGAAGAAATGTTGTGATGTTTTAAAGACTATGTTTGCTTTAAATGACTATGAATATTTTATAAGACAAGATTTGATGGCTATGTTAAATGTTATGGTTGAAGTTTTATTATTCCGCGAAAGTATTAATTAACTCTGATATTTAGAACTGCGTTTATGAGTAAATCCAACACTAAAGTAGGGCTACCGGTAACGGGGCCTTACACTAACAAACTAAAATAAGCAGAAGTTAAGCATGGCTAGTAAGCAATAATAAAGTTAGATAAGTATATATATATATATATATATATATATATATATATATATATATATATATATATATATATATATATATCAAGAACACGAAGTTCTCCATGAAGCCATGCCTTACAAGGTCCGAAACCTCACCGACCGGAGCCGGAGAAGTAACTACCAAAGGCAACAAGGGGTATTATATTATATATATGTTGTTCCACCATAAACAAGTATTAATAAGGTTAGATAAACAAATTAAAATGAAAGATTAAACTCAGTTTGACTTTTAGAAGTCAAACCTTCAAGAACACACTAATATTAACCTTGAATCTTTGATGTTTGAGAGAGAAATTGAAGTTGTAGCAGGTGTAAATGAGGGGGAAAGAGTGTGTATATATAGGGTAATGTTGGTTGTCAAATATGGGTGTTAAACACAAGAAGTTTCATGCAAAAAGGATAAAAAACAAGCACAAAACAACAAAAAAACGTTTACTGATCTGATGCAGCTCGTGCCATGCGATGGCCTCTCTTGCTCTGGTCGCACAGCGCGGCGTGCCCAGGGGGGGCTGTTCCAGCTCGTCTAGCGTAGTTCGTTTCGCGTCCAGAAGTTCGTTTTTGATGTATTTTGCTCGTTTTAAATGCGTTTTCAAATCCGTAACAGGGGTTTTTCAAATTGAACAAATGGGAATGATTTGGTAACTTAAAAATCCAATATTTTATACATCTTGAGTTTCGGTTTACAAAATGGGTCGATTTATAAGTATATGAATAAAATAACAAAAACGAATTGGACCCAAAATTGACGAATGTCACATGAATGATATGTGTATGAGATTAAAAGTATGTATGAAAGTAATTAATGAAGGGTGTAACGAAACGTATGTATGGTTGTAGAAGAAGAAAGTGATCAGACTCTAATAATATCTAAGATAGAGAAGAAAGGGACCGGGCCCTAATAATATCTGAGATAGAGAAGAAGGGATCAGACCCTAAAAATGTCTGAGATAGAAAAGGAAAAGGAAAAGGAAAAGGGAAAGGGATTAGACCCTAATAATATCTGAGATAGAAAAGGAAGGGATCAAACCCTAATAATATCATAGATAGAAAAGATACAATATATGTAGCATGGAAGTATAAAAGTATGAACGTATGTATAAATGTATGAATGCTTGATAGAAAAGTAGTAAGTAAAGTATTTAATATGTATCCTTGGATACATATATGGAGGTAAGTGTATGCATTGTATGTTTCTTGATTATAGAACTCACTCAGCGTAGCTAACTTTTAGTATGCACGCATGTGAGTAGGATGAGGCAGCTAGCTTGAGGAGGACACATGGCAGGAAAATAAGAAGCTGGCATTCAAAGACTTATGATGTATTATGAATGATGTTTTATTATGAAAGACAAATTATGTGTATTTAAGACAAGTTTATGACATTATATGAAATGTTTATTGAAATTTTTATATTCCGCAAAAAAATTTAATTAACCCTGATAATTAGAACTGTGTTTATGAGTTTATCCAACACCAATGTAGAGCACCGGGATCGGGGCCTTACAAGTTGGTATCAGAGCATAAGTTCGAGAGAATTAAGCATCATACATGCTTTGACTCAAATAGAGTATGGGACTTAAGTAAGAAAAGAAAGAGGATGTTAGTTCAAGAGAGCCATGTGTCACTCAAGCAAGCCAAGTAAAGGTAAAGTATATGATTAATTTCATGTGTAATGTAAGAAGGTGTAAGGAAGTTAGCTCAATTGCTAGAGATAGGAGAATATGATTACATGAACTGTTTGATTGTCTAACTGTTAGAAGTAGAACTAGCACAAGTAGACTCACAAAGGGAAGTGTATAGGACACGGGGACTAACTGATCAGCTAATCACAGCTGGCCACTGTTATTACCTATTAGACTTACTATCCTTGTACTAAATAGTTTCATGAGTGATGACGTTTGTGTTTCCTTTCTTATAGAATACGAATGGCGGGCTCTAGGAACGTTCTCGGACTATGAGGTGACACCGGACATTGTGGCAGGCAACGTATTATCCGAGAACCTTCTGTGGAATCATCTACTAACTCAAGGGAAGAAGGAAGTGCAGCTGGACGGAATCCTAGCAACCATGAAGGGTATCAACTAGACTCTACTGTTCAGGCAGCCATTGCTCAAGCTGTAGCTATTGCAGTGAAAAACCTGCAACCTGAAAAGTCTGCTGGGAGTCATGCAAGAACTGCTGAGAGGTCAGGAGAGAATGGTAAGAAAGATGACGAGAGAGAGAAATGTGACTCGAGTGAGGTTAGGTATGTGAAGGTTGATGACAGAAGAAGGGCCCATGTGGGTGTCACTACAAGTCGTTCAAGGGTTGTGACCCACCGAAGCTAACTGGTTTAGGAGAAGCAATCGCTACTCTTAAATGAATAACCGCCATGGATAAGGTTATCCGAATTAGTGAGTGTCGTCCTGATCAAGCAGTGGGTTATGCTACCCAATCATTCGGAGATGAAGCTATGTACTGGTGGGAGTCAATAGAGCAGAGGAAGAGTCGAGATGAGATTAAGGCCTTAAGATGGGATGACTTGAGGAGATGGTAATGAAGCGTTTTTGTGCTGATGCAGAGGTTGAGAGGACTGAGACGAAGTTTCTGAATTTGAAGGCGGGAAACATGACACACCGCGAGTACACTACTGAATTCACCTGCATGTCTAGGTTGGTGCCTGACATGGTGAACACTGAAGTAAAAAGAATCAAGTGTTACATTTAAGAAAATGTCTAGCTGATGACACGTCTCATGTGCCATTAGTAGATATCGAGGTTGATGAACAGTTAAACTATGTTGAACAGCCTGTGGAGAACGTTGACCGCAAGGAAAAGCAACTTCGTCATAAAGTTATCCCTTTGGTAAAGGTGATATGGAAGCATCGTAAGGGATCAGATGCCACTTGGGAAGTTGGAGAAGAGATGCGCAAGTTTTACCCTGATTTGTTTAAATGATAGTTAGGTTTCGAGGACGAAACCTCTTTATGGAGGGAAGACTTGTAACATCCTACTTTCGATAATAATAAATAAAAGGAATCGTGTTTGTTTAAAAGTGTGTTAATATTTAGTTAAGTTAAATAAAATAAAAGAGTTTGGACTTGGTTAATGAAAGATGGAATAAGGGGTGGTGATGGGCCTTAGGTCAATGGGCTTAAGGGAGTATAAATACTCCTTAAACCTCCCTAAAACCCTCATTCTTATCTTCTAGCCTCCCTACACACTCAAAAACACACACAAACACTCTCTAATATCATGGCTCAAGATCAAAAGCCAAAACCGAGCCTAGTTCGTGATAGATCTTGATTATACAAGCGAGACACGAGTCCATAGTTGCACATAGAAGCTACACGTAGCCTAAAAACGTAAAAAAAGTATGTTCTTTTCGCCTAAAGATTATGTTTTTAAGGACGGTTTGCCCTAAGACTTATCCCTAAGGCAAATAGGGTATTATTATACTATAAATATATAAACTTGATGTTAAAAGTGGACTTATTGAACCCATGAGTAAGAACGGTTCATGTAGAAACCCTAAATCTAGCTCAAACGGGTTCGAAATCAATAAAGGTGTAAACTTTATTGATAAGTAAGCTAGATCTTGGTCTAGAATAGAAAGGAGCATGTTTAAAAGATAAAGAACACAAAAATATGGATGTGGATGTTAGATTATGAAGTGAAAATGATAAATATGGTATTTAATACCCTACAGTGGGTATATTCGAATAGAATGCTCCAGACTTAGAAATTAATTCCATTCAAATGGAATCCCTATCTGAATAGAATACTCCAAATTTAGAAATTAATTCCATTCATATGGAATACCCTATTCGAATATAATACTCCAGACTTAGAAATTAATTCTATTCAAATGGAATACCATATTCGAATAGAATACTCCAGACTTAGGAATTAATTCTATTGAAATGGAATACTCTATTCGAATAGAATACTCCAGACTTAGAAATTAATTCCATTCAAATCGAATACCCTATTCAAATATAATACTCCATACTAGGGATGGGCAAATTCGGGACTGTACCGGTACCGAAATCGGTACCGAATCGGTACCAACGTTTTAAGTTTCGGTACCGGTACCGGTACGGGACCGGTATTTCCCAAAATTTCCCGAAATTTTACCTTAAATACCGGTACCGTCCCGGTACCAAGAATCCGTGAAATTCGGGACCGGGATTTTCGGGACCGGGACCGGTCGGTACCGGTACGGTCCCAATCTCATCCCTACTCCATACTTATAAATTAATTCCATTCAAATGGAATACCATATTCGAATAGAATACTCCAGACTTAGAAATTAATTCTATTCAAATGGAATACCCTATTCGAATAGAATACTCCAGACTTAGAAATTAATTCCATTGAAATAGAATACCCTATTCGAATAGAATACTCCAGACTTAGAAATTAATTCAATTCAAATGGAATACTCTATTCAAATATAATACTCCAGACTTAGAAATTAATTCCATTCAAATGGAATACCCATTCGAATAGAATGTCCATTAGAATAGAATACTCCATTTAAAAAGAACACCCATTCGAATAGAATGCTCATTAGAATAGAATACTCCATTAGAATATAATACTCCATTCAAATGGAATACCCATTTGAATAGAATACTCCAGACTTAGAAATTAATTCCATTCAAATGGAATACCCTATACGAATAGAATACTCTAGACTTAGAAATTAATTCCATTCAAATGGAATACCATATTCGAATAGAATACTTCAGACTTAGAAATTAATTCCATTCAAATGGAATACCCTATTCGAATAAAATATTCCATACTTAGAAATTAATTCCATTCAAATGGAATACCCTATTCGAATAGAATGCCCATTCTAATAGAATACTCCATTAGAATAGAATACTCCATTCAAATGGAATACACATTCGAATAGGATACTCCAGACTTAGAAGTTTTAGGAGCAAACTTAAATGATGTGTAAAAGGTTAGTGATTTCTATATGTAATTATCATACCAATTAGCCTTGCTCAATTAAAGAAGCGGATTACTATAAACTCGGAAAGAAACAGGAGACATGTGAGTTTCTAACCCCATTTCCTTGTTATGTTTTTGGGGTTGTGTGCATACTCGATGTGAATAGTTAATACACTTACCTTAAGTGATAAGTGTATGATATATGAATATGTATGAATGGTATATATGTATGAGGTGTGTAATATATGAATGAATTATATGTGTATGAGATTAGAAGTATGTATGAAAGTAATTAATGAAGGATGTAACGAAACGTATGTACGGTTGTAGAAGAAGAAATGGATCCGACCCTAATAATATATGAGATAGAGAAGAAATGGATCAGACCCTAATAATATATGAGATAGAGAAGAAAGTGATCAGACCCTAAAAATTTCTGAGATAGAAAAGGAAAAGGGAAAGGGATCAGATCCTAATATGAGATATAAAAAAAGGAAGGGATTAGACCCTAATAATATCTGAGATAGAAAAGATACAATGTATGTAGCATGGAAGTATAAAAGTATGAACGTATGTATAAATGTACGAATTATTGATAGAAAAGTAGTAAGTAAAGTATTTAATATGTATCCTTGGATGCATATATGAAGGTAAGTGCATGCATTGTGTGTTTCCTGATTAACTAAAACTCACTCAGCGTAGCTGACTTTTAGTATGCACGCAGGTGAGTAGGATGAGGCAGCTAGCTTGAGGATGACACATGGCAGGAAAATAAGAAGCTGGCATCCAAAGACTTATGATGTATTATGAATAATTTTTTTTATTATGAATGACAAATTATGTGTATTTAAGACAAGTTTATGACATGATATGAAATGTTTATTGAAAGTTTTATATTGCGCAAAAAGTTTTAATTAACTCTAATATTTATAACTGTCTTTATGTGTGACAATCGTCAATTTCAGGTTAACCTCGTTAACTCAACTCCGTTAATTCAAACTTTAAGATCGTTGAATCTATAACGCATACTTCATTACATTTAAACTAGGGTTTAAATGACGCTTAACACTTACTACATGTGTAGTAGTCTTTCGGGATTTGCACCGAAACGCAAACGATTGAGGAATAAACGAAGCACACTAAAACACTAATGATGTGATAACTATGTGTTAGGATTATGTGTTATATTATTGTCATGATTATGTGCAAGTTAGGATAGAATGTTCTAGAAAAACAACACTTGAAAGTAGAAGGACTAGAGTGTAACTTGTTTGTTTATAAATATATCACTAATAAACAAACCCTAACCTATTATTCTAAACCTACAACACCACCGATCGGCTCTCTCTCCCTCTCTTGACCCACGGCTGCCGTCCACCATCACACACATATACACATCAAATCAAGAGATTAATCCAAGAACTAGGTGCTAGGAAGGTATACTTGATCATCTCTTACCTCTTTGTTGTTTAATTTTGATGTTTGATGGGTTGTGTGAAAACCCTAAATCGGCCGATCTTGTATGTATGTGATTGTTATGATTCTTGTTAGTTGGATAATAGATTGATAACTAGATTGATATTGATACATGATTGATTGTTGTTCTTGATTTGAATTAAAACACAAACCCTAATCTTGTATGTATGGTGTAATTGATATGCATGGATAGTAGTTATAGTGTCTAGAGGGTTATACGGATGCATGATAGTTCATAGATTGTTATTATGATGAGTTTTGATGTGAACAGATTCTGGACAGAACGTATATACGATGTTTAACTGACTGTAACGAAGTGTAAACGTGAAAATTGATTGAGATTGTGGGTACTGCAGTAAACTAGGTTGAGTCTAGTTTCTATGAAGTATAAATTCGTAATTTTTGGATAAGTGGAAGTATACTTTTATGATTTTACAAAAACGTGATGCAAAGCTGAGCTGTTAGACCTGCTGTTAGGTTATGTTGTAAATGTTATATCTCATGAACTACGAGACCAATTGGTTTGGTTCCACTTCTGGAGGTTGACTCACTGAGTTAGGAACCAAACCCAAGTGGTCTTGCATTTATTGGATTTTTCGTTTAACGGGAATTGCAAATAACATTCTGATGTGCATGAATCTGACTGATATAAGTTAGCTGTAATGTTTTGATCATTATGAACAATCTATATGGAATAAAAATAAGATAAAAGATGTTCTGGAAACCTAAGATATGTATGCTCCTGTGGTAATTTTTGGTAAATTAATTGAGACGTTATAATCGGTAAACTAGTGCAATCTTTCAAGTAGAAATTCTGTCATAACGAAACTAGCTGCTGAGTTGTATAGGAATGCATGAAATATGATAGTTTTTATATAATTGTCGTATTTTGACCAAAATACCCTTGCGGGGAATAGTTGCTAGTTGATTGCCATGAATTGACCAAATTGCCCTTATGGGGAATAATGGTTAGTTCGTCTTTGTTTGTTGACCAAAATGCCCCTACGGGAATAATTGCTAATAAGTATGTTATTAATACGTGACACGAAAGTAATTGCTCACTCATGTATCGTATCACAATTTTACTTGTTTAAGTCACACACGATTCACAAACGAAACACGAAACATGTTACGTGCATAGGTATTATGTGCCGAGTATAGAGACTCGTTAAACATTCCGATACTTAGAAAATCTCTTTGTTATTTTAGAACGCTAGAGAGTTTTCTACGACGCGCATCACTCGGTGATCTAGATCGGATATTCTTCGCAAACAGTGAGTTTCACTTACCCCGCTCTTTGAACTGTTTTCAAACGTTTTTCACTTGGGGGAGATAACATACTCCGATAAACATATTTTCTGAGATAAACGCATATTTAAGATTTTGTTATAAATTATATATCACTTGTAAAGGCTAAGCGGCAAACGTAACATTTGAAGTCCCACACATCGGACCGGTTAATATTTGGAATAGCGAGTCACTGTTGAGTAGTACTACTGGGTTTGACAAACCCCACCCGACGCTAAGCTCAACTGGAGGTTGAGTGGGTGTAATTTTGGCTAACACTTACCATGGTCTGGATTGACCTGGTGACGGGCACTTGATAAACAGTCAGCTTCGGTCGCGAACCACTTAGCGATACTTGTTGTATAGATTAGCTACCTATCGATATATAATTTGACATAACACTATCTGGTAATGCAAAACACTTAAACGCTGTAACGTGGTTACACACTTAAAAGCTGTAACGTGGTTACACACTTAAACGCTGTAACGTGGTTACACACTTAAACGCTGTAACGTAGTTACACACTCAAACGCTGTAACGTGGTAACACACTCAAACGTCGTAACGGGGTTACGCAACATTTAAACGTCGTAACGAGGTTACGCAAAACGCTAAACGATTTATCTTATTTTACTTGTGAACTCACCAACCTTGTGTTGACACTTTTAGTATGTTATTCTCAGGTAGCCGAGGCGGGCGCGCGGTTTAGGAGCATGCATTAATGAAAACACTTTTATTCTGCAAACTTAATTTTAACAGTTACATTTGGTTTTAAGTCGTCCTGCGTGACGCAACTTTTGAATTAAGGTTTCACGCTTCCGCACTTACTTTCATTTAAACGTTTTTCTTTGGTTTGGTTATAACTAATGATTCCGATCCTGCCAGTTCACACCCTCTGACGGTAAAACTCCGTTAGTGGATTTTGAGGGTGTGACAGATTGGTATCAGAGCCATTGGTTATAGCGAACTAAAAGCTGCATGCATACTAGACTATAACCGCGACGACCCATTAGTTATAATGATACGCGCTGCATAGATTTGTGTAGTCTTTGTTATCCTACCTCTTTACCTCTTTCACTCATACGCGCGCATATACCCGGCTTACCTGTAGGAATGTCGACGCCACCCTCATCATCATCCGATTCGATGACGCATGCTCACGGGAAGGAACCGCAGTTACCTACCGCATCGCCACCCCGAGTAGTCCCGGAACTCGAAACTCCCGCACCGAAAAGGTACCGCCTATCCGGAGGCATATACGAAAACGACGTTAGTTGGGATTGGTACCCTAACATAATCAGACGTATGGTCTATCGCGAACAAGTTCCCCCGTTACCTCACCCGAACCATCCTGCTTATCCCAACACTCTACCACCCATAACCGAACCTGTAGAGCGAGTTCTCGCAGCTGTTGTTTCATGCTTGGGGCGTGACGTGGGTTACATGCGCTATACGAGAGCGAACGTTTTCGGACTGTTAAAAGACGGAACCGAGACTAAGAAGGAGATTGCCCGCATGGCAGCGACAATGAAGGAAATGCAAGAGGCTAGTGATCAACAGATGAAGATTATGATGAAGATGCAAGCCGAGATGATAGACTTGCAAGAGCAACTCCAGGTAGCAAGGACCCGAACCGAGATAGCTCTAGAGCGTTGCGATGTCTTACAAATGCAACTTGCTCAGAACGCAGCCGAGCCTGAGGCGGAGCCTGAGGCCGAACCTGAAGAAGATCCCGAGGAAGATCCCGAGGAGGAACCCGAAGAGGAACCGGAGGAAGAACCGGCTGAGCCAGAGGCACACTCAGAGGTGTCCACAGACGATGTACAAATGTGCAGATCCTTGGATTGGAACTGGCTAACGCGATGAACTGGGAGGAGTTAAAAAGCATGATGCGAGAGGGGTACTGTCCGAGAGAAGAGATTTCAAAGTTAGAGTCAGAATTCTGGTCACTGAAGATAATGGGCTCGGAAATTGAAGCCTACACTACTCGTTCTCACGAGTTGGCTGTGACGTGTCCGCGGATGGTGGATCCGCCGTGTAAGAGGATTGAAATGTACATTGATGGGTTAGCACCGCAGATTCAGGGCATGGTGACGTCTTCCAGACCAGCCACGATTCAACAAGCGATCCGTTTAGCTCACAAACTGACGGATCAGGCTGTGACCCAAGGTGCGTTACCACCTAGGGGTTCAACCACTAAGGCCCGTGACAACCCGAGTAATGACAACAACAGCAACAGCAACCCGAACAGCGGGAAGAGAAAGTTTGACAACACCAGATCTTTATCCTCAAACCTCCCACCGCAACACCACTACCGTAAGCCCGAATTCACTCGGAGCTTTAACAATCAAAGTCACAACAACAATAACAACGGTAGCGGGCAGGGTTCGAGCGGATATGCTGGGAAAAATCCGAAGTGCAATAGGTGCAACTATCATCATGTTGGCCCGTGTAACCGTGTCAAGTGTCAGAGATGCGGAAAGATGGGTCACCAGGCGAAGAAGTGTAGAGGAGACCTTGCGGCAACGGGTGCTCCTAAACCACCTACGACGACGAAAGGATGTTACGAATGTGGGCAGGAAGGTCATTTCAGGAAAGATTGTCCCAAGCTGAAACAGAACGACAACAATGGGGGTAATGGAAGTGGCAGTAATGGTGGAAGCAATGGCAAGGGAAGAGCTTTTGTGATTGGGTCGGGTCAAGCCCGCAATGATCCGCACGTGGTGACTGGTAAGTTCCCTGTGAACGATTGTTTTGCTTCTGTATTGTTTTGACACTGGAGCTGATAGGAGTTTTGTGTCGAAAGCCTTTAGCCAACTCTTAGTCTTAACTCCAACTCCGTTAGATGCTAAGTTTCCTGTTGAATTAGCTGACGGTAAAACTGTAATAACAACTCATATACTTGCGGGATGTAAGCTGAAACTGTCAGGTCATGTCTTTGACATCGACCTTATTCCTTTTACGCTTAGTAGTTTCGATGTCGTTGTCGGCATGGACTGGTTATCCGAGAACCGAGCGGAGATTATATGCCATGATAAGATAGTCCATATTACCACCCCTTCTGGCGAAATCATTTCGGTCCGAGGCGAGAGAAGCGGCATGACCCCCAGCGTCATTACCCTTATGAAGGCACAGAAGTATTTACGAAAGGGTCATCCGGCAATTTTGGCGCAGATTGTTGAGAAACCCGCGGAGGAGAAACGAATTGAAGACATACCGGTTGTGCGAGACTTCCCGGAAGTTTTCCCGGAGGATTTACCTGGACTCCCTCCTATTCGTCAAGTCGAATTTCAGATCGAGTTGACACCCGGTGCAGCACCCATAGCACGAGCCCCGTATCGGCTCGCACCGGCGGAACTTCAGGAGTTGTCCACCCAGTTGCAAGATTTGTTGGATAAAGGTTTTATCCGACCTAGCTCATCTCCATGGGGAGCCCCTGTCTTGTTTGTCCGAAAGAAAGACGGGACTTTCCGAATGTGCATCGAGTACCGGGAGTTGAACAAGATGACGGTCAAGAACCGTTATCCTTTACCCCGAATTGATGATTTGTTTGACCAGCTTCAGGGATCGAGTTACTACTCGAAGATCGATCTGCGATCCGGTTACCACCAACTGAGAGTGCGCGAAGAAGATATTTCAAAGACGGCCTTCAGAACACGGTATGGTCACTACGAGTTTTCGGTTATGCCTTTTGGCCTAACCAACGCACCAGCCGTATTTATGGATCTCATGAATCGAGTATGCAAGGCGTACCTCGACAAGTTCGTGATTGTTTTCATCGATGATATTCTCGTCTATTCCAAGAACGAGACTGACCACGAAGAGCACTTAAGGATAATTCTGGAACTACTGAAGAAGGAACAACTGTATGCTAAACTCTCGAAATGTGAATTCTGGCTTCGCGAGGTTCACTTTTTAGGACATGTGATCAACGAGAATGGTATCCATGTCGATCCCGGTAAGGTAGAGGCCATCAAAAACTGGGAAGCACCTAAGACTCCAACTGAGGTGCGACAATTCCTAGGACTGGCCGGCTACTATCGGCGTTTCATCGAGGGATTTTCAAAGATTGCTCAACCCCTCACCGCCTTGACTCACAAAGGCACTAAGTACAACTGGGGTGACGCGCAAGAATCCGATTTTCAATTGTTGAAAACCAAGCTTTGTAGCGCCCCTATTTTAGCTCTCCCCGAGGGAACGGAAAACTTTGAGGTACATTGTGACGCATCTATACAAGGTCTCGGTTGTGTGCTGATGCAACTCGAGAAGGTTATAGCCTACGCCTCTCGACAACTACGGGTTCACGAGAAGAACTACACGACCCATGATTTGGAACTCGGAGCTGTGGTGTTTGCTCTTAAGATATGGAGGCATTACTTGTACGGTACCAAGTTTACCATTTACACCGACCACAAGAGTCTCCAACATATCTACGATCAGAAGGAGCTGAACATGCGACAGCGTCGTTGGGTCGAGTTGCTTAAAGATTACGATTGTGCCATCAAGTACCACCCTGGCAAGGCCAATGTGGTGGCCGACGCCCTCAGCAGAAAAGAAACAGATAAACCCAGACGGGTGAGAGCATTGCAACTCACGATTCATGCCAGCTTACCCGATCAGATTCGCGATGCGCAACTGGAAGCGTTGAAAGATGACAATCTTCCATCGGAATTCATGCGGGGCATGAACAAGCAACTTGAAACCAGATCAGACGGGGTCCGATATTTTGAGAACCGGATTTGGGTTCCACGGTTCGGAGAGTTGAGAACTCTAGTGATGGACGAAGCACATAAGTCCCGATATTCTATCCACCCTGGCTCAGATAAAATGTATCATGATTTAAAGGCACTTTACTGGTGGCCGAACATGAAAGCCGACATTGCCACCTACGTGAGCAAATGCTTGACTTGTGCCAGAGTCAAGATAGAATACCAGAAACCATCTGGTCTACTACAACAACCGGAACTCCCAATGTGGAAATGGGAACACATCTCAATGGATTTTATCACGGGTTTACCTAAGACACCGACGGGATGCGATACCATCTGGGTGATCGTTGACCGGTTGACTAAGTCTGCACACTTCTTAGCGATTAAGGAATCGGACAAAATGGAAAGACTAACTCGTGTTTACATGAAAGAAGTGGTGTCTAGACACGGAGTGCCTGTCTCGATCATTTCCGATCGAGATTCTCGTTTCACGTCGCACTTTTGGAAGTCGCTGCAAAGCGCGCTAGGCACCCGTCTTGATATGAGCACAGCATACCATCCTCAGACGGATGGGCATAGTGAACGAACTATTCAGACCCTGGAGGATATGTTGCGTGCCTGCGTATTGGATTTCGGAAAAAGTTGGGAACCTCACTTACCCTTGGTAGAGTTTTCGTATAATAACAGCTACCACGCAAGTATTAAGGCAGCGCCGTTTGAAGCGTTGTACGGATGGAAGTGTCGATCACCACTCTGCTGGGCAGAGGTGGGTGACAGCCAAATCACTGGTCCGGAACTGGTACTCGAAACCTCGGAAAAGATTGTTCAAATCCAAAATCGCATGGCAGCAGCACGAGATCGCCAAAAGAGTTACGCCGACAAGCGCCGAAAACCTCTCGAATTTCAAGTGAACGATCGGGTGTTACTCAAAGTCTCACCTTGGAAAGGTGTGGTTCGCTTTGGAAAGCGAAACAAACTCAACCCACGGTATGTTGGTCCGTACCGGATAACTGAGCGCATTGGTCCGGTGGCGTACCGACTGGACCTACCAACAGAACTCAGTGGCGTACACGATGTATTCCACGTATCAAATTTGAAGAAATGCCTATCTGATGAAACCCAAGTAGTCCCTTTGGAGGAACTACAAGTTGATGAACAGTTACGGTTCATTGAGGAACCAGTCGAGGTTTTGGATTGGGAAACCAAAACGCTTAAACACAGCAAAATTCCAATTGTTAAGGTTCGTTGGAACTCGAGACGTGGACCGGAGTTCACATGGGAACGCGAGGATCACATGATGAAAAAGTATCCTCACCTTTTTGAAGGGCTAACCAAACACCGAAAACCGCGAAACCCGGCAAACCGTCAAACATCACCGGAGGTATGAACTAAATTTCGGGACGAAATTTCTTTCTACTAGGGGATGATATGACAAACTGAAAATCTTTCTTACTTTTTCAGGCTCTCATCACGACTTGACTCAAATTTTCGGGACGAAAATTCTTTAACATGGGAATGATGTGACAATCGTCAATTTCAGGTTAACCTCGTTAACTCAACTCCGTTAATTCAAACTTTAAGATCGTTGAATCTATAACGCATACTTCATTACATTTAAACTAGGGTTTAAATGACGCTTAACACTTACTACATGTGTAGTAGTCTTTCGGGATTTGCACCGAAACGCAAACGATTGAGGAATAAACGAAGCACACTAAAACACTAATGATGTGATAACTATGTGTTAGGATTATGTGTTATATTATTGTCATGATTATGTGCAAGTTAGGATAGAATGTGCTAGAAAAACAACACTTGAAAGTAGAAGGACTAGAGTGTAACTTGTTTGTTTATAAATATATCACTAATAAACAAACCCTAACCTATTATTCTAAACCTACAACACCACCGATCAGCTCTCTCTCCCTCTCTTGACCCACGGCTGCCGTCCACCATCACACACATATACACATCAAATCAAGAGATTAATCCAAGAACTAGGTGCTAGGAAGGTATACTTGATCATCTCTTACCTCTTTGTTGTTTAATTTTGATGTTTGATGGGTTGTGTGAAAACCCTAAATCGGCCGATCTTGTATGTATGTGATTGTTATGATTCTTGTTAGTTGGATAATAGATTGATAACTAGATTGATATTGATACATGATTGATTGTTGTTCTTGATTTGAATTAAAACACAAACCCTAATCTTGTATGTATGGTGTAATTGATATGCATGGATAGTAGTTATAGTGTCTAGAGGGTTATATGGATGCATGATAGTTCATAGATTGTTATTATGATGAGTTTTGATGTGAACAGATTCTGGACAGAACGTATATACGATGTTTAACTGACTGTAACGAAGTGTAAACGTGAAAATTGATTGAGATTGTGGGTACTGCAGTAAACTAGGTTGAGTCTAGTTTCTATGAAGTATAAATTCGTAATTTTTGGATAAGTGGAAGTATACTTTTATGATTTTACAAAAACGTGATGCAAAGCTGAGCTGTTAGACCTGCTGTTAGGTTATGTTGTAAATGTTATATCTCATGAACTACGAGACCAATTGGGTTGGTTCCACTTCTGGAGGTTGACTCACTGAGTTAGGAACCAAACCCAAGTGGTCTTGCATTTATTGGATTTTTCGTTTAACGGGAATTGCAAATAACATTCTGATGTGCATGAATCTGACTGATATAAGTTAGCTGTAATGTTTTGATCATTATGAACAATCTATATGGAATAAAAATAAGATAAAAGATGTTCTGGAAACCTAAGATATGTATGCTCCTGTGGTAATTTTTGGTAAATTAATTGAGACGTTATAATCGGTAAACTAGTGCAATCTTTCAAGTAGAAATTCTGTCATAACGAAACTAGCTGCTGAGTTGTATAGGAATGCATGAAATATGATAGTTTTTATATAATTGTTGTATTTTGACCAAAATACCCTTGCGGGGAATAGTTGCTAGTTGATTGCCATGAATTGACCAAATTGCCCTTATGGGGAATAATGGTTAGTTCGTCTTTGTTTGTTGACCAAAATGCCCCTACGGGAATAATTGCTAATAAGTATGTTATTAATACGTGACACGAAAGTAATTGCTCACTCATGTATCGTATCACAATTTTACTTGTTTAAGTCACACACGATTCACAAACGAAACACGAAACATGTTACGTGCATAGGTATTATGTGCCGAGTATAGAGACTCGTTAAACATTCCGATACTTAGAAAATCTCTTTGTTATTTTAGAACGCTAGAGAGTTTTCTACGACGCGCATCACTCGGTGATCTAGATCGGATATTCTTCGCAAACAGTGAGTTTCACTTACCCCGCTCTTTGAACTGTTTTCAAACGTTTTTTACTTGGGGGAGATAACATACTCCGATAAACATATTTTCTGAGATAAACGCATATTTAAGATTTTGTTATAAATTATATATCACTTGTAAAGGCTAAGCGGCAAACGTAACATTTGAAGTCCCACACATCGGACCGGTTAATATTTGGAATAGCGAGTCACTGTTGAGTAGTACTACTGGGTTTGACAAACCCCACCCGACGCTAAGCTCAACTGGAGGTTGAGTGGGTGTAATTTTGGCTAACACTTACCATGGTCTGGATTGACCTGGTGACGGGCACTTGATAAACAGTCAGCTTCGGTCGCGAACCACTTAGCGATACTTGTTGTATAGATTAGCTACCTATCGATATATAATTTGACATAACACTATCTGGTAATGCAAAACACTTAAACGCTGTAACGTGGTTACACACTTAAACGCTGTAACGTGGTTACACACGTAAACGCTGTAACGTAGTTACACACTCAAACGCTGTAACGTGGTAACACACTCAAACGTCGTAACAGGGTTACGCAACATTTAAACGTCGTAACGAGGTTACGCAAAACGCTAAACGATTTATCTTATTTTACTTGTGAACTCACCAACCTTGTGTTGACACTTTTAGTATGTTATTCTCAGGTAGCCGAGGCGGGCGCGCGGTTTAGGAGCATGCATTAATGAAAACACTTTTATTCTGCAAACTTAATTTTAACAGTTACATTTGGTTTTAAGTCGTCCTGCGTGACGCAACTTTTGAATTAAGGTTTCACGCTTCCGCACTTACTTTCATTTAAACGTTTTTCTTTGGTTTGGTTATAACTAATGATTCCGATCCTGCCAGTTCACACCCTCTGACGGTAAAACTCCGTTAGTGGATTTTGAGGGTGTGACATTATGAGTAAATCCAACACCAATGTAGGGCACCAGGACCGGGGCCTTACATACACACATACACACACACACACACACATATATATATATATAAACATAAATATATGGTGTTTAATCAAAGTTTGAAACACGATTAGTAAATGTGTTGGTTTTATAAAAATATCCTTTGGTTATTGTATTTATAATATGTAAAAATACAAATTAGGTGATAAATATATTTATATATAAACTTAAATAACTTTTACAAACAAAAACAGGCTGAAGGTGGCTCAAACCCGCGCCCCCCAGCCATCTAAGTCTTAAACGCAACCACACAAAACCAACTGCTCCATCAAATTAGTTGGTAATATCATCTAAACAATAACTTATAAACAGACAGGCATAATCACACAAACTATACGGACCCTAGATTCCTAATCGACCAATTCATTTAGGGATTGGCCGATTAACCATAGGTTTAATGATCCAGATATGATGACGAGTCTTAACATATAACCAATTACCAGTATCAACGATTAATCGATGGTTAAAAGGAACAAAACAAAGCCGGAAATAGCGCAACACAAACATGTAATAATTAGGTTGAGATAATCCAATTATTTAAGGGGGTTATGTCGGCGATGGTTAAAGGGTTGTAATAGTACGCTTAATTGCGTTATAACAAAGTCTAAGGTATAATACCCAAAAGAACTTAGGTCGCCTTGATAATAAGTTAATACGAATAATTATGATCGATTATACCATAATATGGGTGTCACCAGGCAACAATTGGTATGATTAACAAGCCCATTGATTCCATTCCTTGATTACGATGAGAATTTCGGTTCAAGAAATCTAAACGGGTTTCTGGTTTGGTATTCGGGTCACGGATACTGACAGGTGCATCGGAGTATGACCCGTAAGTGCGTTTATATGATATAAAATGCTATGTAATAAGTGCTAATTTCATGGGACGAGATAACTACTGTTGTGTGGTTATTTGCAGGTTAAAAAGGGAGGTTCTGGAGCTTATATGACGTGCAAAGAGGAAACCGAAGGAACTGGAGACTTGAGAAGGCGAGAAAATGAGAAAAATGGAGAATGTGGTTGAAGACCAGCGTGGCCCACGGTTTGAACCGTGGGCCACAGTCCAGCTGATCAAAATGACCAGAACCCACCGTACCGTGGTGTTCTGGTCAACTGTGGAAGTCACCATGGCCCACGTTGGGCACCGCGTGCCATAGTTTGGAGATTGTAATTGCCGTTTTATTTTGTTTTTATTCCGTTTTTGGGTGTCTTTTCATTCATCCAACATTTGAGAACGACTTAGAGGCGAATTTTGAGTCCAAGAACAATAGTTTGGTAATTGTAATCGTTGATTTGGCGTTTGTGATTCATATGCATACTCTAATTGATGTGATGATGAATCAAATTATGTGTGGCTAAAATCCTTTGTATTCTCTCCCGAATTGAAATGTTTTCAATTGAATGTTTGTTAATTGTTTATGTTATTTGTGGGATAGTAGTTTAATCTTATGATTATATTGCTATGGTGATTGTGAGTTTGATTAGTAATTGTTAGTATAGCGTAATTCGTGTTCTTGACCATTAGTTCTTGGTGCCATATGCAATCAGGATTAATTGGAAGGGAATTAGGGTTGGCTATATAAAACTAATTATCGAGTGACAACCTTGCGTTTTTACAATCCAATTACTTAGTCCTCTTTTATCACAATCAAACACATACTTACGAACTATATCTATGTGGTTCATCCCAAAAGTAAAAGTAAAAGTAAAAGTTAACATTATCAATCTTGGAAACCTGAAATCGGGAGAGAGCATTCTTTTTATTGATTCAGTTAAACTCGTTAACTTGTTTTCAGTTATTTTTGTAAATCAAATCAACCAACCAAATATTTGAATTTATTTTCTGCATTAAGTTTAATATAGTCAGATTACAAAGCTACTTAGTAACACATTTTCCACAAACTCTCTGTGTTCGACACCCACTTACCGCTATCTAATTATTTGTAATTGGTTTATTTTTTAGTGAGTCTTTGACTTCACGTCAGTTACACCGTTTGTCCTTTTGGCCTAACCCAATTAGTTTTTCTTGTTAAGATAGGTCATGTGTGTTGCACATGAGGGCAAATTCGTCAATTTACATATTTAATTATAAACATTTTAATAAACAAATTAAATAACTTGATATATATATATATATATATAATTTAACCCACCCACCCCTTCTTCTTCTTCCTTCTTTCCTGCCACCAAGCTCCGTCTCCGGTGAGCCACCGCCGGCGTTGTCTTCTCCGATGACGAAAACCATCACCACTACCGCCAGAAACCACCACCACCATGACGGCGAAGGCAAGTAGTGGTGGAGGAGGTGTGAATAGATCTGGAATTTGATGTTTCAATTTTCAAACCCTAGCAATAAAACACGAAGTGTGCATCGTGAAGTTGATGAACTTGAGGTGAAATTTAAGTGAGTAGCAAATTAGTGCAGAAGTTTTGGGGAGGAAGTGTGTTGTGACGATGGAGTTTGAATAGGTAAAGTAGCGGAGAGAAAGATGTCGATGCGGCGGTATTGGTGGTGGTGGTTTCTGGTGGGAGTGGATATGGTTTTCGTCGTCGGAGAAGACGGCGGCAGCGGTGGCTCGTCGGAGACAGAGCTTGGTGGCAGGAAAAGAGGAAGAAGAAGAGGGGGTGGGTGGGTTAAATTTTATATATGTGTGTGTGTGTGTGTGTGTGTGTGTGTGTGTGTGTGTGTGTGTGTGTGTGTGTGTGTGTGTGTGTGTGTGTGTGTGTGTGTGTGTGTGTGTGTGTGTGTGTGTGTGTGTGTGTGATCAGGATCATGAGGGAACTTTTTTGAAATTTAGAACTATGAGAGGCATTTTGGACCACAAAAAACCCAAAAATAAAAAAATCATAAAATAAAAAAAACACAAAAATGAAAAAAGTAAAAAAAACAAAATTCTTATTTTAACATTCCGGTTTCATAAAAAAACTCGGTTTAGCAAAATTATATATATATATATATATGTGTATAATATATACATATATGTACATTTACATGTTTTTTTATACACATACATATAATTTAAGATAAATGATATTGTACACATGTGTATATTACGTAACTAAAGATTAAATAAAATTATACATATGTGTATAATACGCCTTTTTTTAATGAAACTGGAATGAAATATAAGAATTTTGGTTTTTTTACTTTTTAAAAATTTTTGTTATTTTTTGTTTTATGATTTTTTTAAATACTTTTTTAAAGTTGTTTTTAGTGGTCCAAAATGGTTCTCAAAGTTCTCAATTTGCAAAGAGTTCTCGTAGGATCCTTACCCTATATATATATATATATATCAAGTTATTTAATTTGTTTATTAAAATGTTTAAATTAAATAGGTAAATTGACGAATTTGCGCTCATGTGCAACGCAATTGACCTATCTTAACGAGTAAAACTAACTGGGTTAGGTTATAAGGACAAACAATGTAACATTTTAAAGCGTAAAGTAAAAATTATGTTACTTTTAAATATAAAGGACAACTACTGAAATTCAGTACAAACATAAAAAATAATTTTTATAATTATGTCTATAATATTTGAAATTAAATTCATAATGATCATTATGTATGAAATCTAAACCATAAAGTAAAAATTGAAAATTTGAATATAATTGAGAATTAGACTAGTAGCGTCACTAGATGAATATTAAGAGTTTTCTTGTAAATATTGAATTTGGATTAGAAATTGCAAGTTTATATTTAATACTAGGTTAGTTACCCGTGTAGCACACGGGTTAAAATAATTAATTTTTTTAAATAATAACATGATGTGAAATACAAAAAAATGTTTCACGTGTATAAAGATATATTATACAGTAAAAAAATTACACATTACGCAACTTGGAAATAAAAAGTAGTTAGAAAATTCATAAATTATAAATTATTTCTTTGTTATTTTCTATATCAAAACTTAGTTGTAAATGACAATTTTTTTAAAACCAACTTGTGGACCAAAGATCATTCTAATCTTAAATTATTTTGACATGAACAATGTTTGATACTTTAATTGGTTAAAGAAACCCACACGTTTCGTATTGGTTACTTATAAAAATGTAATATTAATAACTAATGCAATGCATTTTTTATTAAACAAATTAACATATTTATGATTGTATTAATTCTTTTAAATTAAAATGAAATTATTAAAAATTGAAAATGAAATATTAAAAAGCAAAATGTAGTTAATATGAGAGAGATGGGGGAACATTTTGTAAGGATCAACATAGTTAATATGAGAGAGATGGAGGAAAACTATTGTACTAAAAATGCAGATTTCGACAAGCCATAGGGACGAAAGCCACAGTTCACTCAATAATAATAGATTGAAAAGAAAAAAAAGAATAAAATATAAAACTATTAATAAGAAAAATAAATATATATTTAACATGAGAGAAGTGGGAAAATTTGGAATGATCACTCATGTGTAATGACATATGACATTAAGACCCGTGTAGAACACGAGTTAGAATAAATAAATTTGTTTAGATAATAACACAATGTAAATATGTTCAAATGATATAAAGATATAATATATGGTAGAATAAATTACGTATTACACAATACGAAAATAAAAATTTGTTGAAAATTCATAAATCTCTAAATATTTTTTTTGTATACAATATTTGTAATTTTAACATACATATCAAAATTAGTAGTTTTGTTTTGTTTTTTATTTCAACTTTAGAGAATGAAACACATCACTTATATATAGTGATTGACTTTAGCTTTTATTAATCTTCATTGTAAAACAAAATAAAGTTTTATTTGAAATTAATTATTTTATCTAAATTAACGTGAAAAGTTGTTACTTATAAGGATTAATATTAATAACGAATACTACATATTTATATAAAACTAAATATTCAATCTATGTTTGTATTAAAATTATAAATTAAAAAATAATTATTAAAAGAAAAATTGGATTTTAATAATTCCAACTATTAGGTATTGGCCAATAATAATCCCAACTAACAATGTAACTAGTGGTAATCCCAACTTTCAACTTTGTTACCAACAATAATCCCAAACTAGCAGAATATTAACTCCGGTAACTTATGATGATGTGGCGTGTGAGGTGGCAACTATGTGGCAATTACTTGGATTTTTTTCAATTTAGATGGATTATTTGGATATAATACATTTAAAATAAAATATAGAAAAACCATTGTCCGTCATCCTCCCCCACCTCAACAAAGTCCACAACCAAATCAGACCCACCATTTTTTCCGGCGAGCACCATCTTCAGCCACCATCTACAACTTCAAATCTCTCACTCTCCCTACTTCACTCGATCTGACCACAACAACAACTAAAAAGCGTCGGCCACCACCTTTGACACAACTAAACCAACTGAAAGTTGTACTTACCCACACTATATCACACTCTTCATTTGATTTTACACCTAGCAAAAACATTGATTTTTATCTTCCGGTGTGTTTCAAGCAAACATCAATTGGCTTTGCTGTTCAAAAGGGGGTTGCGGCGCAACTTGTTGCCCGTTTGCCTGCCACTTTATTGTAATCGTTTTATAGTAAATTATATAAAACTTCGATATTATTTAAAAAAAAAAAAGCAAACATCAATTGTTCGACTATATTTCAGATCTGGTGAGAGAGAGAGAGAAAGGAGACTAGCCGGAAACTTTAGCGGATCTTTCCCAATCGGGTTTGGAATAGAGAGAGAGAGAGATGTATTTGTAGATGGTGGCCGGAGATGGTTGTGGTCGCCGGAAACGAGAAAGTCGTGGAAATGAAAGATGGCCAGAAATGGAGATGGTGGGGATGGCCGAACGGTGGCAATGGTTATGGCGTTGGAAGGAGACGGTGGCGGTGGTTGTAGGTTTTGGTAGAGGTGGTGAATGAAGTTTGGCGGTGGTTCGACGGGCAAAGAAGGAAAGATGTCAGTGGTGGTTGTGGCCTTGGTTTATTATTCATTTGCTTTAATTATTAAATTTTCTTTAATAAATAGGTTTCATATTTTATTACTAAGGGTAGTTTTATCATTTCAGAACACGTAACTCAAAATTTGGATCCAAAAACATTTTAAAAAAATCCGAGTCAGCGACACCTCACACGCCACATCATCATAAGTTAACGGAGTTAACATTCTGTTAGTCTGGGATTATTGTTGGTAACAAAGTTAAAAGTTGAGATTACCACTAGTTATATTGTTAGTTGGTATTAAGTTATATTGTTAGTTGGTATTATTATTGGCCAATACATAATGTTGATAAGAAGGAAAAAGGAAGTTAAATATAAAACTATTAATAAAAAAGGAAATGTATTTAATAAGAGAGATGTGAGAAAATTTTGTAAGACTCTATCTTATGTGATGCCATGTGGCATTAAAAACCTTTATTTATTATATAGTATAGATATGTATATTAACTACTTATACGACTTAACTATTTAACCTAATACATGTCAATCAGAAGCAGATCTTCTTTTAAAACGAGTCAACCCGAACATGAACTGATTTTCAAACTAATCATGTCATTCGACTTAAATTCGCTTTCTTCGTGTCGTGTTTCAGGTACTTTCAAGGATTGTTGCCCCAAAATTTCACAATGAAAGATTCAAAGTTAACAACCACCAATCCTATGCAATAGTTATATCAAGTTCGTCATTGGGTATTTTATATGCTTTTTCGTTGATATTCATTCATGTGAAAGATTTTTTGAAATTTGTATGTAAATACAGTTTTCATTAGCTTTGGACACACATTTATGTGTATACAAGACATATATAATTAATAATTTATGGGTTTGTCTTCTCCATGTTAATAGTTTTATGTGTATACAAGACATAATAATTTATGTGTATACAAGTCATATATAATTAATAGTTTTAGGGCGTCTATTTATCTTATTCTGGTCACACATAATAATAATATTTTCTTCCCATATATTATTATTATTATTATTATTATTTACTGTTGAACTTTGATTTTCTTATATTGCCCCATATATATTAGAGCCAATGGTCTTTCTGGAAGCCACCTCTTTATCCATTTGGATAGAGGTACGGTGTGCCTACATCCCACCCTTCCCAGACCCTACTTATAGCTTTGCTGTTGGTGAGACTTCACTTGGTATGATTGATTGATTGATATGTTAATAGTTTTACGACGAAGTAAAATTTATCTAAAATACTCAAACAATGACTTGATACGAAATCTAATAAAATAAAACTTCTAAAAATAAATATCTAAGTCACGAAGACAAAGTTGGGAAGACGTCTTCATAGACTAAGTCTAAGAATAAATGTTTCCGCTTCAGAAACTATGTCCATAATCATGAGAAGTTGAATCTAGGGGCTTCAAATGTTGAAATTGAATCCAAAGGCTTCTTAAGCTAAGTCATCGGGCTTTAGAAGCGCTAAGAGGTTTTAGCTTCAAAAACTACGATTTTAAGAATTAGTTACAAGTTATTTTAATTGATTTCTTAAAGGAAACAATCTATTTATTTGTTTGTCCTTAGTTTAGCGGACTAAATTGCTAATTAAAATAAGTAAAATTTTAGTTTCTTTGACCGTAGTTAAGTAGTTTCATTGGAATGGGTATACAATATTATATATTTTTAGTTATAATCCATTTTGTAAATTGTAAAATCCAGTAGCGATTGTCATCGAGGAAAACTCGGATTTGTTTTATGATCCCAAGCCTTAACATCCTAATTCAAAGATATAGGATTTGCCTAAGATGGTTTAAATTTTAGTAGACTAACCATAGAACCCATCTTCCTTGATGAGGTTCGCTTTGTCATTCCAAAAACATAACATGTTTATTAAACGGTTATCCCAATCATTTGAAAGCTAGGAATGTTTATTTTCATAAGTTGTGTTTCAAGTTATACAAGACCATGCGTAATGGGGCGATGATTAGGGGCGATGGGGGCTACAAAATGAAGAAACCCCCCCCCCCCCATCAAGGATTAGGGGCGATGTGACTACAACACCATTATACCCTTAAAACAAAAAAAAACCACTCTTTACTGATTAGACACCACATGACACAAATCGCTCTATTTTGTAGTCCTTCACTTCACATAGCAAATTATCACTTTTAATAAAAACAAGAGCATATTAGCCCGATGTTCATGACTTAAATTCCAGAATGAAGAATCAAAATATAATTTACTTGTTAAGATATAAAGACTAAAGAAGAGTGAGATCAGAGATGTCTCACTCTCATTGCAAAATGGTAGTATATAATTCTCTTCGACACGTGGCCAGCCCATGCTGATTTTGACCACAACGGGACCGCAAAAGCATGCGAGAAGATATAATTTAAAATTACTCATATGGTTTTGTCAATTGGCATGAACCATTACATTTTAGTTACTTATTGTAATGAACAATTACATATTAGTTATATCTTCTATTTTGTGTTAAGTTTTCGTGATTTAGAAATAATGTGGCAGTAAAATGATACATTGATGCTCATAGGTAAATTTTCTCTGCAAACAAAACTGGTAATATAATTTACAAGTATTTAAAAGTTATTTGATCTTAACAACGTGACAAAAAGTATATGATAACTATCATAAAAATCGAAATACTTATTATATTTTTCTCACAAAGGTTTTTTAACACTTTTTTCACGTTAAAAATTAACATACCTTTTATATTAAATTTGAATTATCTATACTATATATAATATGTTAAAAATGGACAAATTAAGACACTTTATATTAAGGAATTTACAAGTAATATTTCATAACTTACAACCTTGAATTGAGGCAAAAGAATAATTATCATATTAAAACTCACGTTTAGTTAATATAGCTACAATATTGACTCCTCAATTATAATTAAATTTTAAAAATAGTTACAACAAACCCTTAATATTTTACATATATCTTATTTTAATTTTCACTTCTAACCTAAACTTCCACATTGTTTTTAAACGTTAATAACTTTTTCATACTTTAATATGTTTTCAAAAAAATTACACCATAAAAACGAGAATATTTTTATCTTTAATTTGAGTATGATATTATCATATTTTTTTCAGTTAAAAATACATATTATGTAGTTGTGTTTGAGGTCTGGCTTTGACGATTTTAAATTAAATCGTGAGTCAAACCTATTGTAACGTTTTTTTGTCGTCGAAAACCAAGACAAAACTTTTGAAAGTAGAAAACAACCGGCCAAAAGATAAAGGAAAAAAATCAACCGTCAAATCAAACCGATGACCGGTTTTAAACGGTATTACGGGTTCAAACTAAACAATAAACACCCATGAACTTATTACATGATTACTAAGGCCTACGTTTCCCGCTGCATAGCGCGGACACCTATCTATTATTTTATTTTAAGCAACTTGGAATTAGATCATCTAAATTATTTTTAAAAAACAGCATGATGAAGAAAGTATAAGCCACGTATAGTCAGGAAAACAATCGTAAGAGACCGTTTCAAGTTGTATAAAATCCTTTTATTTTTATTTTATTCAAATCTAACATGTGCAAAAGTTGTTGAGTGATTTTTGATAAAAAGTAAAAAGATATATTTTTGTTTGAGTGTCATGAGGTTTCTAAGTTTAATCTTTTTTATGAAAACACGTTTTGATTTTATTATTGCTGAAATTAACATGTCATTTTATCACTATTGATATTTTCTCAGTTAAATAAAAGTATTTGATTTTAATGGTATTCGTCCTAAAGTATATGAAAATGTAACGATGGTTTACAATGATTGTTATTAGACAATACGTAGTTAAAACGAGACACCTTCAAGCATTTTACAATATGTGACGTTTAGTCTACATTTCAACATTTCGCAATAAATGAGTGTAGTCAAAAGTTTACCAAAACATCTTCAGCAATCATTACTCAATCATTTAATTCTTTTTTGCATTTTTAATTTTTTTAATTAAAACTAATAAATAATATTTCATTGAAAAAATTAAATTTACATTTAATAAAAAAAAAACTACTCATCTCCCTCATCCTCGTTGTCACCATCGTCGTCGTCTTCGTCTTCATCATTGAACTCGTCTTCATCTTCATCATTGCCCTCGTCTTTGTCTTCTTTTTCACCTGGAACGCGCCTAAACATCCAAGCATGTTGGACCAACTCCGGTATAGTTATTGGAGTTGGTGGTGGTTCATCGTCCGGTATACAACTATATAAGTTGGACTTTGACATATTGCTCTCTCGTCGTCTTCGATGATCATGTTAGGGAATTTGATACACGTATACATAACACTTTTCATTCTTTCCAACGACCATAGACGAAAGTGAATTTTAACAAAATGCCAATGTTCTTGAAAAACCCCAAAACACCTTTCGATGTCCTTTCATGAAGACTCTTGTACTTCCTTAACACACTCTCTTTTATCATCAACCAGGTCTCTAAACGTTTTCACGATAATAAAATACTCTGGATATATCCCATCACCCATGTAACACTCGGCAAAATTTATCACTAATGTAATTATGATTAGCATCATAATATCATTGGATGAATAGAATCTTCCACTATCAATATCCAAAATCTTACAAAGTCAACAAAAAGTCTAAATTTTGACATACAACAAGCATAACATAAAATAACCTTGGGCAGCGGGCCTGAAAATAAATAAATCATTAATATGATTAAATGGTCCCAAAAAATCAAAATATATGTTAAAACAGTAGAGATAATGTATAAACATAATTTTAGAAGACTTGAATCGCAAAAACTGAGAAATAAGTAAACGAAAGGCAGTACCGGACCCAGAAAGGACCTAACAAAAACTATTTTCAGAAAAATAGTTTTTATAGTCCATATTGTCAGGAATTTGATTTTCTTCAAAGTCTAACAAAAAATATTAAAAATTGGATCCAATTGGTTATTTAAAACTCGCAATACGTTAAACCGATTAACCAAACTATTTATATTATAACCCAACCCCTTCACCCCCCCCACCCCCCTCGTAGGCCGGCTCACCTTGACACCTCACCACCCCACATCCTTTTTTCCCAATCCCTTGTCATCAACTCAAAACTCTAATGATTACCATCCTAATCTAGTATAATGTGTTGTAAGTAACTTGTTTAAGCCACATAACCCCTATTATCCAACTCACTCACCCTACTCCCTCCCTTTTTCTCTCTATAACACGACACACACACACAAACACACACACACACACACACACACACACCCATATTCAAATTCAAAACATAAACACACACACACACACACACACACTCATAATTCAAGATTTGATCAAGAACAATGGAGATTAGCAACTAAGAATATGATTAGAAGGAAGGATCATCACACCCACAACCATCACATTCTCATCCTCATCCTAAGATCTTCAAGAACACAAGTAAGTTATGTTTTGTAGTTAATTTCTAGGGTTAAATAGGTGAGATTAGGTGTTCTTGAGTTGAGATTGATCTTGAAGATTTGAAATTATGAATGTTGGTGTGTGTATGTGAGCCGTGTGCATGTATGTGTGTGTAAGGGGAACGATTGAACCCACTTATATATGCATACATTCATCTTGAAGTTCATACTTTGATTGTTAAGATTGATTAGAAGCATTGTTGGTATATTTGATACTTAGGTGTAATCATGGATGAAATTGATGTTAGGATAAATATTGAATAACTAATTATCAATAGGATTAATGATAAGAACATGAATTATTGAATTGCTAGTGATAGAATTGAAATTGGCAAGAACTTGTTCATAGTTTGCAATTTGGGGATTTTTGAATTTCTTGGATTAATTGATGATTATGGTAAATTAATGAAACTTGAAAGTGATATGGATTAATGTTATTTGATATTGAATAGAGTATATGCTAGTAGATTCATAAAACTATTAGATAATATTTGAAGATTGTTGAAATTGTTAGATTGCCAATTAAGCAAACTTTGTTGAATGAAAAGTTGAATATTTGACTATGATATAACTACTTAGCATATATGTATTTGATAGATAATGAATTTCATACTTGAACTAGAATATTATGCATTGTTAAAGTATATATTGGATTAGCATATTGATCATTTGTCACTTACTTGCTAGAAATAGAAACTTTGTAACTTGATTAATAGAAATATCAAAACTTGAATAGAACATTAGGGTGCATGAAACTATGTCAAACTAGCTGAATGAGATAAACAAAGATTCATACTTAATCATGATTGAAAGATTGAATTAGATGGAATTATCAAAAATTAAAAGCTACTATGATAACAAACTTTGTTGATTAAACACTTAGGAAATTCATAAAAATACATGAACTAATAATTTGATGATTTAAATGATTAATGATTTGATAATTCGAATGACTTGATGATTTGAATGATTTTATGATCATATGATTGATTGTTAAAAAGGAATATACATCATTAAACACACATGTTAGAATATTCTAAATAGGAATAAAGAATATAGTTGAAAAATATTAATTTGGCTTGTTGTGAGAATCATGATAATAGTTTGAAATTTAGAAACAAAGATGAATTATATGTTAGAATGTGTGTATTTAGTTCATAGAATAACTGGTGTGGACTTACTAGGTTTATTTTACTTGTCGGTAACTTTAACGGTCGAAAAATCGGCTTTTAAACGTAAACCGACACGACAGTTAGGGACTGTTTTAGAACAACCCCTAAAGTTGTAAAATACTCATATATAACATAATTTAATATATGAGAAGAGGACAAGATAACAAAACTTGGTCCTAAACGGTTCGTGTCGCGAAAACCGACACGACAACGTTAAAAGTTGCTATTTTAAGAAAATATTAATGAAAATGAAAAATAACATATTTTTGTAATATAACTCCTAAAACTTAACTAATATATATGTAACAAGTGTTTTCCAAAACTTAAAAGTTACGTTTTATATGAAAAGTCGAATGGTTCGTTTTAAACGCGAAACCGACAAAATCCATTAAAAATAATAAATTATTATTTTCTTATAACTTTCCAGCAACTGAAACTTTAATATTTTATTATATTTATATATTTACTTTATTTATTAATTAATTTAGTTATTAAGATAATAGTTAACGAAACCCGAGCTATACGTACTCGTTAACTTGATAGGAATTTACTTGCTTATGTGCTTGTGTGGACATTAGACTAAGATTAACAAATAAAAGACTTTTTTTTTACAAACTAAAACTCAAACAAAGTTTTATTAACAAAACGTGTACTAATATAGGACACGCAAATTTTGGAACGAAAAGCTTCAAACCGTGAGTTTCCCTATCGACCCGTCGTTTTTGAAATATTTTTATTGTGTTTTGGGGGAATAGCATATTATTTTTACTGATTATTATTGAAACTTTTATAAAGCATTTTATTTTACAAACCGTGTAAAAAGTGGGATGATTCAACAATTGGTTAGATAACTGTTAACCGAATTAATAAGGGCACATAAATATTAGTAGATCTATTGGGGGTGATGGCCCCTACTTCCAATCGCGTTGTATTAAAAGTGGGAATATGAGTATGGTAGGTATCGAGTAATCAATTTTGATAGTCATACACTTGTTGTATTCCTTGCTAGTCTACAAGCATACGATTTGTTAAAAGATAAGATGCTATGTTTTATTATGAGTTTTTAAGATATTATTACCATGTTTAAAGAACAGTAAAGAAAAGTTTACTACCGTTGCTTATGGTAATAGGTGATAAAAAAATAATGGCCGTTGAACCATTGTATTGTGAGAATTTATATGTACTCATTTATTATATTTCTCGATAAGTTGATATAAAGTTGTTTATTATGACTTTTATGATGACTCGAATTAAAAGTTCGATTGCCTTAATTTCATTATAATATACATGTGTATATATGTGTGTGTGTGTGTGTGTATTATTTTCAATAGAGAGAACTCACCAACATTCGTGTTGACATTTACTTTAATATGTTTTTTTAGGTAAGTGATGGTTCGAGGGGACAAGGAAAAGAGAGTGTTGATGTGTGTTTGAATAATGTAGAAACTGGGATTTTAATAAACCGTGCAATGGCACGTGTAAAACTCTGATCGTGTAATAAATATTTTATTAAATAAAAGTTAAACTTTTATTATTAAAATATTGTGATTTACCATGATTGGCTATCGACAATTGTCACGACCCGAATGACTTAGTTAAAGTCTCCGCTGCCTGGTTAAGGTTTTCGGGGCGTGACAACCCAAATAGTAACCGTGTGGGTAGTAATTATTGTTAGCCCAAAACCAAGAGATGAGAATGGTATTAGTGATGTAACCCTCTATAACAGGAGACTGTTCCTAGACGTATATGTCATTGTTGAAACCGGGGACAACAAAGAACACCGACCAAATCCAAAGGTCGTATGAAGAAATTTCTTGAAAACTAACCGTTGTGTCACACCCCGACCAAAGGCGGCGAAACATGCTGGGGCATAATGTATTGATTGGACAGTAGCACAAAAGACACTAATTAAAGCGACAATAATATTTAATTTCATTAACATTAAACACGTACACAAATTTATAATTATAACAATTGCATCATATTCTTGTATGTTGAATAATATCCTAAGGTCAAACTATTGTCTTCCAACTTGAATAATATCAACTACTTGTACCTGTAACGTGTATGAAAATAGAGTATGTCAACACGAATGCTAGTGAGAATGCATAAGTTTTAGTTTATATATATATATATATATATATATATATATAGATAAATCACAATTCATATGTAAATGATGAGTATTACAATTAATATGAAAATGTAAACAACTAAATAGATGTGGACCCGTTCTTATTGATACGAAATCAAAGTACTTGGGTAAATGTATGATCATACTAGATGAGGATAGATGAGGATGTGATACCAACCACCAAATATAAAATAAACAATTAAGCACATAGAGCATTATCATAGAGCATGCAATAATCACACATAAACATATATTGAATTGTATTATGAATAGATATGTAAATAAAAATGAGTAATTTAAATAGGGTATACATGCCACCCCCAAAATTTAAAAGATGAAAAATGGGGATATGTAAACTCACCTTTGAGATTAAAGCCAAACTTGTAATGACAATTGAAAGCACATTAAAGAAAATGAACGAACGAACCTCACGGACTATAAATAAACAAAATATAATAATTAAAGACTAACTAATGGGATTGGAAAGTTTAAAGAATACTAGATCTAATGTATATATATTAAGATAAAAAAAAAAGAAAAGATCAAAAAGGAAGATGAAATACAAAATAACTAGTATACTAAATTAGAATATTTTGAACAACTTTCATTTAGAAAAGTTTTGAAAATTCGTAACCTAAATAGGCCAAAACAGCCATGTAAATCAGAGGGTACGAATCTGCGCACTGTTTTTAAAATATTTATTGCGAATTCATAGGAATGAATTAAAATGCGTAAAAATAGTTTTTAGAACCGTATTGAAGTATATCATAGAATTTAGTGTTTCACTTTTTCAGTTTGTTATAAACAAGATATGCCTCTTTATTTAACGGCTATATCTAATGTCAAAACTGAAATATTGCTAAAAGCAATATTCTAACGATTTCGAAAAGAATTTTGATTAAATAAAATTATGGACTTTTTTAGATATGATTATATAACATTTATTAGCATATATAATTAAAAATACTTGGGTCCTTTGAACAAAAAAAATGATTCAAAACAGAAAAATAAAGATGTAAAAACATTTCAAGTGTGACCTTCGTGTAATCGATCATCTCCTTGTGTTCTTTGTCTCATGCACCCTATACACCATGGTGTATGGATTTTGTGGATTCCTAGACATGATTGTGTTATGGTCATATGAACATTTGATTAACTAGTATGAACAAGAATTTAAAATAAATAGAAATAAGATGAAGAAAACTTGAATAATTAAAACCCTACCTTTGAAATGAAAAAAAAAATAATCTCTTGAACTTATCAAAGAGTGGTGTAAGAATGAAAGAGGTGGGAGAGAGTTCTTATTTATACTAAAATAAGGAGATTATTCTTTAGAATGTTTTGATGAAACTGATTAGGAGAGTGATTTGAGGTAGTAGGTTTGACAAAAATTTGAATGGTGTAAAAAATATTTTTCATCTTTTAAAAATAAATAACTTTAGGTAAAAATAAATGTGACAAATATAAATGTGGCATAACTAGATTAAAATGATGTATTTTGGTTATGTATCAATAATGTTATTTATGTGATATTTGAATAAAGAAAAAATCATGAGTGTTATAATTTTTATTTATATACATATTAGTAATGATTAATATTATTAAATAACTTTAGAAAAGAAAAACTATTACGTATGAAATATGTAACATATGAGTATATGTATAATTAACCGAATCACATCGAAAATTTTAAATGAGTCGGGTTTTCGGGTCCGAAAATTGACGAATGTTACACGTTGGTCCAATTATGGTCACCTCGTGTGTATTGACTGCGCCATGTGGTTGGACAATGAGCCCAATCCCAGCTCATACAATCTATACTATCGATCATTTTGGGTAAACCATGCACCCTTGCATGTGCCTCGTTAATCGGTTGTAGATCATTTCAATTGGGCATTCTTAGATAATGTGGAGCACATAGCTTTATTATTCATACATAAAATAATTAATTAAAAACAATTTAAAAAAAAGAAGAAATGATATAATTTAAAAAAATAAAATATATCGTAGCATAAATACTCCAAGGCGTCTCGAGTTGTTTTATCAGTCATATTTAAGTATTTGTCTTCGATGTCAATCGTTTTTCCGTAGGCGAGCATGCGTATAGCTGAAGTAACATTTTGGATTGCAGTGAATCTTAGCGTCCCTCGGCCGTCCGTTTTTTTGCTTAAGGTATTCAAACTTGCGCTATCCAAAAATTTGGTAATGCAGATAAAAACAAACATTTAGACATTCCAAAGCGAAGCCTAAATATCTTCGGGTTCTTGTATCTGGGCGACTTATCGAAGTAATCTGTCATCAAACGATCGGCACGCCCAAACGGCTTTGTTCAATATGTGCTTTTTTCGAAGCCAAAGGCGTAGGAGAATGAAGAAAATTCATATATTTTTTCGCGAGCACAACCACACTCGTAAATGCCTCTTCCTCTGCGTCATCGGCTTGTTGGTCGATCCCAAAAAAATTGTTGTATATAGAACTAGGTGAATCCATAGATTTGGTTTTGAAGAGAAATGGTTGTATACACAATTTGAGAAGAGAATTTTATAAAGTGAGTTTTAATTGGGGAGGTGATAAATTATATAGGAAAAAATTGATTAATTAATAAAATAGCCATTAACCAACGGCTAGTTGACCATTTAAGTGTTTACTTCAACGTTGCATAGACAACGTCCCTCACCAAATGGCATCCAGAACGCTTGAGGGGGGGGGGGGTTGGTAGGCGGTGTTCTTCGGCGTTTAAGACCCAAAACGTGCCTCCACAACGCCCTATTACGGATGGTGTTATATGTAATAAGGTTTCAAGTTTATTTTATTTTTTTAAGAAAGCACATTTAAGCTTATTATTGTCGAATTAGACATTTTAATTCTATCATTACCATTTTTTTTATAAGAAGTTGTATCCCGGCAAAAATCTTTACTAGACAACATATCAATGCATCGTTGTCCTTTTTTGACGAACTTATCATGTGGTAGTTACTCTATAATTTTTTCTACTGGTTATGGTGGCAACCTACGATGTTACTTAGTGAAGTGTAAAATGGCTAGAGGCAAAGATAAATCAAGTGGAGTGACTCGATAGAAGTCACTTCGCAATAGGCGTTGCAGGAGCAGTGCAGAGGGAACCGGGGAGGGGGGGGGGGGGGGGGCTAGGATGGGCGGAAAAGGGGATGGGTGGTGGGCAGTGGCGGACCCAGGAAATATTTTCATAAGTGCGAGAATTTTTTAGTTCATTTGACTATCACTGTATAAATTTTTTTTGGTCCAGTTCAAATCAAGTCAGCCCGGGTCAACATATATATTATGGAGTTTTGGAAGATGATTTTTCATTCTCCAACTTTACTCATAATATTCATTTCATTATGCGACTTGCAATTCAAACTATAAATCAAATTAAATTAATAAAATCTTACCAATTTACCATGACTTTCATTCACGTTAATAATTACATTATCACGTATTCACAACGTACATGGGCTATCTGTCTACTTGGCTCTGGTTATAGGCCTTTCGCTTTGGGCTATCTTCTTTCTCCTCGTTCTTGGGACTTGCTTTAAGACTGTGTTATTAATCCTCTATTCCCTCTGTTTGGATCCCACCTTGTTCGAATCCTCATCCATTCTCCTTGTGTTGAGGTCGTCTTTTGAGCGCTTCCGGTTCGCGATTCCCTTGTTAATGAATCTTTCATGCCCTTGTTATCAATCAAACCTTTTCACCTTCTAAACTGATTTACCTTCCCAGTCCACTTCCTCTCCTAATATGAGATCAGAATCGAAGATTGCTGCTAGTCTGATTTATATAGTTTTCTACGATGTAATTAAAAACTCTAAAACACAAAAACAATTGCTAACAATAAATATAGACATTTTTACCAATCGATTGGTACAAATTCTTTTACCAAATAATTTTTCCAATAATATAAATATATAAGGGCTAAAATAAAAATACATAGTTTTGTAGGAAGAGTAGAAATGACACAAAATTTAGAGTTAGGAAACTATATAGCATAAATCCTTAATTCTATGAAACTATTTGGTATTTTAAAAACTATCAATCTCAACCACTAGATCATATATATATATATATATATATATATATATATATATATATATATATATATATAAATATATATATATATATATATATATATATATATATATATATATATATATATGAAACTCTAATAAAGTTATTTCTCAATCATAAAATTTGTTAAATAAATTAAAAGTTAAATAAAATTTAAAAAATTAATGATGAACAAGTGAAACGTAAAGACATAACAAGTTAACTTAGGGGTGCTTAGGATTTCTTATTTTCATCAACTTATAACTTATAAACTTTTTGAAAAGTTAATAAGGTGTATAAGGTATTTGTCAAACCATAAGACCATATAGATTTTAACTTATGGTGAAAGCAAAATAAAGGAGTTTTAAAAAGTTAGAAAGATGTAACTTATTAACTTAATGAGTTTATATATATATATATATATATGAAACTCCAATAAAGTTATTTCTCAATCATAAAATTTGTTAAATAAATTAAAAGTTAAATAAAATTTAAAAAATTAATGATGAACAACTGAAACGTAAAGACATAACAAGTGAACTTAGGGGTGCTTAGGATTTCTTATTTTCATCAACTTATAACTTATAAACTTTTTGAAAAGTTAATAAGGTGTATAAGGTATTTGTCAAACCATAATACCATATGGATTTTAACTTATGGTGAAAGCAAAATAAAAGAGTTTTGAAAAGTAAGGAAGATGTAACTTATTAACTTAATGAGTTTGTTTTACCTATTTCACCCTCTAACCCTCTAAACCCATTACACTTATTTTGAAAAAGAGTGTACATTTTGGTCATTTTGGTTTTCCTCAACACATAAGCTAATCCAAACATTTTTTAAAAACTTCTTTTCAAAAATTCATAAGTTTATAAGTCCTTTTAACAAAAACTCTTTTTTCATTTAAATAAGCAATCCCAAACACACCCTTACAACTATTGTAGGGAAAATTCCCAAAATGGCCCATTTATAGGATGTATTTCCAAGTTTACCCCCCTCTAATTCAAGTTTCCAACTTTTTCCCTTTGGTATCTCGTCGCCGACGACATGATAGTGAACACTGACGATGCGTTACTGAAACAAATAGGATAACGACACGTGGCTTGAAAATTTGGTCGGAATAGGTTGTCGACCAAATTCCAGGCCACGTGTCGTGATCCTATTTGTTTCAGTAACGCATCGTCAGTGTTCGCTATCATGTCGTCGGCGACGAGATACCAAAATGACAAAGTTGAAAACTTGAATTAGAGAGGATAAATTTGGAAACACATTCTATAAATAGGTCATTCTAGGAATTTTCTCATGATTGTATCTCTGAATTTCGAAAAAGTAAAATAAGAATAATTCTTATGTAACTTGATTTTTGTGTCACTTGACTTTTTACGTACTCGTAGTCTACACCTGCAGTACTCGTATTTTATAGGCTTTGAGTAGTTTTGTGTTTAAACTTCGAGCCATCGTCTTCTTCTCCACTAAAGTAGTGACCACGACTTTCATAATCCACTTAATTTATGTTCTAAAAAAATCTGGTATATTTTCTTTTTTATTTTCTCTCAGTTTAAGCGGGGCGATTCCAAACTTTTACGGGGACATTTGAGATTTTTATGCATATATATTGAATTGGTTTATTTCTTTAGGTGGGCGGTTGCCCCCTTTCGACACCTTTAGGTCCGCCCCTAGTGGTGAGCCCTCTCTCACTCTAATGGTAATATTATTTTTTTTAAATTAATTATTAACATATCTAAACAACTAACCTCATTTTTATTCAACTCTCCATTTTATCTTCAAAACACTTTCAATTCTTTTCAAAATACAATTAATTTATCAACTTTTTACAACCACAAACCCGAGCTCAAACCTGAACCCAAACCCAAACCCAAACCCGTGGGATCTGGCTTAACTGTGGTAGAATAGTATGTTTGCAAACAACAATGACCCTATTAACCCTTTCTTTGTCAACCAACAAGGTTATCGACCCGTAATGTCACACCCCTATCTAAGGCCTAGGCGTATGACCAACAGTTGGTACTACAATTGTAAATAAATCAGAGTTATGTGTTTAAGCAGAAGTCTTTTAAAACTTGTGGATTTGATATATAATATTTACATTACAAAAGACGGGATTATAAATACCCGTTTTAAGTTATATCAAAAAGTGTTACCTGTTTAATTACAAACCACCATTTTTATATATTAAGTTTATACAAAAAGACCCGAGCCATCGGATATCTTGAGCACTTCGTTCTTCAAGTCCTAATCTTGATTACCTGCAAAATGTTATAAAAATACGTCAGTAACGAATGCTGGTGATATGCTGACGCTAAAATATTTTCTTTTACTTTATTGCCCCTCGAGACTACGCCTGCCTCGGTCCATCGTGGCTTAGGAATAACAAAGTTAAAACAACACAATAATAAACTCGAGTCTCTACACTAAATACCTCAGCAAACACCGCAGCGTTCGACTTAGTTAAGTACCTGTATGTATACACATGGTCGTGCTCCCCGCAGGAGAGCGTACTACGACCAGGTATGGTGCGATGTGCCCACCGCATATACCACATATGTAAGGATCCAGACAAACGTATACTACAGCCTGAGGGCTAGGCATATACTCTTATTTATAACGGTTTTAGAGACACGTAGTCCCTTGTAAATCATTTTCATATAATTCATTTGACTTATTTCAAAACAAGTTTGTAAAGTTTGGGGCGTATTCACCTTTTGATTTGGATCGGCTTCAAACATCGTCCGAGGGTCTTTCCCGTTGCTATCTCGCACCTATAGTACGAGTATAACTATTTGTTAGTCGGATATACAATCCGGCTTAAGACCTTTAGGCTTATTTTATAATCTTTACCTCGATTCTTTCTTTTCTTTTCTTTGTTATATTTTCTTTTTATTTTATCGAGGTATCGAGTATAACCTCGACTTAGGGTTTTAAGCCTTTTATAATATTTTATTATTATTTTATTTGAGCATTATGCCTACCTTCACTTGGCTTATATAAACCCCAATTACTCTAGCAGCACTTCAACCCCGTTTCATCTTCTTTATCTTCTTGATCAAATTCCTTTCTCGTCACCCTTTCCTTAGTACGCCAAACGATGCACGCCAATACTTCACCACTTGTCGGCACGCTTCACTAGACCAATCGTCATGATGTCGGGGAATGGCAAACTTCTTTTTGGTTGGTACGTCGGTGGAAGGTGGTACAACTACGAGGAAACGACACGGAAAACGAGGAATTGTGGCACGAACTTTGAAGTGGATCGATGGTATGTTTTTGTAATTCTAGAGAGATGCTAGAGAGAGAGAGTGGTATGTGAAAGTTGGTGTGAAAATGAATGAAACCCGAAGTTGCTATTTATAAACAAATCAGGAGAGGCATCGCAATACGCGATGGCCCCCTTGGTCACCCGTCGCGTATCGCGACGTAGCGTTGCACCGTCACAAAATAGATCTGCCACATGTCGTCACGTGGTAGATGTTGTGCCACGTGGCGAACGGTGTGCCACGTGTGGCCACGTGGCAGGCCACTTGCCTCGTTGTCAGACAACCCATCGCGATACGCGATGGGTCTCTCTTCTGATCCATCGCGTATCGCGATGGGTTAGGAAAATCAGAATTTTCACTTTGAACTCTAAGGTTTGGATTTTAACAGTTTTGGTCCCTTGATTTTGGAAACTTGTCATTTTGAACTCGATATTTTCACGATGTTACATCCTCCCCACCTTGAAATAAATCTCATCCTCGAGATTGTTTCTTTAGAATAAGTGGGGGTATTTCTTCCTCATTTCGGATTCGAGTTCCTATGTATATTCAAGGCCCCTTCGTGAGTCCCATTTGACTTTAACAATTTTCAACGTTCGTCTTTTTAATTTCTTTGTTTTTGAATCTTCTATTTGAATTGGTCTTTCAACAAATTTTAAGTTTTCATTTATTTCGACATATTTTAATGGCATACATAGAGATTCATCAGTTAGACACTTTTGCAGATTTGAGATATGGAATACGTCGTGTATCCCTTGCATTTCCTCGGGTAGTCGCAAGCGGAAACAATACCAATTCGTTCGATTACCTCGAAGGGTCCAACGAATCGAGGACACAACTTTCCTTTCTTTCCGAAGCGAACGACGCCTTTCCATGGCGAGACTTTCAAAAGAACTTTGTCACCGACATTAAATTCCAACGAATTACGACGAACATCGGCGTAACTCTTTTGACGATCACGTGTCGTCTTAAGTCGTTCTCGGATTTGGAGAATCTTGTCGGTGGGTCCAGATAATTGATTATCTCCGATTTCAGAACAGCACATGGGCGTTCTACATTTACGGCCATATAATGCGTCGAATGGTGCGGCTTGAATACACGCTAATATATCCATTGAGTACGATTCATTTATGGGTATAACGTGCGCGGATTTTGTTAACCGATCCACGATAACCCAAATAGCATTATGTTGTCGAGTCGTTTTCGGGAGTTTAGTGATGAAATCCATAGTTATTAACTCCCACTTCCATACGGGAAGTTCGAGTTGCTGAAGCAATCCCGAAGGCTTTGGTGTCAGCATTGACCTTCAAACAAGTTAAACATTTCGCCACATGCGAAGCGATGTCCTTTTTCATCCCATTCCACCAGTAGTTCGGTTTGAGATTTTGATACATTTTGTCACTACCGGGGTGCATCATGTACTTGGACTTATGAGCTTCGTTCATTATTGTTTCACGAAAATTCCCAACGACTGGTACCCAAATCCTATTACCGAGTCTAAGGATACCATCGTCACCCTTGACTAGCGAGTCAATAGTGCCGTTACGTTTTTCGTCAGAGATTTGGTTTTCATTGATCGCTTGGAGTTGAGCAGATTTGATTTGTTCAAGAAGATCGATTTAAAGTTCTAGCCTTAACGCTCAGTCTCTTTTTGGCTTTTCATGTTCTTTACGACTCAAGGCGTCAGCCACAACGTTGGCTTTGCCTTCGTGATAGACGATTTCGCAGTCATAGTCGTTTAGAGTTTCCATCCAGCGTCGTTGGAGCATGTTAAGCTCTTTTTGATATGCTTTAAGCTTTTAGATCGGTATGCACGATAAATCTTACTCCATAGAGATAGTGCCTCCATATTTTTAATGCAAAGATTATAGCGCCTAACTCTAGATTGTGAGTTGTGTAGTTATTTTCGTGCACCTTAAGTTGACGAGAGGCATAGGCTATCACTTTATTTCGTTGCATTAGTACACATCCTAAGTCGGAATGAGACACGTCACTAAATACGACAAAGTCCTCAGTACCTTCTGACAAGGCCAGTATAGGTGCTTGGGTGACTTTTTCTTTAAGTATATCGAATGCCTCTTGTTGTTTTGTTCCCCATTCATACTTGATGTTTTTGCGAGTTAAAGAAGTTAGGGGAACGGCTATACGAGAGAAGTTTTCAATGAACCTTCGATAATAGCCAGCCAAGCCCAAGAAACTTCGAATCTCATTGGCGACTTTGGAATTTCACTTCGAGATGGCTTCGATTTTAGCGGGATCGACTTGAAAACCGTTCACATTTATGACATGTCCAAGAAATTGCACTTCGTGCAACCAAAACCCGCATTTTGAGAACTTGGCGTACAGCTTCTCGGTCCTAAGTATTTCAAGTAAGGTTCGGAACTGATTTTCATGATCAGCCTTAGACTTAGAATAAATAAGTATGTCATCGATGAATACGATAACAAATTTATCTAAGTAAGTCTTGCTGATTCGATTCATCATATCCATGAACGCGGCTGGCACATTAGTAAGTCCAAATGGCATAACGATGAACTCATAATGAACATACCTTGTTCGGAACGCGGTTTTCGGGATATCTTCGGATTGGACTTTAAGTTGATGATATCCGGAACAAAGATCGATTTTAGAAAAGAAGCTTGCACCTTGGAGTTGGTCAAAAAGATCATCGATTCGAGGGAGTGGATAGCGGTTTTTTATTGTCACTTTGTTGAGAGCTCGGTAGTCAATGCACATTCTCATGGATCCATCCTTCTTCTTGATGAATAGAATTGGCGCTCCCCATGGTGATGAACTCGGTCGGATAAAACCTTTCTCGAGAAGTTCGTCGAGTTGTTTCTTTAGTTCCTTCATTTCAGTTGGTTCAAGACGATATGGTGCCTTAGCGATCGAAGTAGTACCGTAAATAAGATCGATCATAAACTCTACTTCACGATCGGGAGGAATTCTAGGAAGTTCATCAGGAAAGACATCAGCAAAATCGGAGACAATAGCACGTCCTTTATCTCCCCTTAGGATTAGATTTTTCAGTGACGTAGGCCATGAATGCTAAGCATCCTTGATTCAAACATTTGTTAGCCCTAATCATGAAAATTTTCTAACTTGGCCAGCTTCTTTGTCCCATTCAATTCGAATGGTTCGTTTATTAGGGGCTTGAAGTTCGATGGTTTTGCTATTGCAAATGATACGAGCATGGTTGTCGGATAACCAGTCCATACCAAGTACAATATCAAAACCAGCAAGAGTCATAGGCAACAATTTAATAGGTAGAATATAACCAGCTAGAAGAATTTTTCCGTTTTCAAGGGCTTCGGAGATTTTGACTATTTCGCCGCTAGCAGTCTCGACGCTTAGAGTTTTATTTAGTTTTGTTAAAGGTTAGTTTAATAGACTACAAAAGCTATAATCTATAAAACTTAAATTGGCACCTAAATCAAACAAAACTCTAGCATAGGTGTCGTTGACTAGAAACGTACCGGTGATGATTTCCGGCATATCAACAGCCTTTTTCGTGTCAAGAACGATGACTCTTGCATTTCCCTTTTTATTTTGACCACTTCCACCCGCACCACCAGTCGCGGGCTTGTTCTTGGGACACTCAAAGCTCAAATGTCCCATTTCTTTACAGTTGTAGCAGGTCATCTTTTTTTCCAACAGTCGGACGTTGCTTGGCCAAGTCTATTACATGATTCACAGACCTTCGTAGTGGGAGACGGAGCGAAGTTGCATGACCTTTGTGATACCTTTTGCACGTATTACATGGCGTAGTATTAGAATTGAATCTATTTTGGTGTTGGTTTACGCCTTTGCCCTTGAATCGGGCGCTTCCTTCGGGTCTCCTCTGGTCGTTGGTTGACACGACCTTCTTAAACTCCTCCTTATTACGGATCATGCCACCCATTAAATAACCAGCTAACTCCATCGCGGAGTCGGCAATTTGCAGCAAGTGTGACCTTACCATGTCACGGATTTCTCGCGGCAATCCCCATATATAACGTGTGACTTTGCTGGAATCAGGGTTAACCAGCTGGGGAATGAGTCGGCAATACACGTGAAAATTGTGTTGTACTCACGAAGGTTTGTTCCTACGACCTTATGGTTTAAAATTTTGGTTTGAATCTGGTCAGTCTCATGCATAGGGCAAAATGTTTCCATCAACATCTCTTTGAATTCGTTCCAAGAAAGATTGTATAGTACTTGACGTCCTTTTCTCATTATCATCGTATTCCACCACTCTAACACTTCACCTTTGAACATCTGAGCTAAGTAATGAATCTTTTCCTGATCAGAACATTTGCTTATAATAACTATCGATTCCATCTCTTCTAGCCACCTCACAATTGTAACGGCTCCCTTGTCACCATGAAATCCTTTTGGTCCAAAGTATTTGAAGTCCTTGAACGAACAACCACTTATTTTCAACTTCTTAAATTCTTGCCTAACTCCACCATCGGCATTCGACTCGTGAACACTTTCTTCTACATTGGATGGTTTAGGTCGAGATTTTACGGACTTACAGGAGGGTTCAACAGAATAAGAATGTTTCGAGTGCCTAGATTGAGATCTAGTTTCGGATTCGTCCCCAATTGCTTCTTTCATCATTTGTTGAATTTGTTTCATATATTTTTCGGAAATATTTTCTTCTTTTCATTTTCAGGGCTTTCCCCTTTTTCTTTTCTTGCCTCAACTTCTTTTCGAGCTTTCTCAATATTATTACTTTGTTGAGACATTTTTATCTTTTCAACTTTTTCTTTTTGTCCGAAATATTAATAAGATTTCTATTATCAAACACATATGTTACTTTATTTATTCAACATATGTATATATCATAAATGATATATACATAGATTATTACATCACATATATACACATTCATACTTGATGTATATATTTATTCTTATCCATACATAACACATATATCACACAAGATTATATTAAACACACACTTCCTTTCATCACTTATCTTCAGTCTTTCATAAATTTCTTTACCACCTTTGTCAATTTGTTACATTTCCGAAAAAGCGTCTCTCCTATCTTCTTCTTTTTCTTCCCATCCATAGCTATTTTCTTCCTCAAGTCGTCTGTTTCATGCAAGGCTCGGTCCAGGTGTTCTTCTTGCGATTGAGGAATCTCATTGGGATATCCGTATCTTGGTGGTGGGTCGCGGTAACCCATCATCACTACATCAAATTGGTTCTTCGGGTTCGGATATGGAGATAAGGTCACATCAGATGAGTAGTTGAATAATGCCTCGACAGCCTCATTTTGATGGCGGATTTCGTTCGCTTGTTCTTCCTACGTTGGGATCGTTCCTTGGTAAGGTGGAAATCTTTATGATGCTTTGTTTCTTAGTTCCTCAAGGTATTGTACATAAGGATCGATAGAACTATAAATTGGGTTTTGGGAAGAGAGTGATTCTTCCATTGGTATCGACACTTCATTTGGGTTCTCAGGGTATTCCTCCTCTGGGTCCTCTTTGGATTCTTTCTCCGGATCCTCTTCTTCCCCAGGTTCTTCTTCCTCCATTAATTGAACAGTCTCTTTCACAATCGAGGGCATCATTACTCTCATCTTGGGCTTGGGGGATGGTCCTTCACCATTGTTGGGACGAGAGTCAACAGAGTCGAAGGCAGAGCTTCCAGTATGCCATCTACGTTGGTCAGAATGGCATTGCATCCAGTCAGATGAGGGAGATCTTTGTTCCTCCTTGGTCGGTCGGTTTGAGAGAAAAGCGTATGATGGGTGAGGATTTGGTGGTAGATATGTCGGAGCACTAGATGGGTAATATGGTGGGATCTCGGATGGTTGATATGTGGGAATATCGGATGGATGGTATGCTGGAACTTCGGATGGGTGGTTCATGGGTATGCTTGATGGGTGGTAGCTTAAGTGTCTTGAGGGTTCAATTCTTGGCATGGGTGGACTATCGGGTAGATTAATTGGACAATGTTAGGTTCCGGGAAAATATATTGGCTTGGTTCGGTTATGATCTATGTCTTGGTTGAAGAAAGCTTCATAGTAGTCTTCACTCATATTATTTTTGGGTAGAGGTTCGGCAATTCCAGCCTCCTTTCCTTTACGTACATAGTTCTCTATCATGTTCTTGAACGGCATCTAACATTTTGGGTGATTTAGAGTGAGGAGGGAAAGAAAAGGTTCACCATCCTATCTTATCCCTATTCAATTAAAACAAGTAATGAAAAATATTTTTTCCAATACTTGGATCGAAGCTTAGGTATCATCTTGTAATACCTAATTCGCTAAGATCGATGGCTCTGATACCAACATGTCACACCCTTATCTAAGGCCTAGGCGTATGACCAACAATTGGTACCACGATTGTAAATAAATCAGAGTTATGTGTTTAAGCGGAAGTCTTTTAAAACTTGTGGATTTGATATATAAATTTACATTACAAAGACGGGATTATTAAATACCGTTTTAAGTTATATCAAAAAGTGTTACTTGATTAATTACAAACCACCATTTTTATATATTAAGTTTATACAAAAAGATCCGAGCCATCGGGTATATTGAGCACTTCATTCTTCAAGTCCTAATCTTGATTACCTACAAAATGTTATAAACGTACGTCAGCAACGAATGCTGGTGAATATGCTGACGCTAAAATATTTTCTTTTACTTTATTACCCCTCGAGACTACGCCTGTCTCGGCCCACCGTAGCTTAGTAATAACAAAGTTAAAACAACACAATTATAAACTCGAGTCTCTACACTAAATACCTCAGCAAACACCACAGCGTTCGACTTAGTTAAGTACATGTATGTATACACATGGTCGTGCTCCCCGCAGGAAAGCGTACTACGACCAGGTGTGGTGCGATGTGCCCACCGCATATACCACATATGTAAGGATCCAGACAAACGTATACTACAGCCTGAGGGATAGGCTTATACTCTTATTTATAACGGTTTTAGAGACACGTAGTCCCTTGTAAATCATTTTCATATAATTCATTTGACTCATTTCAAAACAAGTTTGTAAAGTTTGGGGGGCGTATTCACCTTTTGATTTGGATCGGCTTCAAACATCGTCCGAGGGTCTTTCCCGTTGCTATCTCGCACCTATAGTACGAGTATAACTATTTGTTAGTCGAATATACAATCCGACTTAAGACCTTTAGTCTTATTATATAATCTTTACCTCGGTGAACCTTTAGTTAAAAATCTCTTTTACTTTAAAACCTTTAGCTAAAAAGTAATATTATAAACCTTTAGTTTATTTACATAAAACCCTACGTTTCTTCTTCTCTAAGAAACATATTCTTTTCTTTTCTTTATTATTTAAGAATAGTTATTATTACTTAAATAATATTTTCATAACAAAGTATCACATATAATATAATCACATTGATATATATATATATATATATCATAATTCTATCTTTTCTTTTCTTTGTTATATTTTCTTTTTATTTTATCGAGGTATTGAGTATAACCTCGACTTAGGGTTTTAAGCCTTTATAATATTTTATTATTATTTTATTTGGGCATTATGCCTACCTTCACTTGGCTTATATAAACCCCAAATACACGAGCATCACTTCAACCCCGTTTCATCTTCTTTATCTTCTTGATCAAACTTCCTTTCTCGCCACCCTTTCCTTAGCACGCCAAATGATGCACACCAATACTTCATCACTTGTCGGCACGCTTCACTAAACCAATCGTCATGATTTCGGGGAATGGCAAACCCCTTTTTGGTTGGTACGTCGGTGGAAGGTGGTTCAACTATGAGGAAACGACACGGAAAACGAGGAATCGGGGCACGAACTTCGAAGTGGATCGATGGTATGTTTATGGAATTCTAAAGAGATGCTAGAGAGAGTGGCATTTGAAAGTTGGTGTGATAATGAATGAAACCCGAAGTTGCTATTTATAGACAAATCAGGAGGGGCATCGCGATATGCGATGGCCTCCTTGGTCACCCGTCGCGTATCGCGATGTAGCGTTGCACCGTCACCATATAGGTCTGCCACGTGTCGCCATGTGGCAGACGTTGTGCCACGTGGCGAACGATGTTCCACGCGTGGCCACATGGCGGACATGTGGCGAACGGTGTTCCACGTGTGGCCACGTGGCAGGCCACCTGCCTCGTTGTCAGAAAACCCATCGCGATACGCGATGGGTCTCTCTTCTGATCCATCGCGTATCGTGATGGGTCAGGAAAATCAGAATTTTCACTTTGAACCCTAAGGTTTGGATTTTGACAGTTTTGGTGCCTTGATTTTGAAAACTTGTCATTTTGAACTCGATATTTTCACGATGTTACACGTAATGCCACCACCACACAATTGTTCACTGATACGTTATATCAACCGCCAATTCCATATATATCTTCGCAAGTACTTGAAACACAAGTAGCTCCTAGGGATGAGATCGGGACCGTACCCGTACCTATACCCGTACCTGTACCCGAAAGTACCCGTACCTAAAATCAGCAAATCTTGGTACCCATACCCGTACCCGAATTATAGGGTACATGTACGGGTACCGGTACAGGTACGAGTACAGGTACTTTGGGTACGGTACTCGCTTTTGTACCTCTTTGTTCTTTAAAAAAAATCTCCACTAAACTGGTATCGGTAATCATACGATACCGATAATCAGTTATCTGTAATACCAAAACCGAAATACCGCAACCAAAACTAAAAATGAAACAAATCAACCATAATATAAAATCCATTCCCTTTTCCTTTTCTTAGTTTATTGCTTCCTTAATTTCTATAGAAAGACAAAGTTAATAGATGTTATTTAATTATATACACAATTACACATACACGTTTTAATGAAATAAAAGTATACGAATGCCCAATATATGAGCATACACATATAAATTGAGAATGAACTTATTCAACTAATATATATTATGTTTTGAAAATCTCGCTTGAAAGTTAAGTCATAAGTGTTGGATACCTAATAAAAGCCTCTACATATTCTAAACGGGTACCAGTACACTAATATCCGTACTTGTACCCGTACCTGTACCCGAAAGTACCCGTACCTGTAATCAGAAAATTTGCGTACCCATACCCGTACCCAATAGACACGTACGGGTACAAGTACGGGTACTGAACAGGTACGGGTACGGGTATTTAGAAAAAAAAAACTCATAAAAAAAACCTCATTGTCAAACAACCAGGGGAAAATGTGAAAGATTAAAGTGGCAAATGGATGAGGAGTTTGCTTTGTCACGTTTGTCGATTGACTCACCCGAAGACTCAATTGAAAGTAATTTATAAAAATTATATATTTATATATTTCATGTTTTATTTCTTTATTGACTAATATTAGGTTTTTATTTTTATCGAAGGTGACGGTTACCCCTGAATTTTGGGAGGGTATACGTGCTAGGTTCTTTGCTACAATGGATCAAAGTGAATGCCGTAAGGATGATTCCGTCTACGGCAAATGGAAGGCAATGTAAACAAAAAAACCAACTTCGTCACAAGTTACAACCACGTTGCGAACAATGGGAGAAAAAGTGGCATGAGTGATGCCAACGTGATGCAGTTTGCCAACCTGGGTTCCAAAGTGATCTTGCGATTTGACAACCTGGAGGTTAAACTATCCGAGATTGTCAAGGTTAAAAAAAAACAAAAGATGAAAACACAAGAATGAATGAAGAAAGAAAATAACACGTGCAGAATACAAAACGATGCACGATGAAAGAAAAAGAAATCAATTGGACCGGAAACAAGACAAGGATTTCAGGTTTCTCGTAAATGATCTATCGCATATATATCTGGCCACACGGGCTTTTTTGAAGGAAAAAAATAAAGCAAAGATAGTGGCCAAATATGCAGACGAGGACGGAGAAGACGACGATGAATATTAGTTAGATTTTCGTTAATTTATGTTGTTTATGTTTTTATTGTGTTTTTTTTATGTTTTTTATTTTAGTTTTTAATTTAGTATTATTATATTATTATTATTTATTTTTTTATTTTTTGTGTTTGTTAAAAAAAATCCCAAGCCTATCGGAGATTCGAACCATAGCGGGACAACATAGTGAAGGGATTTTAAATCACAGTACCCACGTGAAGGTGATGTGACAATGTGGAGGAGCTTTAAAACCTCCACCATAGTGAAGAGTCGGCTAGCCATAGTGGGGCGAGATAATAGAGATTTTGGGGCTACAAATTTGATGAACACCGTTACAGAGGGGGTGAAATGTGGGTTGGGGGGGGGGAGTTCTTGTCGCCCACTATGTATGTGATACATACATACATATACCTAATATATATATATATATATATGGCTACAACACCATCACACCCCTAAAATAAAAACTCACTATTTATTGATTGAGTGCCACATAATGCAAGTCGCCACATTTTGTAATCCTTCCACTACACATGGTAGTTTTATAGTAACTTAGTATAGTGCCACATGATAATATAATATTTAAAGTAACTTTTTATATACTACGTGATGTTTTGAAGGCTTGACATTAAATACTCGAGAACACATAATACATGTGACTTTTCTAGGAACTTACCTTTCCAAAATAAATCTAGCGAAAGCAAACTTCTAAGATATCATTAAGATCTCGCACTTAGAACACATGAACCTAGCATATCATTAGAAATCTAGCCAAGTTAAGTGTAAATTGACTGAATTTATTAAAGATTATGGTAGTTTGCAATGCAACGGTTTATTATAAATCTTAAAAAGAAAGCTAAAAATAATGTGTTTTGCTTATTCTTATCTAGTAAGAACATTCAAATATTCAATGAGTGTTCCGACAAACCACCAAGAGAAATGTTTCAGCATCCTTTAATGGGTTGATAATAACCGCATTCAAAAATTTAAGTTAAAATATTTTTTAAGATTGGATTACTTGGAACACAACACTTCACTTTTTTTTTTCTTTTATATAAAAGCTTTTTAGGGAACGTGGTGGCCCCGATCATTCCTGTTTTCTCCATTAATAGGATAAATTTCGCGTTTTTTTCCGAAACTTTTTATAGGTATTAAGCGCTGTCACTGCTGATTTTTTTTAAATATAATACCCCGTAATTTGTTTTTTTATATAAAACATCGCAGTTTTTATAAACAAAAGTTACAAAATATAATAAAAAGCTTTGTTTTATAAAACTAAAAATTGAGGGGGCTATTTGAAAAATGAAAACTTGTTTAAAAAAAACATAAAAAAGAACGCAAACTGATTACTAATTAGGTTGTTCCTACCGGATCGGCGACCACCACAGGCTACAACCACTGTCACCCGCCGTCCATCGCTTACGCCCGTTGATCAGCCCTGTTAGCAAGGTAATAGTTCATCTTTGTGTTGATAAACATTGTATTGCATTTATATTGATTAATGTTCAAGAATTATAAAATTAGGGCTTGTAATTGTGAAATTGGGGATTTTGAGAAATTGATCAACTAAGCTTGTATTTGGTATTGTATGATGAAATTTTACTTTAACTCACCCTATAGAATATTATTAATTAGGTACATCATGAAAAGGCGGGCTTACATGGGAGGAGTGGTGTAAATTTCAATTGTAACGGGTGTGGGAGGGGGGGGGGGGGCGGGTTGGGTGCGCTTTGGTTTGTGTTCTATCTTCGTGGTGTTTATTTTTCCTTTTTTTGGTGGTTGTTTTGGTGTGTCTAACTTCTTGCTAGTTTTCAATGAAAGCTCTTTGTTGGTCGTTCAAAAAAAAGGTAAATCATGAAAAAGCAAGATACTATTTATTCTTTTTCAAAAAAACGGATGATGAGCAAACAAGTAAACGTCAAAGAGCTTCAACTAGTGAATCGGTTAATTCTGAAGCACCACAACAACCAAAATCAAATACTAATGATGTGGATCTTAACCAAGTAAATTAACAACAAAATCATGGAGATTCAGAAGCTCCACAACCATAGTAAAATGCTAATGTAATGTAGTGAATCATGGTGATTCAACAATGGAAATATTCAAGAATCGTTTTTCGCAATAAGATGGTAGATGAGTATCTCGCGAATAACTTGGTGGTTTACATAGAAAAGAAATTGCTGTAACATTTGATTCGGAATCCATAATTGAGGAATTCAAAAATCTTAAAGGTCGTCGAGTTGCTTTGTAATTCTTCTTATAAGGTACTCATCCTTCCTCTCGGCTCTCACATTATTATGAATCTTTTAGGTTTTTTGGTTAAAAAAGTATATAGTTTTTTTTAACTGTAAGAAAAATCGCTTGAATGAATAAAAAAATTAGATATATAGATGTCATATTGTTTGATCCGACCCGAACTGAACCACCTACACGAACCGAATCATCGACCCGGAAATTTATAGGTCCGCGACTTCGATCACTGGCGTGAAAAAGCCCAAGCTTCGCCACCGTATAATTGAGGCTATAAACCTGTGAAGCTTGAATGCAAATGGTGGGTGGGTGGGTGGTGGTGGTGGGTTGGGGGATGGGGTAGTGTAGCTATATTTTTGGACGAAAACAGGTAAATTTATACTACGTATAAAACTACAAAATTTTTTAACAAAATCGCGTAAATTCCCATTATTGAGAGGGGGAGTTGTCCCTATATAAGCTAACCAGGTGTAAAAATAAAAAATAAAAATAAACATTTGAGACAACCAAGTTTTTAGAATGATATTCTATATATGTTTTTAATAAATTATGCAAGAATATATGATATCAAAATGTGTATATATTGATGTTTCTTCTCAAGTGGCGAGGGTTTGTGTAAGGCCCCGAACCCGATAGCCCTACTTTAGCGTCGGATTTACTCATATACACCGTTCTTACAATCAGAGTTAATTAAAACTTTCACGAAAACGATAACTTAAATCATTCGTTACAAAACATTAAATCTTTTCTTTGATACCATAACACAAAACTTTATATTTAAAACATCATTTCTTCCATCTTCAGATGTCAGCCGTTCAATCCATGCCATGTGCCATCCTCATGCTAGCTCTTCAGTCTTATCTCCAGCGTGCATACTAAAATTCAGCTACGCTGAGTGAGTTCTAGTTAATCAAGCAACTTACCATACAATCACTACATGCATTTGTATACGTATCCGAAGACACGTAGTCCACTGTCTGACCTGTTCACCTTACCACTTAACTGCCGCTAACCACTTAGCCACTTGTTTACGGAAGCACATAAAGACTTGCTCTCCCACGTACTCAGGTTATGCCACTTAATAACGAAGGCACGTATAGGCTTACCCTACCACCCACTCACGTTATGTCACTTAATAACGAAGTCACGTATAGGCTTACCCTACCACGCACTCACGTTATGCCACTTAATAATGAAGTCACGCATAGGCTTGCCCTACCACGTACTATCGTCATGCCACTAACACCCTTACTAGACCCTTGCTACTTCTATCACACCCTACCTCTAGTTGTCTACAACACACTTTATATCGTTAAATCATTTACATAATAACCAGGTTACATCACAACATTTACACACACTAATAACCACTTGGGGATCATTCCCGAATGACGGTACATGAAATATCCGAAGATTGTTCGCACACCGACTAACGTTACCTTCCCTGTATACACGTGCAAATATCCGAAGATCGTTCACAGCATCAACAGACATCCATTTGTAACATATATATAAATATATCACATCAAACATTATAGCATATACTTACCACTTAAGGTAAGTGTATTCACACTTCACATCGAGTATGCACACAGCCCCGAAAACATAATAAGGAAGTGGGGCTAGAAACTCACTTGGATCTTGTTTCTTTCTCCGTTAATGGTTAATCCTTTCTTTAGTTGAACTCTGCTAACTGTATAATAGTTACACGTATCAATGCTTGTCGGATCTAATCTAATGGCCTAGTATTAGCTTACTTTTACTTTGCATGTTTATTTTAACTTTATTGTATTTCATCTCTTAAGTTCTTACAATGCATGCCATCACGTTATATCTACTTATACAAGCCGCCATGTATCCGGGTCTTGATATAAGCGAACTTAGATATAAGAAAACTTAGATATAAGCGAACTTATTATCCAGCGAACTTATATGCGGCGGACTTATCAGCAGTGAACTTTAAAGTGGCGAAGTTAACAAAGCGAACTTAGTAGTATGCGAACTTAGCTGCATATGAACTCATTGGCGAAGTTACCCAGCAGCAGCTATGGGTTTGGTTATAGCCACTCGTTCCAATCCCATCACCTCGTTTTGGCTCGTATTTGACCCATCCATAACCCTGACACCTTATAACGGTTCGATAGAACCCGTATTCACTTCCTTAAATGTCCCCGGCTCGATACTTAACCCGTTTATAAAATAAAGCATGAACCTTTAAGGCTAAACATTTAAAACTAGATCTAGGGTTTTCTTTAACGAGCCGTACACGTTTTACGGGTTCATTAGGTTCATTTCGACATCAAGTTCGTTACTTTACGTTTCGTTTATACCCGATATATTCCCGTTTTAAGTTTCAAGGTTAAACGTTTATAAAAACGTAAACTTTAAAATCAAAACATACCTTTCATGTTTGTTTGGATTAGTTATGGACTTTAGATCTTGTATTTATCTTGTGTATGGAAGAATCTATCATGAATCACTTTCGTTCGATCTCGCTCTTTCTTCCCTCTCATTCGGCCGCAAATGATAAGGAGGTGTGTGTGTTTTAGAGTGTGTGTAGAGATTATGAGAGTTAGGGTTTTAGGATGGTTTAAGGGGGTATTTATATCCCTTAAAGCCCATGGACCTAAGGCCCATTACCCTTTAATCCACCTTAATTGATACAAGTCCATGACCTTTTCTTTATTTAATATCAATTAATTATTAACACACGATAACTTAACACGGCTTTCGTTATTTATTATTAAAATAATTAGGATGTTACAAGTTTTTCCTCCTTAAAGAGGTTTCATCCCCGAAACCTAACTTATTCCTTGTAAAAGGGATACACTTTATTTAATCGCCTCTGCTTATGGTCTATCCTTCTTACTCCTGACTTGCAGTCATCGAGTGGTGTTCATGCGATTTAGATATTCAAGGTAGCTTGTCCATAAGGCTCTCGATGTCTCAAGTCTCGTCTCGTCTTCCCAAGGACCCTTGTTATATATATTAATGCTAACGCCTAAGGCGGCGCTTTATCTCCATACAACTATTTATCATAACCAACATGCATTCAAGATGATTCATAAGTCATTCATACAAAATCACAAGAAGTCACAAGTAGTTCATAAAACATAAAAAGCAAATCATTCAAGCTTGCTAGACAAACATAGGTTCAACTGTAACATAAAACACCACTTAACAGTACTAACATAAAACAACTATGACGAGCCACTTATTCCTCTTCAACCTTCTCAGTGACCGATCAACATCCTCTTACGCGTCTCCCTTTCTTCCCTCCACTGCCACGACTTCTCTACATTCCCTGGCTATATGACCCGACTTACCACACTTGTAACATTTCTAGTCCTCGGTGCATTCACGAGAGATGTATCCCTTCTTCCCGCACCGTTAGCACCGGTTTGGACCAGCCTTGCATTCTCCCAAGTGCATTTTCCCGCACACTCTGCATGTTTCCTTGCATACAATCTTCTGTGTCTTCTTCCCTGCATACTCCACGGCAATCTGCAGTCCGTTTGGTTGCTTTCCCTTCTTCCTTATCTTCTATTTCCACATCATCCGCCGCCAGATCATCATAAACCTCTTCTGCTAACTCCACTGCAGACTCAAAGTTAGTAGGTTTGTTAGCCTTAACTAACGTGTGGACATTCTGGGGAAGCCCCCTGACGTAGCACTTGATCTGTTTCGCCTTGGTGTTCACCATGTCAAGCACTAGCCTAGACATGCAGTTAAATTTAGTGGTGTACTCACGGTGTGTCATCTTGCCTGCTTTCATATTCAGAAATTTCATCTCAGCCCTCTCAACCTCAGCATTAGCACATAACCCTTTCATCACTAACTCCTTCAGGTCATCCACCTCATTGCCTTAATCTCTTCTCGGGTCTTCCTTTGTTCCACAGTCTCCCACCAGTACATAACCTCATCTCCAAATGATTGAGTGGCATTACCCACTGCTTGGTCAGGACGACACTCGCTAATTCGGATAATCTTATCCATAGTGGTTATCCATTGGGGAGTAGCGATTGCGTCTCCTAGACCAGTCAGCTTTGGCTGGTCACACCCTTTGAAGGACTTGTAGTTGCACCCACCTCGGTCCCTCTTCCTGTCATCAACCTTCACATATTGGCCTTCGTTCGATCCACCCTTCTCCCCCTCATCATCTTTCTTATCATTCTCTCCTGATCTCTCAGCAGTTCTTTCATGGCTTCCAGCAGACTTCTCAGGATTCCAATCCTTCATGGCAGTTGCCACAGCTTGGGCAATGGCAGCTAGAATAGCAGGGTCGATTTGAGGTCCTTCGTTGTTGCTCGGATTTCGCTCAGCAGCACGTTCTTGTCCCCCGGCGTTAGCAGATGATTCAACAGAGGGTTCTCGGACCACCCGTGGCCTACCACGACGCCCCATATGCCCTCCCGTTCCAGCATTCTCTCTTTCTCCAGCCATTGTATTCTAAAGGGGGAAAACACAAACGTCATCACTTAAGGAATTATTTAGCACATGATTCGTAAGGTAAGTAGCTAATGACATTTATCAAGTGTAATTAACTATTTGCATTACTCCTCAGGTTCTACATACTTCCCTTCGTGATTTCACTTGTTCTAGTTTCTACTTCTAAACAGTTAATCAATCAGACAATCAAGAAATCCTATCCCTAACCTTCATATATCCTTCCTTTAACAATTTAAGCGAACATCTTTATACATTATTTAACATACTTTACCGTTACTGAGCTTGCTTGAGTGACACATGGCTATCTTGAACTGGCATCTTCTTTCTTTTCTTACTAAAATCCCATTCTCAGTTCGAGTCTAAACATGTAGGATGCTTAAATCTCTTGAACTCTGCTCTGATACCAACTTGTAAGGCCCCGAACCCGGTAGCCCTACTTGAGAGTCGGATTTACTCATAAACACCGTTCTTACAATCAGAGTTAATTAAAACTTTCGCGAAAACGATAACTTAAATCATTCATTACAAAACATTGAATCTTTTCTTTGATACCATAACACAAAACTTTATATTTAAAACATCATTTCTTCTATCTTCAGATACCAGCCGTTCAATCCATGCCATGTGTCATCCTCATGCAAGCTCTTCAGTCTGATCTCTTACATACATTTATATACGTATCCGAAGACACATAATCCACTGTCTGACCTGTTCACCTTACCACTTAACCACTTAACTGCCCCTAACCACTTAGCCACTAGTTTACGGAAGCACATAGAGACTTGCTCTCCCACGTACTCACATTATGCCACTTAATAACGAAGGCATGTATAGGATTACCCTACCACGCACTCACGTAATGCCACTTAATAACGAAGTCACGAATAGGCTTACCCTACCAGGCACTCACGTTATGCCACTTAATAACGAAGTCACGCATAGGCTGCCCTACCACGTACTATCGTCATGCCACTAACACCCTTACTAGACCCTTGCTACTTCTATCACACCCTACCTCTAGTTGTCTACAACACACTTTATATCGTTACATCATTTACATAATAACCACATTACATCACAACATTTACACACACTAATAACCACTTGGGGTTCATTCCCGAATGACGGTACACGCAATATCCGAAGATCGTTCGCACACCGACTAACGTTACCTTCCCTGTCTACACGTGCAATCTCCGAAGATCGTTCACGCATCAACAGACATTCATTTATAACATAGATAAATATATCACATCAAACACAATAGCATACACTTACCACTTAAGGTAAGTGTATTCACACTTCACATCGAGTATGCACACAGCCCCGAAAACATAACAAGGAAGTGGGGCTAGAAACTCACCTGGATCCTGTTCCTTTCTCCGTTAATGGTTAATCCTTTCTTTAGTTGAACTCTGCTAACTGTATAATATTTACATGTATGAATGCTTGTCGGATATAATCTAATGGCCTAGTATTAGCTTACTTTTACTTAGCATGTTTATGGTTTTCCTTTATTTTAACTTTATTGTATTTCATCTCTTAAGTTCTTACAATGCATGCCATCACGTGTGTACACATATATATCTACTTCTACAAGCCGCCATGTATCCGGGTCTTGATTTATAAGCGAACTAAGATATAAGCGAACTTATTATCCAGCGAACGTATATGCAGCGAACTTATCAGCAGCGAACTTGAAAGTGGCGAACTTAACAAAAGCGAACTTATTAGTACGCATGCTTAGCTGCAGATGAACTCATTTGGCGAAGTTACCCAGCAGCAACTACGGGTTTGGTTATAGCCACTTGTTCTAATCCCATCACCTCGTTTTGGCTCGTATTTGACCCATCCATAACCCCGACACCTTATAAAGGTTCGATAGAACCCGTATTCACTTCCTTAAACGTCCCCGGCTCGATACTTAACCCGTTTATAACATAAAGTATGAACCTTTAAGGCTAAACATTTAAAACTAGATCTAGGGTTTTCTTTAATGAGCCGTACACGTTTTACGGGTTCATTAGGTTCATTTTGACATCAATTTCGTTACTTTACGTTTCATTTATACCCGATCTATTCCCGTTTTAAGTTTCAAGGTTAAACGTTTATAAAAACGTAAACTTTAATATCAAAACATACCTTTTCGTGTTTGTTTGGCTTAGTTATGGACTTTAGATCTTGTATTTATCTTGTGTATGGAAGAATCTATCATGAATCACTTTCGTTCGATCTCGCTCTTCCTTCCCTCTCTCTCGGCCACAAATGATAAGGAGGTGTGTGTGTTTTAGAGTGTGTGTAGAGATTATGGAAGATGAAAATGAGAGTTAGGGTTTTAGGATGGTTTAAGGGAGTATTTATATCCCTTAAAGCTCATGGACCTAAGACCCATTACCCTTTAATCCACCTTAATTGATACATGTCCATGACCTTTTCTTTATTTAATATCAATTAATTATTAACACATGACAACTTAACACGGCTTTCGTTATTTATTTTTAAAATAATTAGGATGTTACAGTTCGAGTCCCACGATGAACCAAGGTGTAAACTTAAGACTCGGACTGGTAAATGTATACATTAGGCGTTACATAATAATAATAATAATAATAATAATAATAATAATAATAATAATAATAATAATAAACTTTGAGTGTTCATTATACAATAAGAAATGTTAAAGTTATCAATAAAAAATGTGTTTGGGGGTGTTCGGAATGAAAATTTAGACTTAAGAATACGAGTTTAACAAGGTTCAAGTATGCTTGGTAATAAATCGTGAACACCTGCTACTTCAATCACATAGATTGAACCTTATTGAACACATATCCTTAAATCTAAATTTCCAATCCAAACACCCCCTTATATTTCGTATTGGTAAAATTAAAATTGCTTATTGAATTTTGAACATTCAAGGTTTTTTTTATACCGACTAATTTACACATTCACTAATCCTAGTCCTAAATTTACACCTTAGTCCACTATGGAACCCACACCCTCGCCACTTGAGAAGAAACACCGGTATATACACATTTTGATAGCTTTGACCAAAAGTATTTTGATTATATATATATATATATATATATATATATATATATATATATATAAATAAATATATGTATATGTATATATATACCCTTTATATATTTATACTCTTTAATAAGACTACTACATGTGTTATATACTTTCCAACCATTTATAGATTGAAGTAGGATTAAGAGAGCATGTATAATTATTAGTTGATTACTTATTGTAACATCCTGAAAAATTTTGTTTTAAAAGTGAAAATTAATAAGTTTAGATACCATTCCGTCATATGCAAAAACTTACATTTCAGGGACTATAATTTTGAAAAATATGTCCCAAAGGGCCGTTGGCATTTTCCCGATGATCCATTTCGAAATGGATTGCCCGTAGGACCGCTGCCATTCTCCAAAAGGTCCATTACGAGTTTGTTAACTCGATTAAGCAATCAGCGACACATGACAGATGACGATTAACCGAAGCGTGACATGTGACGATGGCTCATCGTCCCGATGGACCTCCGGTGGATACCAACAACGGGCTGTCGGCGACTAGATAAGCATCTTATATGACACAGTTTGACACGAGTTCGATGATTTGACAACAGTGCTCCCTAACGGACCTCCGAGAAAGTTCTTGACGGTCCGCCAAGGGAATGAAATGGACCTCTAAGAAAGTTCCCAACAGTGCGTCGAAAGTCTCTGAATCTCAGCTGTAAATAGCGTGTAGGGGGCTGCTCATTTCGTTCATCACAATCCCATAGCATATTTTACGAATGTGTCAGACACCCGAGTCGTGTTACCAACTTCCGAGACGTATAGCGATGTTCCCGTGTTGTTAATGTACGGGTTGGGACATCACAATCCCAGAGCAGTCTTGATAAATGTACCTGACACCCGATCCGTATTACCGAATCCCGAGATGTAAAGCCATGTTCCAGTGTCCTCAACGTACGTGTTGTGTGTAAGGTTCCGTTACCGGTGCCCTACATTGGACGTTGAATATATGCATAACACAGTTCTAAATATCAGAGTTAATTAAAAACTTTAGCGGAAAATAATAAAGCTTAAATCATTCGTTACCAACATCCATAATTTTTCTTTTATAACATAAATTAAATTATAGTATTAAAACAACACGACAAATCTTCAGATGTCTGCCTCGTCCAATCCTGCCATGTGTCCTCTTCAAGCTAACTGTTTCAATCTATTCACCTGCGTGCATACTAAAAGTCAGCTACGCTGAGTGAGTTCTAGTTAATACAGGTAACATACAATACGTTCTTATATTACATACTTGACATTCTTTACTTTCTTTCATATATATGTAAGTATATACTTTCGTTCTTACATTCATACTTTCTTTCTTTCGTACTTCATATTTTATCTTTCTTTTCATACATACTTATACGTTTTAAAGAGCCTTTCGCCCTATAACCCCACAGATATTATTAGGGTCTGCCACCCTTAAAGAGCCCATCGCCCTATAACCTCACATATATTATTAGGGTATGCCACCCTCCTTCACAAATATGGGCTTGTTAACCGTATAATTGATTAAGTTGATATTTTTGTTAACCAATGTATTTTCTAATATGGGCTTGTTTGTTAAGCTCAAGATGATGGGCTAGTTTGTTTTAAATAGGATATGGGCCTAGCACTTGCGGACTTAGTTAAATCTGGTCCAATTGCTCATCATGGCATCTGGGCCTGGCTGGGTCAGGCTTACAGTCCATAACAGACCATTAAGTGGCCGAGAACACTACACATAGAACTCACAGAGAACTAGTGACCCGGAACTCATGGTGACCGAGAACCCTTGTCACCGAGAACTCCATAGAGTGACCAAGAACCCTCAGTCTGACCGAGAACCCTCAGGTTTGACCGAGAACCCTCAGTTTTGACCAAGAACCCTCATGTCAGATGTTTTCAGCTCATCTTTCTATCTTTCTGTTTCTTTCCTTAGCCTAGTTAGTTGTTATGGGTCCATATCATGAATTTTAACCACTTTTCTCCACCATTCCTAACTGTTTTACACCCATTAACCCCACGGCTTCAAGATCTAACCCGTTTTAGTCATAAAGTTTAAACATCTATAGTGTTAAAACGTTAGAGGCTAGATCTAGGGTTTATCTATGGGCCGTATATTGCCATGGGTCCATTAGGTTCATTTTAATCATCAAGTTTGTACTTTTATGAAACATTTAGACCCGATCTACTCTAGGGTTAAGTTTCATGGCAAACCGTTCATAAATACGTAACCTTTAATCGTAGAGAACATACCTTTTGATGTTTCTAGGTTACAGCTAGCTTTGGTTATGAACCTTGATCTTGTATTTAGCTTGTATATCAAAGATATATCAAAATAAATGTTTGCTTGATCTCACTTAACCTCCTCTCTCTCTCGGTCGTAAATGGTAAGAGGTGTGTGTGTTTTAAGGTGTAGAATGGATGGAAATGGAAAGGATTAGGGTTTAAAGGGTATTTATACTCCCTTAAACCCATGGACCTAAATCCCATCTTTCCTTTTTGGTCCATAATTAGCTCCATCTAACTAGCCTACTTATCCTTCTATCTTTATTATTTTACTATTCCCTTAATAACTCAAGTAAACTTTCCCGTCATAATAGATCAATATAACATATTATTATTTGAAATTTTGGAATGTTACAAGTCTCTCCCCTTTAAAGAGGTTTCGTCCCCAAAACCTAACCCTTAATTAAATAAAGCTGGATAAAACTTGCGCATTTCTTCTTCAACTTCCCAAGTGGCATCCAACCCTTTGCGATGCTTCCATATCACTTTTATCAGGGGTATAATCTTGTGACGAAGTTGCTTTTCCTTGCGATCAACAATCTCTATGGGTTGCTCAATGTAGTTTAGTTGTTCATCAACCTCAATATCCAACAATGGCACGTGCGACGTGTCATCAGCCAGGCATTTTCTCATATGAGAAACATGGAAGGTTAAATGAATTCCTTCTAACTCTTCGGGTAAATCCAGCTTGTAAGACACTTCACCCACGCGAGCTATAATCTTAAAAGGTCCAATGTACCTCGGACTCAACTTTCCTTTTTTTCTGAAATGAATGATTCCTTTCAAAGGAGAGACCTTGAGCATCACAATATCACCAACGTTAAACTCAATCGGTCGTTGCCGCTTATCCGCATACGACTTCTGTCTGTCTTGAGCAGCTTTCATTCTTGCTTTAATCCGATCGAACTTTGAAGATGTTTCTTGAATAACTTTTAAACTTCTCATCTCCTTCTGGCCAATCTCCCCACAACATACCGGGGTTCTACATCGTCTACCTTAAAGCATTTCAAATGGTGGCATCCCAATACTTGAATGGTAACTGTTGTTATAGGAGAACTCTGCCAAATGCAGATGATCATCCCAACTTCCCCAAAAATCTAAGACACAAGCACGTAGCATGTCTTCAATGGTTTGGATCGTCCTTTCAGACTGTCCATTTGTTTGAGGATGATACGCCATACTGATGTTTAATCTCGTTCCCTTGGCTTCATGGAACTTCCTTCAGAATCTCGAAGTAAACCATGTATCTCTATCAGACACAATCGATAACGGTACTCCGTGTTTAGTCACAACCTCTTTTATGAACAAGTGTAGGTTCCCAGCCGGATCTACACAGGAGTATCTCGTAACACGAAGGTGCGGAATCCCCACGTAATACGATACGAGCGTAAGATAGATAATACGTTGAACCGATAAACAAACACACGTTACAATACTAATAAACACGATTGTATTGCAACACTTCAACACGTGATATCGATTATCACTAAACCCGTTCGTCAAAACTACCTTCTAAGATAAGCCGAAGTGAGGTTTATATAACCTCGACAACTTTGCCTAACATACTAGGCGAAGTTGTCATAACTTCGCTTATCTGCAAGTTCGCCTACATCCCAGGCGAACTTGTGTAAAACAATATTCAATACCAAAACAAACAATCTAACACGATTACGGACACATACAAAACTCGAGATACTGAACTACTGACATTATGCACCAACAGACTCCCCCTTGGCAGTAGCTTCATATCTCTATCTTCATTCTCGTGTCGTAATCCCAAAAATCTCGTGTCACCCGTCTTCAAGCATGAACGCCCTGTCTTACACAGACAGAGACCACCCTCTGATACTTCTTGGCTTCATCTTTACACGCAGGAATGTAGAATATCTTCTTATCGTTTAGTACCTACAAGTCAGCTTGAGACAAATTTACCAAGTGCATGGGATCATACACTCTCAGAATCTCCTGTTCGTCTTCATCTTCCATAACAGCTTCAGCTGTTTGACTATCAACGTACCACCACTTGAGACTCTTTAAAACATCCTTGGGCATTATCTTCATCGGCACTTCTTTCAAACACCGAATCGGCTTATATTTCATCACCATCCAAGGTTTGCCATCAGCTCGCATTCCCCTTTCCTTATCTTCAACTAACTTCCCTTTCTAAGGCTTTAACAACTCAAACTTCTTCTCTTTCACACTTTCTTTCCTCACAATCTTCCCAATTATTCTGGCCATATTGTCATCACTCCTACTAATCTATCTCAATCTAGCCAAATCCTTCACCTCACACTCAGGCAAGGTATTGAGAGATCTCAACGTCCTCTTAAAATACTGAATCCCATCAAATCGTTTAATCACAAATAATTTTAACTGCTCATCATACAGCCATCAAATAATACCTTTCTTCGACTCAGCATACCCTTTGATATTGTAACTCTTTTTGAACATTGTTGGAACCGCTGGCTTCTTAGTCTTAACAAACCACTGAGCGTAGCCTTCTTTCCATCTCGGCTGTTCTTCCCACTCAGACTCATCTGACACATCCATATCTTGACTCACATTCACCTTGTCAACGTCTGGAATATCATGTTCTACACTATCATCACAATCTCACCTTCTTTTATCTCACTATCAAAATCACAATCTGTTCTCCTATCTTTCCAACTCCTCAATAGTTAGCACATCATCATCACCCACATCATAATCACCCAAAATTTCCTCATCATCAACAACACGACATTTTCACCACCTGATCCACCTACCGTACTAGTTGACTCCCCCTGAGATGTGGAAGTCCCAAGAGTTTGTTCGGTTCTTGGCAACTCACCACCTGCACCTTTCGATGCATTGGGATCATCGTCTCTATCTTGACTCTTCTTGGTTCTCAACTCGTCGCCCTTGCAGCTCGTCTCCCCCTGAGATGCTAAGAACTGTTTTAGAGCATCAAATAGTTTACCGTGCTCAACAAGGAGGGACGATTGGATCTGATTTTCTGCTACAAGTCGTTGGATAGCTTGAGTCTGGATTAGATTGATTCTTGACTGTTCAGCAACTACCAGTTCAAGAGCAGCTATCCTTTCAGAATCAGACAAGGTAGCATCAAAATCAAAATGCATGTGAGAAATGTCTTGAGCATAAGGTGGAGGTATTCCCAAACTGGCTGGAGTATCAGAAGCAGGCTGAACAGTAACCGCGGGTGGTATTGTGACCGATAACCCCGCAGTAGCTACCAACGTTGACTCAACAAATCTTGCAACAACCTCCGATGGAGTAACAGTAGGAGGTGGCAAGGAGACTATCTCTGGAGCAGAAAACTGAACTGTGGTTGGTGGAATACCAAATGATGATGACGTTGTCACCACGTGAACACTTGAGGTGATCGGTACTGTCACAGTCATCGAAGCAGGAACCATAGACATACCAGATAACGAGGGTGGAGAGAAACGAACCACCCTTGAGCTTTCACCAACTCCTGAACTCTCACCAGTTCTGACCTTTTTCGATCTTCGTACCAACTTGTCTAACTCCTCCTCATAGTCAGATTCACTGTCATCCAAGTCTTTCTTTCTCTTGCCATGTATTCTTTCTTGTCTGACCAGAATCTGTTGTGCTTCAGCAATATCATTAGTGGAGGAGTCAGAGTCAGTTCTCTCAGAATCCGCTACAGACGTAGCAACCATAGAAACATTCACACCAGAAGCCTCAGCTACTGGGGCTCGAACCTTAGCAGCTGGATCAATTTGTTCCATGTCAAAGAACCCTTGCTCACCAAAGGCGGCTTCAAGATCGACCTGTTCTTCCGGAGTTGCAACAGGATCAGCAGGCAGTGCTTGCTGTACCACAGGTGGTGGTTGAGTAACATCAGCCTGTTGCAGTGCCGGGTCACGAAATTCATCTCCTAGAGGAGCAATATAAGCAGGGTTTACCAAATAACCAAACAATGCAGTGTGCCGCGGACGAAGCTCTGGTTTGCTACGAGCACTTGACGACCTACATTGCGCAAAGATTCTCTTACTTACACTCTCAACATAACGGATAGGACGTCGTTGAGGCAGCGTAGGTGCTATATGATTCAAAATCATCTGTAAAAATCTCGGGTACATTAAAAATCTTTCCCTGGCGACCGCGCGTCTCTGACGATCAATTTCATAAAACACCATCTGACTAAAGCTGTAGGGCTTGTTGTAAGTCAGGGCTGTCATTGCAGATTGCATCGTTGCCCCCATACTGTCAATACCAGATTTACGACCAGACATGCACACTATCATCACGTGCATCAGAAAACGTCACTGATCTAATAAAAATCCCTTTCTCCTTTGAGTGTCACCCAACGGAGCCGAATAACCCATACGTAGAAATGCACCATCTCTGAACGGAGCCGGAAAATCTATTGGATCATCTGTAGTTTCAGCCCCGAACTGCAAAGCGACCCTTATTTGATCTGCCGAGAACTGTACCACCTGATTGTTTACTGTAGCGCGCATAACTGGAGGATCAACTCTACAGTCATATTCTACCGTTCGCCCAAAGTCCTCAATATTTGGTAGAGAAATGGGGAGAGTAGTAGTGATGGCGTGAAAAATACGTGAGCGAACAAGGAAGGATATGATCTTGCGATAGTCGTCGATACCACTAGCATCCGGATCCAAAGTGATATACATGTTGTGACCCGGAAAGAACTGTCGGTTGTTGTCACCACCTTCGCTTATCATTAACTTCGCTTATGGTCAACCAGGTAGTCAACTTCGCCTCTTTACCTTATCAGTAAGTTCGCCTATTTTAATTTACAAACAGACCTTATAAATTTGATCAAAATGCAACTGGCTTTTAAGAACCAAGTAACCAAGTTTTAAACCGGAAAACAAAATATGCAATGAAAATATTAGTAATTAAATAAACGGGATCAAATTTCAGTCTTGACGAGAACCTGCATGTTTTAGAAAAGATCCGAACAGGAATCATTCTAATTAAGTGGCTGTCACATAGATCCATGTTCAGCGATATTATGACATAAAGAAACAGGTTGTAAGCAGGTATAAAACTTAGTATGGTTTTCATCGCTTATGTGATACGGATTAGGTTCAATTAAGCTCAAACTTTAGATGGATATCACATGCGAGTTTGTGATGCCTCCTATCTATTCTCAAAGCGTATTTGGCTTTTCCCAAGTCACCCCGAGTTGACTTCGACCCGTAGTTTCTGATTAAGTAGTACGCACACATCGATCTTTAGAGTCTTCTTCCCGTTCTCTTTCTTGCCTCTTTATTAATATTTGAAACAACACAAGCTTCAGAATGCTTAACAACATATATGTATTTTTTTTAATAAAGACATTAATACAGATTCAAATTATAGACAACTGCAAGTCCCGAATCTGGATCACTGCAGGTACTTGACACTATCTTCTCGGGAATCAGAACACTCACGGGCTCATGTATGACATGGTAATCACTTTTCTGCCTATCATTCGGAAAGATGTATATGGAGACATGCGCAACTCAGAATGATTCTCCACATTAAATCGAGGAGATTTAGTTTGTATCACTTCTACTTTTACGCACCTTAGAAAGCTACCATAACTTACAATGGTTGTTCAAGAGTCTTTTAGGCCTAATAACTTCACCAGTTAAGCACACAGAATTAGCGTTACTATCACTTTCCATGGTTGGATCAATTTTCTTTTAAACATTGTATTGAAACTTCTTACGAAGTTATAGACTTGAAAAATCATATCATCTCCCTAAAAAAAATTTAAATTCTATCGCCCCGATCAAGTCAAAGTCTTCAGGTAAACGACTATCCTGAAGATCCAATGGATCAACTGGATCGACCACATACGAGTATGAGTCCTTCTAACTAAGTATGAACGACTATTTTTCAGCGAAAGAATAAAACCCATCATAAACTGCCCCGGTCACTTTCAGTCATATGGTTAATGGCTATCCTCATAATCTACTAGTAGAAGTAAGGACCAAACATATCCAAAGATGTGTCCTTCAAACTGAAGCAACCGACATAATTTTAAGCGATAGTGATTTTTTTTTATTTAAATAAACGGATGATCAAGGTTACTCGGGATTGATCATCCCATTAACCTTAACAAGATTTTGAAAACGGGATCGGTCAAACGCTTTAGTAAAAAGATCGGCGAAATTATCCAAAGAATCAACCTTTTCAAGCCAAATTAATTTCTTCTCAGCACAATCCCATATAAAATGATGACTAATGTCAATATGTTTAGTTTTGTTGTGTTTGACAGGATTGTTAGTTACTGAGATTGCAGCAGTGTTATCAATGCAAATAGGAGTTTGAGTGAAATTCAGACCGTAATCGCGCAATTGCTGTTGTATCCATAGAACCTGGGAGCAGCAGTTTGATGCTGCCATGTACTCTGCTTCGCAGGTGGAAATGGCTACTGAGGTCTGCTTCTTGCACTGCCACGACACCAATCTTCCTCCCAGAAACTGACATCCACCGGTTGTTGACTTCCTGTTCTGATTGCAACCTCCATAGTCAGAATCTGTGTAAGCTACCAAATCCAGTTCTCCCCCTTTCGTGTACCACAATCCCAACTTAGGCTTGCCTTTGAGATACCGCAATATTTTCTTCACTCCCTTCATGTGAGATTCCTTCGGGCTTGCCTGAAAACAAGCACAAAGACAAACTGCAAACATAATATCCGGTCTAGATGCAGTTAGATACATTAAAGAACCTATGATCGCTCGATATTGGGTGGGATCAACGTCTTCATCAATGTCAGAATCAGCACCCAGTTTGTGGTTGACGCAAACTGGAGTATCAAATGGGGTGCTATCGTCCATCTTGAAGCGTTTGAGCACATCATGGACATATTTTGTTTGATGAATAAACATCCCATCTTTCTTCTGATCTACCTGCAATCCCAAAAAGAAAGTTAATTCGCCCATGGCGCTCATTTCAAACCTCTTTTTCATGACTGCTTCAAATTCATGACACATGGCGACTTTTGATGCAGCAAAAATGATGTCGTCCACATAGACTTGAACGAGTAGAAAATCTCCCCCTTTTCTCTTGACAAACAGCGTGCTATCGATCTTTCCTTTTTCGAACCCATTCTCAAGCAAGAAATCGGACAAGGTTGCGTACCATGCACGAGGGGCCTTATGTAGCCCATATAAAGCTTTACTCAGTTTGTACACATGATCAGGAAAATCTGGGTCAGGGAATCCCGGAGGTTGTTCAACATACACCACCTCATCGACTTTACCATTAAGGAAGGCACTTTTCACATCTAACTGGAACACTTTCATCTCTTTGTGTGCAGCAAATGCCAAAAATAGTCGAATTGCCTACAATCTTGCCACAGGAGGAAATACTTCGTTGTAGTCGATTCCTTCTTGCTGATTAAACCCTTTTACTACCAGCCTTGCCTTCTTCTGTATGATTATCCCTTTCTCATCTCTCTTACATTTAAACACCCACTTTATACCAATAGCATTTACATTATGTAGTTTTTCAACTAATTTCCATACTTCCATCTTCTTAAACTGTGCTAATTCTTCTTGCATGGCCTCGACCCACAAGCTATCCTTTAGAGCCATTTGATAATTCTTCGGTTCAATCTGGCTGATAAAGCAGGTGTACAAGCATTCATTTATGATACCCGTGTCTTTAATGCTCGCGTAAACACATGTGTGTTCATCCAAACTTCTTCTTTATTTGAACACCAACAGACAGATTACCTATCACGTTCTCCAAAGGGTGATTTTTGTGAACTCTAGTAGTCTGAACCGGACCGACTTCCAGATTGTTTTCTAAATTCGAAGAGAGTTCATCAGTGGGTGATTGATGTTGAGAGTGAAATGGATTGTAGAATTCTTGTTCAGTAGAGGCAACAGGAGTATCAACGACACTTGACAAGGAAGGTTGACTTTCATCGTATCGCGGACGTTGCAAAATATTTTCCTCCTCGTCATACAGAATCTGTGAAGCAATTTTCTCATCAACTTCTGCAAAATCCAAGTAAGGCATATTAAAATATTTGAACAGTTTATCATAGTCGAAAGCTTCAGCGGGTCCCATGCTAGGCCTTGGTGATTTGTAACTCGTAATGTCAGTGTTACATACCACCTCAACCTTGTTGTTCAATAAATTAAAAACTCTTCTGTTGGGAGTCCCAACAACATATCCGACTAAAATACCTTCGTCGGCTTTCTCACCAAATTTTGAGTTTGTCTTTAGTATCGAACATGGGGACCCGAAAGGTTCGAGACCATTCAAGTTTGGCTTTCTACCATGCATAAGTTCATAAAAAGTTTTATTTAATATTTTAACAGTTAAAACACGATTAAGGATATAACAGGCTGTGGCAACAGCTTCAGCCCAGAACACCACGGGAAGTTTAGCATATGCCAGCATGGTTCTGGCTCCTTCGATTAGCGTTCTATTCTTCCTCTCAGCTACCCCATTTTCTTGCGGAGTATACGGGGCGTTGTACTGATGTTCTATCCCTTTCTGTAAGCAAAACATCTCCATCTGGTAGTTCTTGAATTCTGTACCATTATCACTCCTGATGTACTTAACCTTTCTCCCAACAATATTTTCAACCTTGGTAATCAAGTTAATTACCAACTGAATTGTCTCATTTTTTGTCTTCAGAAAGTATACCCAAGAGTATCAAGAGTAATCATCGGTTACAACCAAGCAGTATGACGTTCCACCTCGACTCTTTACATTCACGGGACCAAAGAGATCCATGTGAAGTAGGTCTAGGGTACTGACAATTGAGTTAACCTTCTTGGAGTGATGAGGTTTTTTGTGTTGCTTTCCCTTCTTGCACGACAAGCATTGATCTTCAAAGTTAAAATTCTTCAAGGGAACTCCAAGCACCAGCTCATTCTTGACAATGTAATTCATTTTGCGAAGATGTATATGTCCCATTCTTCGATGCCATAACTCTGACTTAGACTTAGTTGCCTTTGACAGAAGACATGACTCTTCTGTTGTCATCTCAGTTGACCTCATATCCATTACATACGTGTTATTTTCTCTTGGAGCTATCATCACCACCCAGGCATCTGGTATCTTGAAACCAGGATAAAGAACGATTGCCTCGTTTTTAGTAAAATGCACCGTGTATTCTTTGTCACAAATCTGAGACACACTCAACAAGTTATGCTTCAACTCTTCCACATAATTCACCTTCTCTAACTTCACTCTTCCATTAGTCACAGTTCCAATACCACTGATTCTACCTCCACTCTCTCCAACGAAACTAACCCTTCCTCCTTGAACAAATTTCCAGTCACGTAACAATTTCTTGTTACCAGTCATCTGCCGGGAACAGCCACTGTCAACAACCCACATATTGTTTACAGCACTGTTTGACTGTTCCTACATAATTAAAGAAATAGATTAAAATATGGGGACCCAAGACCTACTGGTCTTGGGTCGATTAAATCTGTTGACCGGCATCCAGTACTTTGGTTGCCCAAAGTCAGTTTGAGGATGATTTCTGTAAGTTCTGAAAGAAGACCTTCTAGAGGATTGGCTATGAGGCCATCCAAACCTTAGTGACTTAATTGAATTATAATTGTTGGTTTGGTAGTTAACTGGGAAAAAATGAGACCGATTTCTTTGAAATCTTGGATTAGTTCAATGTCTGAAATTTGGTGTGTTCGCAATCTTACCAGTATCATAATTAATATTCGTTTTATTCTCAGTTTTCGGAGGCCTCATACCTCTAAATTTTCTCTGGTTTAGAGGACAATCAGCAATAAGGTGTCCTACTTGATTGCATCGGAAACAACTTCTGTTTTCAACTTTCGTCTCAACAGTTGTTGCAGATGTCGAGGTTGCATTACTACCCATTTGTCTAACATATGGTGGGACAGACGGATTTAGGGAAGAATTCTTTTCATCGGGCTTATATTCCTCCCCACGTTTTAGTAACACTACCTCTTCTTTTATCTCACCCAATTCGGATGACTTGTCCGAATTTAATGAGACAGAGCTAGGGACAGAGATCGCAACGTTAGAACTTGACTTGCTCGTCTCGCTCTTATTAACTTCAGGTTCTTTAGTAGAAATTTTGATTGGAACTGTCTGACTAATCTCAACATTCGCAGGTTGCTGATTACTAGGATTATAAGTATAGTTATTGTTATACGGTGGTGGAACTTCAGAAAATCCAATTCCCCCTTTGTTAACCGGGGAACGTTGAACACTTATGATGTGATCTAGCATTGCTGATGAATTTCTAAATTGTTCAATTTTTCTGTTTAGTTCCACCACTTTTACCTGGTAATCAGCTATCTGTTTAACTTTTTCAGCAATTAGTTTGGTTTTTTCTTCTAACACTTCATAACTAAGATCAATTACTTGTATTTTTCAGCTAGACTGGCTTTAAGACTTCTGATATCCTTTTCACTAGCTTTTATTTTTACCGAGTAACTGTTTTCTCTAGTTTTAGTATAGTGATGATCTTCTTTTAAGGTTTTAAATTGTGTGTCCAAACTAACAAACTGATCAGTTATTGTTTTCAATTGTTCAGACAGATTTTCACATTGTATACAATGAAGTTCAGAACTTACCTCAGAGAGCTGATCGTTCACTTCTGCCATATATTCTTGATTTTCTCTCGTCTCCTTCTCACTTCCTCCAGCTTCGATGTTTACCAAATTAGCCTGTTCGAACACTTCCTCAACTTGTATATTCCAGTTGTATCCACCATTCTGTCTAGATACCATAGCCCTATTCTCACTACCTCCCCCATTCTGTTGTGCAGGCCTGTTCTGACTTCGTTCGACTCTCTCATTTGTACATTCCTTAGCAAAGTGACCATTTTGTTGACAGTTATAACATCGAACCTTTGATTTATCAAACCCTGGTCTTTCTCCAACGAACTTTCTACCCGTTTTCTTCATGAATCTATTTACCCTTCTTACTATCATAGCCATCTGCCACTGCAGGTCAATCTCTTCCAAATCATCAGCATCGATCTGATCATAGTCTTCATCCAAAGTTGTAGGGTCGACTATTTTACCTTTGATGTAGTTCTCATAAGATGCAATGAAGGACGCATAGAGAGCAAACTGCTGTTCGGCTGATTTAACACTCATGGGCATCTGTGAATAGTTATAGCTTGGAACATTTGACGAGATATTTCCAGTTGTGGCTTGAGGTTTTGAAGGATTACTACCTCCAGCTACGAAACATACGTCGCCATCCATATTGAGAATCACATGACCATCTCGAGTTGAGTTTGAGTTTGATTCTCCCTTTGAGTAGTAGGCAGATGATTCTGATTTTGAACTTGAGCTTGGAGTTATTTTCGCACCATACATTCCCGAATCCTGAACCTGATCAGTTGGTGTCTCCTTCCGAACCATGTTGAGTTCAAAATTTCGTAGCTTATTGACCACTGTTTCCAAATCAATCTTGGAAGAGTCTTTATCCTCTATCATCAGAACCATGTACATTTCCCATTTCGGTGGAAGAGCATCAAGAAGTTTCTCTACTATCTCTTCTTCTTTGTATTCAATGGAGTAATTACTAAGTTCGGTCATCAAGTGATAATATCTTGTGATGATATCGTCAAGTGATTCATTTTTCAAATACTTGAATACAGAGAATTGGGTTTTTAGCAGCTTTGTCTTGGAAGCACGTATCCCCACATTACCTTCATATCGATTTTCTAGTGCTTCCCATAGCTCTCTAGCAGTTTTGTACTTCTTGAAGGTATGAAGAATCTCTTGTGGAAGAGCCATTGTTATTGCTGCATGAGCTTTACTCTCTGCCTCATACATTTTCTTTTCCTCCTCTTCCATCTTACTTTACTTCTTAATTTGTTCACGACATTCAAACAAGGATGTTGGTGGAATGTATCCATCTTGAATGCAAACCCACATTTTAGCGTCTTGATACTTCACATACTGTTCAAACCGATTTTCCATGCAACAAAATCAGTACCCTTGAGCATTTTTGGAGCTTTAGTTGTTGAACCGGCTTCAACCTCCATTTTTACCAGTTCTGTAATGTTTATTGAAGTCATAGTTGGAAGAAACACGACTCGAAATACAAAGAAAGTATTTTTTTTTAAAATAGTGATCAGATAGCGAAGTTAATATAACTTCGCTTGGACGTAACTTCGCTTGGTCTTAACTTCGCTTGTTCTATAACTTCGCTTGTTCTATAACTTCGCTTGTTCTATAACTTCGCTTAAACCTTATAAGTTCGCTTACACCCTACGTAAGATGACGACAACTTCGCCTGATGAACACAAGGTTTTGCAGGTTTTAATTGGATGTATTGCGAGGTATGCGAATGTGTTTTGGGGTATATTTGATGGTGGGAGATGGGTAAGACACAAAAACTAGGTATTTCAACGTAAACTCGTTCCGCGAATAGTCGCACGGAACGATCTTTACACCCGTGTGATAATACCGAACCACACGATCACGAGAAAATGCTCTGATACCAATTGTAGGTTCCCAGCCGGATCTACACAGGAGTATCTCGTACCACGAAGGTGTGGAATCCCCACGTAATACGATACGAGCGTAAGATAGATAATACGTTGAACCGATAAACAAACACACGTTACAATACTAATAAACACGATTGTATTGCAACACTTCAACACGTGATATCGATTATCACTAACACCCGTTCGTCAAAAACTACCTTCTAAGATAAGCCGAAGTGAGGTTAATATAACCTCGACAACTTCGCCTAACATACTAGGCGAAGTTGTCATAACTTCGCTTATCTCCAAGTTCGCCTACATCCCAGGCGAACTTGTGTAAAACAATATTCAATACCAAAACAAACAATCTAACACGATTACAGACACATACAAAACTCAAGATACTGAACTACTGACATTATGCACCAACAACAAGCTTGCTAACGTTTCTGACGAGATAGGCTCTCGTATAGGCAGAAAGTGAGCACTCTTGGTCAAACGGTCCACAATCACCCAGATGGTATCATGATGCTTAGTTGTACGAGGTAGCTTAGTTATGAAATCCATGGTGATGTGTTCCTATTTCCATTCAGGTATTTCGAGCGGTTGCATTTTCCCATAAGGCTTCTGATGTTCAGCTTTGACTTGTAAACAAGTTAAGCACTTACTAACATAATCCACTACATCATTTTTTATTCCTGGCCACCAGTAGTCTCTTTTCAAATCTTGGTACATTTTTGTAGTTCCTGGATGAATTGAGTATCTTGACTTATGAGCTTCATCTAAGATTCGACCTCTAAGATTTCCATGACGTGGAATCCAAATACGGTCAAATCTAGTCTTAACACCATGCGTGTTTTCCATCAACTCTCCTTGCTGACCAAAATTTTTTTCTTTATTCACTAGCCCTTCATCTTCCAGTACTTCCGTCTGCACTTTGATGATTTCTTCGAAAAGGCTTGAGTTCATGATTAACTTATATGACTTTACTGTTGCAATGACTTCAACATTCTTACGGCTTAGCGCATCGGCAACCACATTAGCTTAACCAGGATAGTACTTAATATCGCAGTCGTAATCCTTTATCAACTCTAACCATCTTCTCTTCCTCATGTTCAACTCTTTCTGCTAGAAGAAGTACTTTAAACTTTTAAGATCTGTGTAAATAGTGCACTTAGTACCATAGAGGTAATGTCTCCATATCTTAAGAGCATGCACTACCGCTGCTAGCTCTAATTCATGTGTCGGATAGTACTTTCTTGAACTTTCAACTGTCTAGACGCATTAGCTATAACTTTCCTTCGTTACATTAGAACGCAACCTAACCCACGATACGGCGTCCGTACAAACGACCAAATCCTCGTCACCATCGGGTAAAGCAATGATTGGAGCTTGCGTGAGTCTTTTCTTTAACTCCTCAAAAGCTTCTTCTGGGAACTTTCCCCAAATGAATACTACCGACTTCCGGGTCATATCAGTCAGCGGTGCGGCTACTTGGAGAAACCTTCGATGAATCTCCTATAATAGTCAGCTAACCCTAAGAAGCTTCGTATGATAGTTGGATTCTGTGGAGTCTTCCAATTCGTTATCGCCTCGATCTTAGTTGGGTCCACGGCAATCCCTTCAGGATTTATCACGTGACCTAAAAATTGCACTTCTCGTAACCAGAACACGCATTTCGAAAACTTAGCGTACAACTTCTCTTTCTTCAGAGACTCAAATACTTATCTCAGATGCTCAGCATGATCAGACTCACTTCAAAAAAAATCAATATATCGTCGATGAAGATGATGACTGACCTGTCCAACATCGGCCGACACACCCTATTCATCATGTCCATAAATGTTGCAGGAGCATTCGTTAGTCCGAATGGCATCATGAGGAACTCTTAGTGTCCATACCGCGTCCGAAACGCTTTTTAGGGATGTCTGCCTCTTTCACTTTCAATTGATGATAGCCTGATCTGAGATCTATTCGTGAGAATCAACTTGAGCCTTGCAGTTGGTCAAACAAATCAACAATCCTTGGCAAAGGATACCTATTCTTCATTATAAGCTTATTCAACTCGCGATAGTTTATGCACATTCTCATACTTCCATCCTTCTTCTTCACGAACAACACTGGTGCACCCATGAGGAAACACTTGGTCTAACGAAACCTTTGTCGAGGAGTTCTTGCAGTTGGGACATCAATTCTTTCATCTCGGACGACGCTATACGGTAAGGCGCTTTCATGACGGGTTGGGCTACTGGTACTAAATCTATCTGGAATTCTATCTCTGGCTCCGGTGGCAACCCCAGAAGATCCTCAGGGAATACCTCTGGGTAGTCACGCATGATTTGGAACATCTTTCATTTCTTTCGTCTCGGACGTAGCGTTGACAACATACGCCAGGTAGGCTCCGCACCCTCGCCTTAGCAAACCCTCGGCTTTTATCATCGAAATGACATTAAGCCCAGAACTTTCCTTATCACCATAAACCGTCATCGCACTACCACCCAAGGACTTTAAACTTATTATCCTATTATCATACCCTTACACACTATCTAAGCCTCATAATCAGACAACCAATCCATTCCCAAAACCACATCGAACCCTCCTAAGGTCATAACATACAAGGTAACAGGGAACTAATGTCCCTCTAACTCTATCTTACAGTCCTTAACCATTTTTATTATTTTAACCAAAGTGTCGCTAGCGGTTTCTACTATAAAAGTTTCAGACACTTGGCAACATTTCATTTTAGCTAATTTACTAAACGGTATAGCTACGAAACTTCTATTAGCACTCGAATCAAATAACACAGAAGCAGAAATTCCGTTTACTAAAAACGTACCTGTCACAACGTCTGGAATCCGTTTGGCTTGCTCCTGAGTCAGCATGTAGGCTCTGGTCTTTGGTCTTGACGGTTCAGCATTTCTCTTTCCACCACCACCAGCTTCAGTACATTCCTTGGCCATATGACCCTTCTTCCGGACTTGTAACATGTGGGTTAGGCGTTGAATTCATGAGCGTAATGCCCCACCTTCCCACATTTGTAACAGGCATTTGACCCTAGCCTGCACTCTCCACCATGAGATTTCCCACACTTATGGCACACATCAGAACCAGTACCCCACTTGCACTCACCACCATGCATCGTACCACAAGTCTTACATGACTTTTTTTCCCACACCTTCTGCTTCTCATCCTTGGAATTCCACAACTGAGTACCAGGTCGTTTAGCAGGAACAACCCATTTCTTCTCTTTCTTCTCTTCTACCACCATATCGTCCACAGCCAGGTCATCATAAACCATCTCTGCGAGTTCGACAACAGAGTCAAAAGTAACTGGTTTACTGCTCTTGAATAAGGTGCGGACGTTCTGCGATAGCCCCCTTATGTAACACTTGATTCATTTGGCCTTAGTGTTCACCATGTCAGGCACCAGCCTAGACAGACAGTTGAATTTAGTAGTGTACTCGCGGTGTGTCATCTTACCCGCTTACAAATTCAGAAACTTCATCTCAACCCTTTCAACTTTTGCATCAGCACAGAACATCTTCATTACCAACTCCTTCAGATCCTCCCACTTCATCGCCTTGATCTCTTCTTGACTCTTCCTCTGCTCAATCGATTCCCACCAATACATTGCCTCATCACTAAATGATTGGGTAGCATATCCCACAGCTTGATCGGGAAGGCACTCGCTAATGCGGATAACCTTGTCAATAGTAGTTATCCATTGGAGAGTAGCGATTGCGTCTCCCAAACCACTCAGCTTCGGCAGGTCACACCCTTAAATGACTTGTAGTTGCACCCACCGAGGCCTCCCTCTCTCTTTCATCACCTTTCTCCTCCCGCCCTTTCAGCAGTTCTTTCACGGCTTCTAGCAGACCCTTCAGGAGTCAAGTTCTTCACAACAGTGGCTACAGCTTGAACAATAGCAGCTTGAATTGCGGGATCCAGTTGAACCCCTTCGTTGTTGCTTAGGTTTCGTCCAGCACCGCTTCCTTCATCTCCAGTGTTGGAAGTTGTGCCCACAGAAGGTGGTCGGACAGTACGTGGCTTGCCATGACGTCCAGTGCAACCTCCTGCCCTCACAACTTCTCCAACTCCAGCCATCTTATTCTAAATGGGAAACACAAACGTCATCACTCAAGGAACTATTTAATACAAGTATAGTAAGGCTAACAGGTAATAACAGTGGCCGGTTGTGATTAGTTGATCACTTTACTTTCCGTGTCCTATACACTTTCCTTTATGAGTCTATTTGTGCTGGTTCTACTTTCAAACATTCAATCAATCAAAACAATCGATTAATCCTATCCCTAACATTCTCATATCTTTTCTTTAGAAATTAAGCTAACATTAACATTCATAATTTAAACATACACTTTATCTTTACTGAGCATGCTTGAGTGACACATGGCATTCTTGAACTGACATCTTCGTTCTTTTCTTACTTATATCTCATTCTCTGTTCGAGTCTAAGCATGTAGGATGCTTAAATCTCTCGAACTTTGCTCTGATACGAACTTGTAGGGCCCCTTTACCGGTGCCCCACATTGGACGTTGGATTTACTCATAAACACAGTTTTAAATATCAAAGTTAATTAAAAACTTTAGCCGAAAATAATAAAGCTTAAATCATTCGTTACCAACATCCACAATTTGTCTTTTATAACATAAATTAAATTATGGTATTAAAACAACACGATAAATCTTCATATGCCTGCCTCGTCCAATCCCGCCATGTGTCTTATTCAAGCTAACTGTTGCAATCTATTCACCTGCGTGCATACTAAAAGTCAGCTACGCTGAGTGAGTTCTAGTTAATACAAGTAACATACAATACGTTATTATAATACATAGTTGACCTTCTTTACTTTCTTTCATATATGCGTAGGTATATACTTTCATTCTTACTTTCATACTTCATATTTTATCTTTCATTACATACATACTTATACGTTTTAAAGAGCCTTTCGCCCTATAACCTCACAGATAATATAACGGTCTGCCACCCTAAAAGAGCCTCTCGCCCTATAACCTCACAGATATTATTAGGGCCTGCCACCCACCTTCACATATATTATTAGGGTCTGCCACCCTACTTCACAGATATTATTAGGGTCTTCCACCCTTCTTTACATATATTATTAGGGTCTGCCACCCTTTACCGTCAATTCCTTCATATCATTCTTTCCTTTTATTTTATAAATTTGTATACTTTCTTACATACTCATTAATCTATAACATACATATATTATACATACAACGTATATAAACAATCACATCTTTAATCTATCTCCTGATAGTACATGCTAAACCCGAAGATCGTTCATGTACCGTCAAGCATTCATTTATAACCTTCATATATATCATAATAGGCATACACTTACCACTTAAGGTAAGTGTATTAACTAATCACATCGAGTATGCACACAGCCCCGAAAACATAGCAAGTAATGGGGCTAAAAACTCACCTGGATTCTGTTAAGCTCGACGTTAATCGTTATCCCCTTCCTTAATTGTGCACGGCTAACTGTTATATATATATATATATATATTTGTTAAGTAACCGTATAATTGATTAAGTTGGTATTTTAGTTAACCAATGTATTTTCTAAGCTGGGTTTGTTTGTTAAGCTCAAGATGATGGGATAGTTTGTTTTAAATAGGATATGGGCCTAGCACTTGCGGACTTAGTTAAATCTGGTCCAATTTCTCTTCATGGCATCTGGGTCAGGCTCACAGTCCATAACAGACCATTAAGTGGCCGAGAACACTACACAGAGAACTCACAGAGAACTAATGACCGAGAACTCATGGTGACCGAGAACCCTTGTCACCGAGATTTACATAGAGTGACCGAGAACCCACAGTCTTGACCGATAACCCTCAGGTTTGACCGAGAACCCTCAGGTCAGATGTTTTCAGCTCATCTTTTTATCTTTTCGTTTCTTTCCTTAGCCTAGTTAGTTGTTATGGGTCCATATCATGAATTTTAACCACTTTTCTCCACCATTCGTAACCGTTTAACACCCATTAACCCTACGGCTTCAAGATCTAACCAGTTTTAGTCTTAAATTTTAAACCTTTATAGTGTTAAAACGTTATAGGCTAGATCTAGGGTTTATCTATGAGCCGTATATTTTCATAGGTCCGTTAAGTTCATTTTAATCATCAAGTTTGTATTTTTATGAAAGATATAGACCCGATAAACTCTAGGGTTAAGTTTCATGGCAAACCGTTCATAAAAACATAACCTTTAATCGTAGAGAACATACCTTTTGATGTTTCTAGGTTACGGCTAGCTTTGGTTATGAACCTTGATCTTGTATTTAGCTTGTATATCAAAGATTTATCAAAATAAATGTTTGCTTGATCTCACTTAACCTCCTCCTCCTCCTCCTCTCTCTCTCTCTCTCTCTCTCTCTCTCTCTCTCTCGACCGTAAATGGTAAGAGGTGTGTGTGTGTTTTAGGTGTAGAGTGGATGGAAATGGAAAGGATTAGGGTTTAAGGGGTATTTATACTCCCTTAAGCCCATCTTTCTTTTTTGGTCCATAATTAGCTCCATCTAACTAGCCTACTTATCCTTCTATCTTTATTATTTTACCATTCCCCTTAATAACTCAAGTAAACTTTCCTGTCATAAAAGATCTATATAATATATTATTATTTGAAATTTCGGGATGTTACATTGTGTGTGACTCTTGACAATTTCAGGTTATAGACGTTAACACAAACTCCGTTATCTCAAACATTTATTCGATGAGAGTGCACGTTCCAGCTTCGATGCATACAAGGAACAACTCGATAGGTCAATAGTGCAACTTAACAGCACTTGACCTCCCAAATATGGTTTACTACTGATCCCAAATCCAACAAGATTAGAAGAGTAACAAGGCTATGTTCGAAGTTAACAGGGCAGTCAAAAAAGCCATAGTTATGAGGGTCGATTTCCTGGATAAACTATGAAATGAAATATGCATATTTAATTCGGTTCTTTGGGGATTTTATTGTGTTTTCTTGTATATATTTAATATGAAATGAAATATGCATATTTAGTATATTTAACCATATATTTTAATAGTTTTTGCTACAATTTATGAATATTTGAAACAATTTATTTGTAAACATGAACGTTTCATTATGTTGAAATTGTTAACCGCTTTTAAATACTCGTCAAAGACTGGTGTTATAAACTTGTTTTTCATTAACAATGCTTATTGCTTTCTAAGTTACAACGGGTGTGAAGAATTCTTCATTTAGACGGTTCTTCACATTAATTTTCAATGGTAGAACTCCTTCGCGTTTTAAACACTAGTTAAAAAGCGGCATATAAAGTTTTGTTCAATAAACAACGCTAGTATCCTTCTAATTTTTAACGGGTTTGGAAAATTCATCATTTTATAACGGAGTTTAACATGTTTTACAACGGGTGTCTTTCACGCCGTTGTAATATTTATTTTTCATCGGTGTTTATGGACGATTATGTAGTAGTGACTAGACGTTTATTTACGCGCATTACAGAAGATTTGGAGCGGGGGTATTCGTATTTTCAACAAAATGCGACGCAAGAGAATATTTAGAATTCACCATTATCCAAAAGTGTACTTCGGCGCTACACACCCTCGCACACGGAAACGCGATCGACATCAACAACGAGTATTTAAAGCTGGCGGAGAAAACGACAAGAGACACGTTATAGAAGTTTTGCATCGGTAAAATTTAATTTGTTTTAAATTAATTATTATTTAACCTAGTTGTTTTAATTAATTATTTTTTAACCTACTAGTTTTTAATTTAAAGTATTTATTTATATATGAATAATACAATTATACGGTGGTCGTTATTTGAGGATTCCAACAACGAACTACCTAGGTCGTATATACCAGGTACACGAAAGTAAACATTATTTTCCCGACATGATCGAGAGTATAAAGTGCATGCATTGGGATTGGGACAACTATCCAACTGCATGGTGAGGTCAATACACTCGGGTGACCATGGAGTACCAACAGTTAGTTTTGATGCCATTTGTTCACATTATCTTTGGGTTTGGTCGGCCTACTTTGGCTCTGTCGAGTCCAACAACGACAAAAACGTTCTCAACACGTCGCCCGTGCTATAGTATTACGTCATTCGTAGCATACCGGTATTACCATTTAAGCCAATGGTTTCTACTACCATCACGAATATTGTATGGGAGATGAGATATATATGGAGCATGCGATCATCGTGAAAACGTTTTAAGACCCGACTGAAGAAAGAAGATGATATTTTAAGAAGAATCAAGAGTTTGTGCGAAAGGATATCGAGAGGTTTGGGTTCTAAAAGAGCGTTGGCATTATGTGAAAAACCCTGTCGTGTATGGTCGATTGCAAAAATGAGCAATGTCATATATACGTGTCATATTGCATAATAAGATTTTAGAAGACAATGACAAAGCAATACGCTAACACTATATCCCAGGGAGCGTTCCAGAACAATTTCCTGAACCAACCGAAGAACAACGAACACGAAACAATCACGAACTCACATAAAGTGAGACACATAACCAACTTAAGGCGGATTTGGTTCAACACGTTTGAGATAATTGTCCCGTTGAAGACGAAGATGATCAACAATACGGCGAAAACGGACCCAAGTCTTAAAAAGGTATTTTTTATATGTTTTTTAAGTTTATTTTTTGGTGTATTGTTTTATTTTAATGTATTTTTTTATTTACTTTAATGAATTTATATTTATTTAATTTAATCTATTTTATTTGTTTAATTTAATAAAAAAAACTTTAAAAAAAAAAAGATGATGTGGCGATGTAATGGGGCTAGAATTCGTTGCACTCTTAAAACGAAAATCGTCACTTTACTAACGTGCGCCACTAAAAAATCCTCTTATTTTAGACTATCTTCGATGCCACCCGATCAACCATGCCCGAAGCCACACTGGAGCCGCCCGAAATCTGGTGAGGCGTTGGAGCAGGTCGTCCGATGATGAGGTGCCTGACGGTAAGGACTTGCGCCCGTTGTTGGGGCTTGGGTTGTCTTGGCTTTTTTGCCACTCAAAGCTTTAAAGAGTTTGTTTTTTGTTCCCCCTATTTCTTAAAAAAACACTGTTTTAATATTAGAAGGGTTATAGGGTGGCCGAATGGGTGAATTGCAAAGAGAGAAGATGGAGAGTGTTAGATGAAGATACATAGAGAGAGACGTTGGAGAAGGATATAAGACCGTGTGTAATCAAAATGTCTCATCGTTGGACATTTTGCGTTATGTGACATCCCCGTCATCAATTGAGAGTTTTGCAAAAAGTGGCGTAGTGGGCAAAACGTCACCTCTCCTACAATATTTACATATCTATCTCTCTCTCTCCCCTCCCCACACACAATTTTGTCAAAACTCGTGCCATGCTAGCGTTTTGTAGAAAACGTCCATCCCAAAACGTCATGTCAAAAAACGGGAGGGGGTGGGGGTTGAACTCCTGGCATTTCGGAGCCCAAAACAGCAAAACACTTGGCATTACGGATTGTCTAATGGTGGTCAGGTGAAATGGTGGATTCGGGATATCTTATATTTAATTAAACTTTATTTTTATTTTTAATTTTTAGTTAATAGTTATATTAAAGTGAATGAGTGTTTAATTTTTTATTTTTGTTTTTAATTTGTATGAATGTAACTTTATTTTTGTTACTTCGTGATGTTAGTTTTATTAAATAAAAATGTAGTTTATTTTTTTATATTTAGTGTTATAATATTTTTTAATTTAATTTACTTTTATTTTAGATATTATTTATATAATAATTTAATTATTTAATAATCTAAATACATTATAAGGATATGACGCGACATGTGTTCCCGAGTTAAAGTAGCGAAAGAAAAGAAATGAAAGGAAATGAAAACTTTCTTTTCCTTTCCTTTTCTTTCTCACATCCTAACTCTTTTCATTTTCTTTCCATCCAATTCTTTTCATTTTGAAAAGAAAACTTTCACCCATTAAAACCTTACATTTCTCCCACTTTTTCTTTCCTTTCTCCCCTTAAATGAAATTTGGGAACACAAGTTTTGAACTTTTCATTCCTTTCTTTCCAAAAAGAAAACTTGGGAACACTCCCACATCCATCTTTCCATCTATTTCCTTTCCTTTCTCTCCTTAAATGAAACTTGGGAACGCAGATTTTTTTAAGTATGTAATGTAGCAGCTGACTAGGCACTAAAGACACTATAGACTTTCTTAGGCTGAACGGAGTGGGTTTCGTTATACCGCCCAAACTGCCTAGCTGGCCATCGACACCGCCGGCAAACACCACCCCGATCATATTGGTGCCGCCAACAGCGAAAATTTTGAGGGATTTTTGCTGACCATTTCACCTCTCAAATCTTCCACTTCCCTTTTATTTTCAACCCATTCGACCAAAATTAACAATAAAAACCAGATAATGATCAACAAACTCACCAACAATGGCCTGATTACAACAGATTTGAAGCAAACCTGGTTGCGATCTTCGTTTCGGAACCCGGGTTTGAGAGTTCGATCGGTTTCGGCTCTTGTTTTGAGGGAATCGATAGTTTTTTTTTGTTGATTTTAGGGTTTGCATATTTATGATTAGGGGATATTATGCAGCTTAGATTTTGAATACAATTTCAACTTTTGGATTGGAAAGGACAGCGTGCAGCTTGGATTGAGTTAGGTTTTATTGGAATTATAATTATTATTTTAATTGAAGATACGGAGAAGCAAATTGGGAACCATTTTGTTATCAACCTTTAGTGTTTTTTTTATTCCCTTAAAACTTTATTCCAGGGACAAATTTGTAGATGAATCCGAACATTAATTGAGTCCCAAATTGAAAGGACCAATGACACGTGGCTAGCAAAGGGGCAGTATGCGAGTTGTGGTCCGCCGCCAGTACCTGTGAAAAGAACACTGCTTGTTAGACATGGGTCCCATGTGTCACTCGCAGAGCTATGCTTACTTTGTTTCGGTCCTCAGAGGTAGGTTACTATTCTTTGTCGTGGACAGTGGAAAAGAAGCAATAAATGACATTTTGAAAAAATACTTCCAACTAAAGTTAGTAATTTTTTTAGAAAATAATACATATATAATTATATATTAAGTATAACAATAACAATTAAAACACATAACATTAAGAGCATTCTTATCCCATCCACTAAAACACTCTCTATCCTTAAATTTTAAAAAAATCTTTCAATTAGTCACTCCATCCAATCCCCTATTTATATACTCTATCCCTAATTTATGAAAATATGATACAGTAACTTTTCATTTATAAAAAGCTACTTTAGCACCCCATAACTCAACTCCTGTACTTTCACCCGCCTATTTCATCTTCTCCCGCCCATATTCATTTCCCTCTTATTATAAAGCTCATAATCTGCTTTCTGCTTTCTCCTTTCTTTCTTTCTTCTTTACTTATGAAGCAAAACAGAGGCAAAACCTAAATCAAATAATTATTTTTCATCGTCAAAAGCTGCAACAAGTACTCACCCAATCACCCTTCTTTGCAATCGTCTTAAGTATTTTAGGTCTTTTGTTGTTAACAAAATATGTATTTGGGTTTTTTGTAAGATGAATGAAGAAAAAAGTATTTATTTAGATTTTATATTGTTTGACCCGCCCCGCCCCGCCGACTCGAAAATTTTTTATTGTTTGACTTTGACCCGACCCAAACCGAACTGCTGTCCCGAAATTTTCTGGATCCATAACTTCGGCCCCCGATGATTTTGGTCAAGCTTCGCCACTGATGATTTGGAGGTGTTCTTTTCTTACAAATATGTCTGCGGGATAAGAGAAGTTAATTAGGGTTTGTAGATGTTCTAATTCCATGTTCTTGGATAGTAATTTGGGTTTATTGGGGTTTCTAGATGGATTGTAATTTGGTTCATGATTAGGGTTTTGGGTTGAGTTGCATACTTATTTGTTCATAGAGAATAAAGATGGTGGTTTCTTTTATCATCATATTTAACACGTTTCAACTTTGTGTGGATTTATTTAATTTATTTGGTCCATTTTATTGTTTTTAGAGTATGCAAGTTGTTTTCTTTTCTTGATTTAATACAATAAAAGTTACAAAGTAGTACTGATAGTGGAATTATCCACATAGGATGAAGTTTTGTAGAACATGAAATAATTAGGGTAATTAAATTGTGTTCATTTATGTAATCAGTATGTGTTATAATCGTTGGCCAGCTAATGAAACTATTGTGACTATTAATAGATAAGAGAACACATTCAATAAACTGTTATATTTCTTTACCAATCCTAATATAATAATCTTTGTACTCTATTGTAGTTTTGAGTATGGATGCACAAGATCAAGGTGTATCCTACACCGATCTTCTTTGTGGGAATTCTATTGTGAGCCTTGACGACTCTCCACCTTTCCCCGCAAATGCAAACAGTGTTAAGAAATCAAAAAGGGGTGTGAACTTCACCGCTAAAGAAGACGAGCTAGTCGTTGCTGCATGGCTTAATCATAGCCTTGATTCCATTCAAGGAACAGATCAGAAATACTCTCAATTGTGGGAAAATATCTATTTGTACTTCGAGCAACATAAATAAACCACAAACGAAAGGTCAATCAAGTCTTTATCAAATCGATGGTCTAGCATTCAAAAGGCCACTAATACTTTTTGTTCGTGCCTAGATCAAGTTGAACGATTAAATATAAGTGGCATAACCGATCATGATAAGGTAAAATTCCACACTCTAATTTGTTTTGTGAGTATTTTATAATGTTGGGTTAATCTTGACGGGTCGGGGTCAAAGTTGGGTCGTGAAATTAAATTAAGTTTGCTTTTAATGGGTAAGTTAAGTGTCAATAAAGCAAAGTGAGTCCGAATCAACATAAAAATACTTATTTTGTTTTTCTAACATGTATTTTATTTGTTTAAATGCAAGTTTGATAAGGCGAAGTTTTTGTACCATAAACAAGAAGAATGCAACTTCGCGTTTGAGCATTGTTGGAACCTATTAAAGGACCAACCTAAGTGGATTTTACGAGACGCGAAGGGCGAGTCAAAGAAAAAGAGGATGACGGTCCCATCCCAGACCCCAACCACAACCCCATCCGAGGCTGGAAATGCAATTGAAAATGAAGTTATCGAATTGGATCGACCACTGGGTAGGAAAGCTGCAAAACGATCACGAAAAGTTGAAGGTGAGCAAACCGAGGAAATCAAACAACTCAGAAAGATGAAGTATACACTTTTAGAGGAGTCACATGCTCAAGAGAAAGAGTTTTATCGCCTTCAGGCCGAGAAGATGACGTATGATAGACTTGCTGAAGAAAAAAGGATGAGATTGAAGGCAGAAAAATTGAGAATTGAAGCTGAGAAAGCGAAGCTTGCAAAGAATGAATCCGATCAACGGATTATGATGTTGGACGTGAGTGTTATGACAGAACTCCAACGACTATATTTTGAGGAACTTCAAAGAGAAATCATAATTAGACGCAACCGTGATTGAGATAATCAACTTTAAAGGCCGAACAATAGTGCATATATATTAGTGCTACAAGAAATCGTATTCCCCGTTTTGGTGTTACATGGAAGTCTTATTGCATAAGAACAGATTTTTTTTGGCATTGTCTAACCTTATACTTTTATATTTTTTGGGTTTCATGAATTCATAGCCTTCTGGCCTTGTGGATGCTGGACTTATTTTGTTTTTAATTAAAGGTTGTTGAAATGTTGTTTTGTTTGAAATCAATGTGCTTTAGGTTGCAATTTAATGTGTGTGTTTTGTTTGGGTGTGTGGTTGCTTCAAATTAATGTGCTATAAGCTGCAATTTTGTTAAACTGTGTGACAAGTTAAGGGGACATCAATATCATTCTGCAGCTCTTGTTGTTCTATATGTTCATGTAATTGTTTCTTTTGTATTGCATTACCTGCTAGTGCATTGGTCTTTGGATTACAGCTGTGATTTGTTTGTATTGTGTACAAGCATGTGGACAAGAATTTATTGGACAAAAGCCATGTGAATATATTTTGAAGTTATGTTTTAAAATTGGATGGAGATTGTTATGGTTTGCTTATTGTTGTTTCAGATAAGTTGGTATGCTAGTTCCAATTTTTCTTTTTGGTGGCATGATGATGACACAAGTATCTGATATACAAAAGATAACATCATTCTTGGTATTTTGTAATTTTGATTTTTAAGCCAACATAGTAACCCTAAGGGTAATTTTGGTATTTTATTTACCTTCAGTATTGGCAGCAGGTTATAGATTTTTAGAAGGCTAATACGAGTAGTTCATAATTACAAGTGCAGTTTAGTGAAGCTTCTTTTCACGTTACAGTGCAATATTTTCGCATCAGTTGGCTACAAATGGTGTATGGCATGTTTGGAACGGTCAAGTAGACTTTAATCTATTTTGGATGAAGTTAATTGGGAATTTGCTGCGAACTGTTTGGTTTATTGGAGGTCAAGTTTGCTGCGAATTTGCAACGGGTCAAAGTCAACATAATAAATGGAACTAGGGATGAGCAAATTCGGTTGTTAATTGTTATACTTCCAGGAAGTAGTAAAAAGGTTGTTAATTGTTATACTTCATTACAATTTTTTTGTAACTTTTTTTTTTCAAACAGGCCGAATCGAAAAAAGTCGTTAAATTTTGCTAAACTTTGAATCAACAGGTGATTACAGCTACTCCTAGACAACTTGAGAGCGTTATGCGCCTCAGCGAGGCTTTGGCCCGCGTTCGCTTTTCAGAAGAGGTTGAAAAGAAAGATGTTGTTGAGGCTTTTAGGCTTCTAGAAGTTGCATTGCAGCAGTCTGCAACCGATCCTGCCACTGGTAAGCATTCAAACAAGATAAAACAAAATACATGTTAGTTGGTTAATTAGTTAGGTAACTGATAAAGATGTTTTCTTAACAGGAACCATTGACATGGACCTGATTACTACTGGTGTCTCTTCAAGCGAAAGAATGAAAAGAGACAATTTGGTTGCGTTGACTCGCAACATTATTATGGAAAGGCTGCAACAAGGAGGTCCATCTATTCGTATGGTTGAGGTGCGCCTTTTTTTATTTTTATTTTTATATTTCAGTTAGCTTATTTATTGTTATTAAGCATTAATATTTAATATGAAAACCATAATTACTCTACAGCTGCTTGAAGAGTTGAAGCAGCGTAGCGAGATTGCTGAGTTGCATCTTAACGATGTAAGTGTCGCTCTGTTTTTCTTGAGCAGGACTATTTTAAACATCTCCTAAGATTTTTTTTTTTTGGCAGTTGCGAAATGCACTTGGTACTCTTGCAGGTGAGTTGTTGGTGGATGTCCGCGGTGATAGTGTAACAAGAGTATGAGCAAAGGCTAATATCCGCTTCATACAAAAGTTCTAGAGATTGTATGCTTATTAACATCAAGACGGAGTATTGCGACATTTGTGTACTTTTGGGTTATATATATGTTGAACGCTTTGACATTATATGTGTGATGTTAGTTAGAAATGCTTGTGTATGAGATGAAAGGTGTTCGGATTTGCTGCATGGTTTAACCTCAGTATTGGCAGCAGGTTATAGATTTTTAGAAGGCTAATACGAGTAGTTCATAATTACAAGTGCAGTTTAGTAAAGCTTCTTTTCGCGTTACAGTGCAATATTTTCGCATCAGTTGGCTACAAATGGTGTATGGCATGTTTGGATCGGTCAAGTAGACTTTAATCTATTTTGGATGAAGTTAATTGGGAATTTGCTGCGAACTGTTTGGTTTATTGGAGGTCAAGTTTGCTGCGAATTTGCAAACGGGTCAAAGTCAACATAATAAATGGAACTAAGGATGAGCAAATTCGGTACTACTACTGAATCAGTACTAAAGTTTCGACTTTCGGGATCGTTACGGTACCGGAACCGGTATTTCACGAATTTTTACCTTCGGTACCGGTATTATCCCGGTACCGTACCAGTACCGAACCGAATATTTCGATACCGGTACCAAGAATTCGCGATTTTCGGAATCGATATTTTTGGTACCGGTACAGTACCAAGCTCATCCCTAAATGGAACTCAGTTGAAGCGTTGTTCAATGAAGTGCTATTTTGGATGAAGTTAATTGGGACCTACGAAGAAATTTAAACGCATATCGATTATAATGTTTGGTTTAATATACTATATGAGTTCGAGCCGACTTTAGGCTTGCATAACGTTTAACGCAATTTTTCTGAAGATTATTAGAATTATTTTAGACGAAAAGTATAATAAGACAAAATAGTCTTTAGTTAAAATTGTAAATGAATTGAAAGAGAAAAAAATAATAAAAAAAGAATGTAGAGATAAATATAGAGGTTAGGATGTGTGGTGTTTTTTAAAATGAGAGGCATATTTTAAAAAGTAGTGAATTTTTGTTAAATTATGAGGTTAAAGATGGTGGATGGGATAAGAATGCTCTAAGTAATGATAATGAGAGTATTTCTTGAACAACTATTATTATTATTATTATTATTATTATTGTTATTATTATTATTATTATTGTTTCCTATACAACAGGTCGTTGGAACCTTTTAAAACCAGTATTTTACTCATACTGAACTTAATTTAAAAACAGTACAACCGGGATATACAGAAAGGTTAAACCAAGTTGAATAGTTTGCACTGTAATTCCGTATAAAAACAACTTCAACTTAAAAAATAACCCCAAAATAAATTAATAAACATCACACGTGAACAATGATCGAGTCAAATTGAATGTTCGTACTTAGTATACGAACTTAATCAATTGCAAAACATGTAAAGAAACCAACCTTAGATTTGCGGAATACAAAATATGTTGATTAACGAATCCTCGTTTACTAGTATTACTCATTTCAATTTTATTAGCTGGGTTAAAAGCTATTTTTAAAAAATAATTCCCAACCTTTGATCAATTCCTCACGTCCTTATAGTGCATCCTCAATCACCTACATAATATCATTTTTATAAGATAAAAAACCCCTAAAAGATCAACAAAATAATTTAAAAAAAAGTAAAAAACCTAAATGTTTATTTAGCATCCCCGGTCTAAAAAATACCTTAAAAAACAAAAAATATTTATTAAAAAATATAAAAATACGAAAAAATAAAAAAGTAAAAAAATAAAAATGTTTATCTGGCATCTCTGTTATAAAAAAAACAAAAAAAAAACAACTCAAATTAACTTTAGCCCTCGGGTGTAGTTTAGTTTTTAGCATGTTTAGGTTTTTTAGCTTGAGAGGGGAGGACACTTTTCATTAACATTTTACACGTAAAACAACAAATTTTATTAATATTTTACATGAAAACAACAATATATTAATATTTTGCATGTAAAAAAACAATTTTAATTAACATTTTACACGTAAAACGACAAATTTCATTAATGTTTTACATGTAAATCAACAGTTCTTTAAGATGATACATGTAAAAATTAATATTTAACATGTAAAACAATAATTTATAAAATAACACTTTTCATTAACATTTTACACGTTAAACAACAAATCTTATTAATATTTTACATATAAAACAACAGTTCTTTCGGATTTTATATATGAAAAATTAATATTTTACATATACAAAACTCTTTTAATTAAATTTTTACACGTAAAATAACAAATCACATTAACATTTTACCTGTAAAACTACGTTTCTTTAAGATTTTACATGTAAACATTAATATTTTACATGAATAATAACAATTTTCATTAACATTTTACACGTAAAACAACAAATCTTATTACATGTAAACCTAAAATTTTTTACTATTTATTATTTTTTTTGGAACGGGGATGCAAGATAAACATTTCGCTTTTTTAACTTTTTTTATTTTTTTCTTTTTTTATAATATTTTTAATTATTTTTTTGATTTTTTAGGTTTTTTTTACCGGGGATGCTAGATAAACATTTTGTTTTTTTTTTCGTTTTTTTTGTTACACACACACACACACACATATATATATATATACCTTTTTAGAGGTTTTTTTGCTCTTATAAAAATGATGTGGTGTAGGTGTATTGGATGCACCATAAGGATGTTGATTTGATCAAGGGTTGGGAAGGGTGTTCCCCAGTTTCCTACTTCTTTGGTGTTTCCTTTTAAATATAATTATATATTTAGATAAATGATAGAATACGAAAATCCCTTATCATACAATAGGTACGCGAGTTTCCAGACCATCGATTACAAAAAACACGCGACCGTCCACTACTTCACTGCTCTGATCCTCTACTACCATCAACTCTGATCCACTGCTCCCATCGATTCCGTCTACCTTCATCGTCACCGTCCAACGATTGCATCCACCATCGCGACCGTCGACGGTACCGTCGTGAACACCATCTTCCTCGTCGCGCCTTTTTCACATGTCAGTTGATAAAATTGACCAATTGAAATTGAAATTGTTAAACTAATTAATCAATTAAACTTTGAAATTGATCCAGTTAATCATCAATTTGAAGTTTCAATTGATCAATTTTGAGTTTTGAGTTATGGGTTTTAACTGAACGTTTAAAGTTTTAAGCGCCATTTGCAGAAACCCAGTTGCAGACGTACCATATTTTGTGTAAGGCCCCGTTCCCGGTAGCCCTACTTTCGTGTTGGATTTACTCATAAACGCAGTTCTAAATATCAGAGTTAAATAAAACATTCGCGGAATATAAAAGCTTTCATAAAACATTTCATAACAAAACACCTCTTGTCTTAAAACAACATCTTGTCTTTTAAAATAAACAAAACATTAAACTTAAACGTCTTGAGTCTTCTGATGCCAGCCTCTTATTCAGTGCCACGTGTCTCCTCAAGCGAGACGCCTCATCCTACTCACCTGCGTGCATACTAAAATTCAGCTACGCTGAGTGAGTTCTAGTTAATCACATAATCATACAATACCTTCTTACATTGCATACTTAACCTCTTAACTTTCTTACATACACAAGTAAGTGCATATACTTTCCTTCTTACCTTCACACTTCCTTTACATACATAATCATACGTTTTAAAGAGCCTTTCGCCCTATAACCTCACAGATATTATAAGGGTCTGGTCCCTAACATCACAGATATTATAAGGGTCTGGTCCCTAACATCACATATATTATTAGGGTCTGGTCCCTAACATCACAGATATTATTAGGGTCTGGTCCCTAAAATCACAGATATTATTAGGGTCTGGTCCCTTTGTTTCGTGTAACTGTACCATACATGTTCATACATACTTCCCTTGACAATACGTACAATCTCCGAAGAGCGTTCACGTACCATCATCATAACATACATACATTATGCATACATCATATATTCATACATACATCATATCTTTCATCATACTTATCAATCATATCTTAACTACCACCTGACGGTTCATGCAATATCCGAAGATCGTTCACGCACCGTCAAGCAATCATCATACATAAATCATACAGGGCATACACTTACCACTTAAGATAAGTGTATTAACTATCACATCGAGTATGCACACAGCTCCGAAAACATAACAAAGAAGTGGGGCTAGAAACTCACCTCAATGCGGTTGCGTTCACCGTTTACGGTTATTCCTTTCTTGAGCTGTGCACGACTAACTGTATAATAATTATACGTTTCAGTAAACTATCACTATACATATCGCCTTTCTAGTTTAATCATTACCCTCAACGAACGGGGGTCCGGGGACAGCGGGGTTCTAGGGGCGAGCTCCCCTAGCGGGGTCCAAGGGGCAGAGCCCCTGGCTGAGGTTAAGCTGTAATTAAATCATTCTTTTCTAAGTCCAGGGACTGTTCTGTCATTCTTTCAAAGTTCTAATTCGTCACTCAGTTCTTAACGAATGGGAATTCATAACGAATTAGCCATTATAGCGAATCTGCCTTCGTAACGAATCAGGCATCTTAACGAACTGGTCCTTATAGCGAATTGGACTTTAACGAACTGGTCCTTATAGCGAATTGGACTTTAACGAACTGGTCCTTATAGCGAATTGGACCTTAACGAACTGATCTGGTCAACGAATGAACCCTATAACGAAGGGGGTTCATTCGTCCCTCCCTTAGCGAATGGCCTAGTTCGCCCTTATTTCCCTAACGAATGATATGCTAGTTCGCTAATCTTTCCTTAGCGAATCGGCTGGCGAATCACACCTACTTCGCTAATTACCCTTAGCGAATTAGGGTTAGGTCAGGGAATGTCAGAACATTCCCTGACATCGCTAACCTCGTACCAACCTTTTCCGGCGCCGCCTTTCTGGCGCCGTCATTGCCGGAAAGCCGCCGGAAAAACGCGATTTCGCCGGAAAAACGGGTTTTAGCTCGTTTTTCACGGTTTTTCGTCCCGTTCAATCCAGATCTGAGCTAGGGTGACTCCTAAGCTCATCATAGGTTCGGTTTATACCCGAATCCACCCGGATCTCGTGACTTAAACGGTTTAACGGTGTCGGCTCGTCGTTTCATGATTATATCTAACGGATTTAAGCTCAAACAATAAAATACTATCATTATCTCGGGTCAGTTCTCGGTTTCCTTCTTGATATCGGTTTAGAGAGAGAGGGAACTAGAGAGAGAATCTTAAGTGTGTGTTTTGGGTGGTGTATGGAACGTGTGAGAATGAATTAAATGAGGGATTAATGGTTTATATAATTATGGATCATGGGCTTAGGCCCATGGTCCTTTCCTCTTTCTTTCATAATCTAAGTCCATAATTCATATCCATTTAACCCAACACTAGCCCAACTCATATTCTATTTCTCTAAACCAATAACGACCCACTATAAAATAGACGATATTTATTCTATTAATAAAACCGAAATTAGGATGTTACATTTTGTTCATATGATCGAATCAATGATCAAATTGACAGTCGATTGATAAGTGTTTGATGATTACAAGATTATATGAAGTGATTTCAGTATTCAATTTCATGTTACAGGTGTTTGATTTTTTTTGTTAGTTTAGAAGTTCTATTTAAAAGTTCAGAACTTCTAAACCTTTTTGAACACCCAGAACTTCTTAAAACATTTAAATATGTTCATTTATTTTTTGAACACCCAGAACTTCTTTGAACGTATTTGAACGTTTAAAGATGTTCATTTTTTGTCAAAACATTTAAAGATGTTCTTTTTTGGTCAGAACGTTTAAAGGTCTTCAGTTTTGTTTCAGAACGTTTAAACATAATATTTTGAACCCTAATTAGAGCTAGAATGAGTGCATTATTTATGAAATTCCACAATCGATTGATGTTTTTGTTAGAACTTCTAAACCTTTTTATTATAACTTCTAAAGTTTTGGTACAGAACTTCTAAACTTGAACGTTTAAAGGTGTTCGTTTTTTGTCAAAACATTTAAATGTACAGTGTCCTCAGTTTTGTTTAACATCCAAAATAAGTTGCAACTATAAAATTGAAGGCTCTAATTTGTATGATTAGGAGAAATATTGAAGAACAAACAACAATCGTTTGTTTAATTGTAAAAAAAATTGATCGATTGTGTTTGAAGTTTATTCGCATGTAACGAACATTTTTAGGTTTAGATAACTCAATTTAGTTTGATGTCAATCTGTAGATTAGTTTGATATGGATCGAAGATTGAATTATATTGATATGGATGGACGTTTGATGAATCAATTGATGAATTCGATCGTAGAATTAGATTTAGGTTATTTACGATTATGTCATCGCGTAAAATTAAATCGACGTTTATAAAGCTCGCGTACCTAATGTACGATAACTGATTATTGTACAATAACCCACCTCTATATATATATAGTTATTGCGAGAGAAATGATCCAGATTTATAGTGGCAATTGTGTAATATATTGGAAATTTATATGGAAAGTCTTAATGATGAAGGATATACTGGTAAATTTTTGTTATGTAACATACTAAATTTAATTAAACAAACATAATTAGATTAATTAATTAATCTGACACTTTCCCAAATTTAACTTTATTACATAAATAATAATAAAAGTTCATATTTTATGTATAAAATATAACATATGTATGATTAATTGTGTGTAGGTGAAATGTAAGATTGTGTATGTATAAATTTCATCTTTTTACAAAGATTATTAATTTAAGTATGTTACAATCAATCTGTGCAGGAAAATTTTTAGTTATGTATGTAGATGTGTTGTAAACAGAGTTTTGTTACCTATAAAATCACGTTTGACTAAAATATGAATAATATATAGATTAATATGAATAATGTGTAGATTAATATAATGATTAGTGTAGGTTAATATGAATAATGTGTAGGTTATTATTATGATCGATATAGATTACAGTATGATATGTGTAGATTAATATGAATAATGTGTATGTTATTATTATGATTGGTGTAGGTTATTATTAGGCTTTAATTAATGCGAGTTAATTATTTCTAAATATAAAATATTTGAATGTTTATCATTATACCCTTGTAATTAATTAAAAGAAAATATAAAAGGAAAAATTATTTTCCTTTTCTTTTAAAATATTTTGTGAGAAAAAAGAAAAGAAATTCATTTGGGAGGTTCGGAGGGTGTGCGAGCCACACTATCGGCCGTGGCACGTAACTTTCGGGGGCACAAACTTTTTTATACATATTACATACATATGTTTTTTGGTGTTAAAAATAATGTTATTTGCAATGATTTATGAAATAATTACATGCTCAGAATGGTATCTGTTTATAATAAATCGGTCGATAAAAGTTGTACACTATCGAATAAAAAATTCTCATTAAAACCTACGGGCCTTTTTATTTTGGCATAACCGAGGTATTTAAATTCTCAAAGACGACCCAGGAAATTCAAAATAGAACGTAATTATATTTAGTAAGTAAAACGTCATTCGATTATTTATATTTCATTTTTTTGACTGATGTATCAATCGTAAAAGTAACACGAAGACAAAGTGGTTAAACATTGTAAGGCTGAGGGGTGTGGGGGGCGCGAGTGGGGGCGCCAGCCAATAATATTGTGACGTGTGGCAGAGAGAGAAACTTGATAAGATGGGTGTTGGTTGTGGTGCTCGCGCCCCGGGACATGGTGTGGAGGGGCGCGAGAGGGGGCGCGAGCGGTTTTTTTTTATTTTTTTATAAATGTATTAAAAAAACGTATTATTAAAAAAACAAGAAATTATTTAAAAAAACACACATTTTTTTGAAAATTCATAATAAAAAAAACATACTAAAAATTAAACAAACAATAATATTTAATAATAAAACTAATCTAATACAAGATCATCTGGTCGCCTCGCCCACAAATGTTCAACCAACTCGTGTCGAAGATCCCCGTGTATCTCACGGCTCTTGATATTTGCTATGTTATGAAGTTTTTGTTGATCACTGATTGTGGACGGTTGTGGCGGAATGTCACCTTGGTAGTTTTGGCATATAGCTTTGCCCTCGTCTTCTAACGTCATGTTGTGTAGGATAAGACACGTGTAGACGACGTCCATTATCCTCTCCCGAGTCCAATAACGTATCGGGTTCGCCAGAACATAATATTGTTTTTTTATAGCTCCAAAAGCTCTTTCAATATCTTTTTTAGCAGACTCTTGCTTCTTCGTAAAATACTTCCGTTTGTCGGCGATTGGATCTGTAAAAGCTTGAACTAACACAGCCCATTCGTTGTAAATACCATCGACCAGATAGTACCCGTACTTGAAGAGTTCTTCATTTGCAATAAAAGATTGAGGTGGTTCAACCCCGTCGATAAGGTCGTTGATCAAATGTGACTGATCGATAACATTAAGGTCGTTATTTGACCCAGCAACACCAAAAAAAGCATGCCAAAACCAAAGATCCTGTGACACCGCCGCCTCAAGTATGAGGGTCGGCCCTTCATGATCACCACGGTGGAACTGACCTCGCCAGGCCGTTGGACACATAGCCCATCCAACATGCGTACAATCGATGCTACCTAGCATCCCAGGAAAACCATGTTTTTCTGCGTGCACCTCATATATGCGTTGGATGTCATACGTTGTAGGTTTACGCAGATATCTCCGAGCGTAAGTCGATATGACTCCTACGTACAATATATATTACAAAATGTAATAAATATTTAATAAAAAGTAAAATGAATGTTTTTTACCTTGGCAGAAAAAATGAAGGGATTCACGTGCAACCCTTTTCGACATCTGTAAATACTCATCCAAAGCGTCCGACGAGATGCCGTACGCTAATTGACGGATAGCAGCCGTGCATTTTTGAAGAGGGGTAAAACCGGGAAGACCCCTAGCATCCTCCCTTTGTTGGAAAAAGGGATACCGTGCCTCTAAATCACTCGCTATACGCGTGAACAATTGCCTGCTCATTCGAAAACGAGTTCGAAAATCCGACTCCGCGTATACCGGTTGAGGGCTAAAATAATGCCTCATCAAAGTATCGTTAGCACCCGATCGATCACGATCACGAGGTGGTGCTCTAACTCTCGGGAGTCGGGGTTGATGGGCTTGATTTTGCAAGAGATTGACCACGGTTGCGGTCAAAACTCCCCCTACATGAAGAAGCAAATCATCCTCTTCGGAGGAGTCGGAATCAGACGAGTACGACGACATTATTTTAAAAAAAAAAAATGGGACGATGGGTTGTTTGGAGATTGAAGTTGTGTTTGATATGGTAAAAATGTTGTGTTAAGAAATGGGTAAGTTTGGTTTTTTTTTGAAGTTGCGTTAAGTGTTTTATAAAATGGGTAATATATAGGAGTAGAAAATTTTATTTTTTTTTTAAAATAAAGAGCCAACGGCTCATTTAAGGTCTCCAACGGCTCTTTTCACCATTCCCCAAGCCCTAAACGCCACACAGGTCCCGCGAACCCCCTTGCGCCCGCCTCTTTTTCCGCTCTCGCGCCCCTCTCGCGCCTCGGTGGTGTGGTGTTCGCGCCCCGGGGCGCGAGCGGCTGGGCTCACGCGCCCTTTCTCGCGCTCCACACCCCTCAGCCTAACTAAAATTTAAAAAAAAAATGACAAAAGCGGTCCCAGGATTTGACAAGATGAAATCATTGAACGTATTATTGGATGATGGAAAGTTGTAAGTTGTCACAACAATATTTTTTTTCTGAATAGTATTACACAGTCATCTTTAGATAAAGGACCAATAATTATCGCTAGTGACGGAACCAGAAAGTTTTTAATGGAGGGTCAATAGAAATATGTATATGTGCATTATTTTATGACCGGTCCAAATAGCAAACAAAGACATTAATTTAATTAATTGAAAACGTTAAATCAAATAAACTAACAAATTAAAATAAATAAAAACAACTCACTTAAGAAAATTAATAATTATAAAATATTTCATGTCATACGATAAATGAAAATCTAAGTTTTTTTAATAGGAAAATATATCTTTAAAGTCTATGTGGTGTGCACACATTAGAGTAGTTACTAGACTAGCAGACACTATACTTATTTTTATTAGTTGGATATAAATGTAAAAGAAAACGATAAAACTAAACTAACTTAGTGATAAGACAATAATACCCCTGTCTTCTTCAAATAACAACTGCATCTCCTCTACTAGAGGTGCACAAACCGGTTTCTTTAAAAAAACCGGTTCGGTTATTAACCGGACCGGTTTTTTTTTGCCCGGAAAAAAACCGGTTCGGTTAATAACCGGACCGGTTCATAACCGGTTTTTTGCTGTCAAAACCCTAACCGGTCTAACCGGTTAGGACCGGTTTAGAAACCGGTTAGAACCGGTTAATAAACCGGTTTTTTATTAACCGGTTTTTTTTATTAACCGGTTTTTTTTATTAACCGGTTTGTTTTTATTTTTTTTTTTTAAATTTCGCGGTTTCAAATACGAATATTTGTTTTTTATACTTTGTACTTAATGAAGACCATTATTTTTTCACAGTATAAACAAACCGGTAACTACAAGGCAAAACGGACTGACCGAAGCCATTCTTTGCTTTCGTTGTTAGGGTTCTTTGCTTGGAAGATGAGTATGAGTGTGTGTTGGTGAATGTGTTTTCAACAAACCAAAGATTAAAAACACATAACTTTCATTTATAGTTTTTACATTAAAAACACAAACATTAAATCGTTATCGCATATTCGTAACTCAAAAATACAAACATTAAATCATTAACACTGAAGAAATCTCTGCCAAGAACTGTCGTTCATGATTTAACTCAAAAATACAAACATTAAATCGTGAACTAGCAGATGCTCCTGTTGTTCCCAATCGCAGTTTGTTCATGATTTCCCTCCATGTTTGCTGTTTGTTTAACTAAATTAGAAAAATCCAAATCAACAAGTAAATAAGAGCACATATTAGGAAAAAGAATGCTTAGACACGATTACATGAACAACTTGTTGTTTCTTACTCATGATTTGCCTCCATGTTTGCTGTTTCTTTAACTAATTTTCTTCGCTACCCGATCCCGAGTTATTTCTTAGGTAATCGTCGTACGCGGCTTCTTCATCGGTCATTGGTTGAGTGTGTCCTTCATTGACCTCGTCTTCATACAAGCCCGCTTCATACTCCATTTCCCCCTCGAGTGAGCGTTGATGTTGTGCCCTATCTAAAGAGTCCAAGTAATCCTTGTAGCAAATCGAGATCTCTATAGCTGGTGCAGTGAGTCGAGTCCTCCTAATCGATATAACCCTGCCAGAAACAGAAAAAGCAGACTCTGAAGCTACCGTGGAAGCTTGGACCGTTAGTAAATCTTTGGCCATGGCGGCGAGGATCGGAAACTCATCCTCCTTACCTCTCCACCAAGCCAGCAAATCAAGACTTCTAAATTCATCCGGAGTCATGTGTTTCACAAAGGTGGTACCACCATACCTTCCAAGTTCACTGCTTGGGGTGTTTACCTTTTGACGTTTACCGGCGTCTTCCCAAATCATGTAGTACATCCCCATTTCAAGTTCGGTTTGGGATTGGGATTGGGCAACAGCTCTTAACGAGTCATGAATTTGGGAAGACGACCCGTATTTTGTAAGGTAGACATCATACATGTTTGACAAGGTGGTGTTGAAAGCATTCTTTAAAGTTTGGCTATAATAGGGGTTTTGATCGTCGTTTAACCCTAGCTCATCACAAATTTTTTCTATTAAAGCTTCAACACCACCAACATTGATGCAAGGGTTTAACGCAGCAGCACATGTCAAAACAGCGGGTAGTTCTTGAAAATATTTTCTAAATTTTTCTTTCATTTTTACACCCATATCAAAATAAGGTGCACCCCTACAATGAAGTTCACTCAACTTTGTGCACATGACAGCAATTTTTGGTAAAGCAATGGGGCTTGTTGGATAGTAAACCCCGGATAACTAGTTGTGCAAGATTTAAAAATTTGAAGGACCTCCGTAACGATCTCAATCAATAACCAGTTTCTAGGATCGTACGGTGCACATTTACCCCTACTTGACAAAATTTGATGAAACGCAATTAATGATTCTTTTTGTTGGATGGCTTTCTCAAACATATTACAAGTCGAGTTCCATCTTGTTGGACAATCCCAATTTGGCCCCAACCATTGACAATTAGCTTCTACACAAAATTTTTTGTATCTTGAAAATGTTTTATTGTTGCTAAAAACATCTCGTAACATTCTTTTAAAATTGTTTCTTTGCGTTTCGATCACGTTTAACCCATCTTGCACGGCCAAGTTGATAATATGTGCAATGCATCGGCTATGAAAAAACGCTTCATCACAAATAGGTTTATACTTTAATTTTAAATGGCCAACCGCGGCCGTATTGTTGGACGCGTTATCAAACGAAATTGAAAAGATTTTATGTTCAATCTTGTATTGTCGAATGACTTTATCCAAGATTTGAAAAATATTTCTACCCGTGTGCGGGTAATCAAACAATTGAAACGCAACGGTTCGTTTCATCATTTGCCACGACTCGGGGTCAACCCAATGAGCCGTCACACAAATGTATGAGTCGGGCGAACCATGAGGTACCGACCACACATCCGTTGTTAAGTTTACACCAGTTTGTAAGTTTGAAAAGTATGAAATTAGTTCGGATTTAGCGTTTTTCCATGCTTTAAGACAATCTCTTCTATGGGTCGAACGACTTACGTGTTGGTAGCGTGGTTGAACATAGTTTTGCATCATCTCCGTGAATTGAGGGTTGTCGAAGTGGTTGAAAGGAAGTGTTTGTTGAATCACAAAGTTTGAAAACTGTTGACGTACCGCTTCAACGTTGTACCTAAACACCGCTCCTTGATTCGTCATCTCCGGCTGCGAACTACATCCCGATTCGTCCTTCAAGGCCTTGCAAAAGGGCCTTTGTACATGCGCTTTTAAAGTGGAGTTTGCATCTTTGCCATAAAACTTCAAACAATGTTTGCATCGAGCTTTTTGGCTACCGTTAGACATTTCGCATAGGTCGAAATGTTGCCAAACATCATGGTTTCGTTTCGTGGGGATGACCCGAACGACCGTTTCTCCCGTGTTCGAGGCACCCATGTTGACGGATGAAGCAACACTTTGGGAGGCCATGATAATCGACTACGAAATAAGAGTGGTATACTCGAGTATGAAATAAACGACTACGAAATAAGAGCGTATGGAGTGGTAATGTGGTATAATTGAGCGTGAGATAACAAAATAATCGCGTATGAAATAAACGTTTAGAGCGTTTGGAGTTGTATAATCGAGTGTGATCTAACCAATACCCAACCTAAACTATATATAGATGTTTGTGGGGGTAAAATGGTAAAAAAAAAACGGTCCAAAAACAAAAAAAACGGTCATATAGCCGTTATAAACCGGTTTTTTTATAAACCGGTTAACCGGTTTTTCCATAACCGGTTAACCGGTTTTTCCATAACCGGTTAATAAAAAAAACCGGTTTTTTCATTAACCGGTTCGTTAACCGGTTTTGGATCTAGAACTTGTAACCGAAAGATGAACCGGCGGTTTCTAAACCGGTCAAACCGGTTTTTAAAAAACCGGTTTTCGTAAAAACCGGTTTCCGGTTTAAACCGGTAAACCGGTTCCCCAACCGGTTTTTTTGGCCATCTCTATCCTCTACTACGTCTTCTTCAAAAATTTCCGGCGAACTTAATTTCCTCCTCTTTTCTTTATTTACTTTAGATGATTCAACTACTCTTACTCTTAACTAGTAATCTTAAGGGTTAAATTACAAAGATCTACTAAATGGATGATATCCCGTGTAAGAACTACTTAGGTGGTCGGAGGGTCAACGGACCCTCCTGACCCCCCTGTAGTTCCGTCCTTGATTATCGCAATATTATAAAATCGCCACGTTTTACTTTGAATGAGCATTTCTAACCTATTCTTTAAAAATATGTGAGAGATATTTATAAATTATATTATGTGATTATAAGTTGTTGTGAGTATGTTGATCAGTTCTTCAGGTAAGCAACAGAAAACATGATAAATATTAGATCTATGTACCTGTTACAACAGTGTGAGTAGTCACCGCAATAGAGAATGATGTAGACGACATGGTTGTCAGTTTGGTCGGGTTCCCCTTTAGGATGTATAGTTAAGGATGGTGTTAGGGTTCTTGAGAGGAACCCGGTTTTAGGAGAGGGGAGGCACACAAAATTGTTATGTGTGTGTGATTATTTTATGATGTTAATATTTATCACTCTATATATACACCCAACGAGAAACCCTTTATTAGTTAGTAAGGGTAATATGGTCCATCAACAATTACCAAAATAATATATAATAAGGTATAATTAATATTTTGATCTGTTATAATATAAATGATTATAATGGTCATATATTGTTGGATCCCGGATTAAAAATCAATAACAATTAACATATCTCATATCTGTGAATATCCGATTAATACTATTAAAGATCTAGCTCATAATTAACCTTGATTTAATGTTATGTATGTGTATATATTATCAATATATTAGATGTATAATGTTAAGGTGAAGCTTGAGAGAGAGCAATTACTCAAAATCCTTTCTATTATTCTCAAAAACTTACTTTAAAGTGAACAGTAGTTCACTATATATATAGAAGGTGATCTGGTTCGCTAACATCCCCTAGCAAACCAGCTTCCCCTTCGTTACATAAATTAATATAACGAACCACCTCCCGATTCATTAACATCCCCTAACGAATCAGGAGGGAATACATTATAATATCTTAGTTCGCTAACATCCCTAGCGAACTAGACTTAACCTTAACGAACTAGTTAATAATAAACATTAAATATTACATTAATTAATAAATAAAACATTAACAATAAATACAAAGACTCTAGACGCAAAACCGTGCACTAACAGACACCCCCTCGTCTTGAGCTCTTTGTCTTTAACTTATTTGAAGCGCTTGGACTGCCAATCTCTGCAACTATGAATTCCATGTTCATGACACACACGAACGACTCGTTGGAATTGCATAGCCAGGTCATAATCTTCTTGGCGTTCAAACAAAATATGCTTCCCGTGTAGCACGTCGTTGTCTGTCTCTGATAAATTAACCAACCACATTGGGTCGATTATCTTGAGGAGCTTAGTCTGCAGTCCTCTAACACGAACAATAACAGCATCGCCAGTACGATTGTCATAGTACCAACGGTTGAAAGACAGATAAATATCTTGAGGCATTTTCTTCACAAGAACCTTTTTCATCGTCTTTGGCGGCTTCACTTCAAGACAAGTTTCTTCCAGCCGGTCCTTGGATCAATCTCATCAATGCGCTTACGTCTTGGGACCTGGGGTTTGAAGAATTTGAAGCCATGGTTGACCTCGAACAGTAAGTGTTGATGAAACCACTCAGCCGTTCGGTGACCCCCACGATTGATAAATGGACGTCTCGCGAGGGTACGTACATCCCAACCAGGTAAAGTTAAAACATCCATTATCCTCTCTTAATACTGGACACCCTTTTCCCACTTTACTATACATACCTTAAGATTAGAGTCATAAGCCCATGAAACAATGTCACCGTGTACCTTTGAAACAGTCTTGAAGGTAGTTACCTGATTAGCCTCAATCCAAGCAGCAGCAGTATCTTTTCTTTCTTGATCTACATAACGATAAGCACTGATAATTTTACCCACTTTCTGACGTTTGAACCATCTTTCTACGTCCTCATCAGTCACTTCTTTGAGTGAAGGAACTGTTCGCTGCACAACCTTTTCCAGGTCATCCTCAGTCTCTTTAATTACTTCTTCATGAAATACTGGAGCACCTTGATCAACGTTTGCGTGTTGGTACAAGTCCGGGTACTCTTCAGCTGTAACATCCTCCATCTCAATCTCTTCATCCTCATAAATAAAGTCCAGAGGATGAACCATGCGATTGTTTAGGCTCACCCCCTGCATCAGACTCGTCAGGATCATCATCGTTATTCTTAAGTTTCTTGAGGGCATTTTCTTTACAAGTTAATTGTAAAATCAACTCTTCTTGTTCTTTTAATTTCACCCCCTGAGACTCAACAATCGTACGTAACGACTTAGTCTCTTTTAGACAAAAAGAAATATAACTCACGCAACCCGAGGTACAGCTTGTACGAATCAGACGATTCGTTTAAATTAAAGTTAACGAATTAGACCATTCGCTAACTCAATTCGTTACCTTATGTTGGCGAATCGCTACTTGATTCGTTAAAATTAAAGGTAGCGAATCAAGACATGATTCGTGTCATGATTCGTTAAATATGCATAACGAAGGGATGATTCGTTACAGAGTGCGGAAGCGAATTAGGTTAGCGAACCAGAGGCTAGTTTGCTAAAGAACCACCTAGTTTGTTATCCATAAATAACGAATTAGATTCTAATTAAAAAATCTTTTATTTAATTTTAAATTAAATAATTAAATGAATTAAATAATTAAATAAAATAAATAAAATTAGGTTATCGAGAAACCTTTTATCCCGACAACCAAATACCTTAAAAAAACGTTTCAGTTTTCCGAAACATAACTTAAAATTATTTAAGTATTTTGTACAAAGAAGACGAAAATATTTTTGGAATTTTTTGTAAAAATATTTAAAGAATGTATACAAAAGAATATCCGGTCCAAAAAAAATAGACAATCTTTTTGTGTTTTTCAATGATTTTATAAAAAGCAGTACATATTTTTGTATTTTTGTTGAGTTTGAGCAGAGAATCATATTGACTAAATTGCCCTTCTATCACAGTTTTATACTTCAGCGATATTATGACTGGCGATAAGTCGGTCATTGGTATTGTTATCCACATAAATCTAATAACACACATTCAAGTATTTTTGTGATATGATAAGTTTGTTCAATTAAAGCACAGAATATCAGAAACTATCAGCCTCTAATCTCGGTTCAAGCTTAATTTGATTTTTGCCAAATCACCCCAACTTGACTTAAACCATTATATTGTTGATCAAAATTTTGATACCGATTTCGAAATGTTAAGCAATGCATCAAGTTTCCTTTACTGTGAGTGAGTATGCACGAGTCCATCTATCGGCTTACATACATTGTATCCCCTGGGGTCCGTTTCTTATTGGTATTAAGACGCACGCAAGGGAGGAACAATTGTATGACTAACAACGGATTTTGATCAAGTCAGTAATTTAAATTGTACGAAGTACAGCGGTGATCAAGTTTAATGACTTTGAGTTTGCTTTAGAAAGCGAGTGAAATATTCATGCTTATGAATACCCAGACGGTTAAGCCACATAAAGACTCACAATGTCCAGAATCTTAACGCTTGTTATTTGCTTTATTTTATTTTTGGGTGATCAACAAATATAAGGCTTGAGTATGACTGGTTATTACATTTCTGCCATCCTCACCAAGACTTATTCTATAGACTAACACCCCTTTCAATTTGGCGTTTCTTTATGTTTATATCACATACTATACTCTACTGGGTTGTTTTAAGATCTACCAATGCACCAATGCAATTAAGCACACAGTCTTTTAAGCTTACTTTTTGCTGAATTTGGGGTCAAGATAATCAATGTACTCTCATGTTTTCTTTTGCTTCAAAAACGCAAAATTTTGAGGAGCATAAAGTAAAGTAAAGATAAATTTAATCACCCCAGTTAATTTAAGTTTATAAATAAATGGCTAACCATCAATTCACAAGTGAATAATAGGACCAAGACATGCAAGCATGCTTCACAAACTTAAATAACCGACATAATTTTCAGCGAGAAAATAATCTAAAAATCTTTTTGGTTTTTCTCTATACAAACTTTAAAAACACAATATTTTTGTCTTTTTCAAATTTCTTATAAACAAAATAACTTTCACAATCTGTTTGGATTTTCGGATTTTTTTTTGTACAAAACATAAATCACATTCTTTTTGGTTTTTCAAAAAAAACATTTTAAAATGTTTTTGGTTTTTCTAAATATTTAAACGAAAAACATTAAAGAACAGAAATCACAATATTTTGGAATTTTGAATTTTTAATGTTTTTGGATTTTATCTAAACAATCGAAAAAAAACACACTCTTTTTGTATTTTCTAGATTTTCACCCACTAAAACCAAAATAAATTTTAAAAGAAAAATATGACAGAAAATAAAGATAGTCTTCCTTGTTTAAGGATATTAGCGAGAGTCTTCAATCCGTTTAAATCAAGCAAAAATTTAAAACGTGTTTTGTCAAAAGCTTTAGTAATTAGATCGGCTTTCTGAAAATCAGTATGTACTTTCTCAAGATCGATTAATTTCTTTTCATAGCAATCCCGTATAAAATGATATCGAATTTCGATATGTTTCGTTTTAGAATTTGTACGGGATTCTTGGTGATACTAATAGCAGCAGAATTATCAATCAAAATAGGTGTAGTAAGAAACTTCAAACCGTAGTCGCGAAGATGTTGTTGTATTCACAAAACCTGAGAACAGCAACTCGAGGCTGCAACACACTCAGCTTCGGTGGTTGAAGTGGAGACCGTTGTCTGCTTCTTACACTGCCAGGAAACAAGCCGGTTTCCTAAAAATTGACATCCCGCAGTCGTTGATTTGAAGTTGATCTTGCATCCTCCATAATCTGAGTCTGAGTAGGCAGTAAGATCAAAAGTATCATCCTTGGTGTACCACAACCCGATGTCTGGATTCCCCTCAAATACTGAAGAATTCTCTTGACTGCAGCTAGGTGAGTCACTCGTGGACTTGCTTGATACCTAGCACAAAGACAAACAGCAAACATAATATCAGGGCCAGAAGCCGTTAAATACATTAAAGAACCAATCATGGCACGATAGAGGGTAGGATCAACGGAATCCTCCAATTCATCCGGTGATAAATTGTGCCCTACTGGAAGAGGAGTAGAAGGGATTTTTCCGACAGAAATCTTGAATCGGCTCAAGACATCATTCACATACTTAGTCTGGTGAATAAAAATTCTGTGAGCAGACTGGTGAACCTGCAACCCTAAAAAGAAATTCATCTCTCCCATCGAGCTCATCTCGAACTTTGTTTGCATGGACTTCTCGAACTCCTTACACAATGTGTCGTTTGTAGACCCAAAAATAATATCGTCAACATAAATCTGGACTAGAAGAAGATCATCACCAACAGTTTTATGAAATCAAGTGCAGTCAAAAGTTCCTCGTTTGAAGCCATTATCTGTCAGATGGTCGGCGAGCGTGCCATACCAAGCTCTCGGGGCTTGATGTAGACCATACAGGGCCTTGTTTAATCGGTAAACACGGTCCGGATAATCAGGATCTTCAAAACCAGGTGGTTGTTGGACAAACACTTCCTCGTGTAATTCACCGTTGAGAAAAGCACTTTTAACATCCATTTGATAGACCTTGATATTCTTATAAGCTGCATAAGCCAGGAAGATTCGAATCGACTCTAATCTTGCAACTGGAGCATATACCTCTGTGTAATCAATACCCTCTTGCTGATGAAAACCTTGCACTACTAGACGTGCTTTGTTTCTGACAATCACCCCTCGATCGTCCTCTTTACACTTAAATACCCACTTAGTCGGAATGGCTTTCTTGACTCTAGCAGGTTTGTTTATTAAATCCCAAACACCCAAACGTGCAAATTGCTGTAATTCTTCTTGCATAGCTTCTACCCAAGAAGGATCTTCAAATGCCTTACGAGCTGTCAGTGGCTCAACTTGAGATAGAAAGCAATAGAATTTAGCAATATTCACAATTCCCGAAGAATATAATTTAGTATAAGCACACAATACGTTATTATCACTTGACGAAGCAACTTGATGACGTGTACGAATGCCCATATCAAGTTCGCCAATGATGTTTTCCTGTGGATGATATCCATGAATCCGAAGAGTGGGATTCTCAGGAACAACTACATTATCGAATAAGTTATTGTAATGTTCACCCAACTCGGGAAACGAAACATTATCACTGTCAAGATCAATAACTTGAACTTCAGCTTGATCATCATCCGAAGAAGTAGAAACATTATCAATAACAACTGGAGAAACAACTTGAGGTTCTTCAGTTGGAGCATCTGGTTGAGCTTCAACTTCATTAGAACTTGAAGATCTTGGAATGGTCAAATGATCTTCAAAGTATGCTCGAACCAGATCTTCATCGATGTGTTCAGTCGAAGGAGTAAATTAATTAAATAAACTATCGTAGTCAAACATCCAGTCTGGACCTTTCCCTTGAGGAGGAGTTGTGTACTTTTGACAGTCCATATGGTACCATTCTTTAACACAACCATATGTGAAATTAAAAACCCTTTTCTTTGGAGATGCATATCCCAAGAAATACCCTTCGATAGCTTTTTCTTCAAATTTACCCGAATCCTTCTTCAACATTGTACACGGACACCCAAATGGTTCCAGGTACTTTAAATTAGGTTTTCTATTATTTAAGATCTCGTAGCTTGTCTTCTTGAGTCGTTTCACATTTAGAACTCGATTAAGTGTATAACAAGCTGTATTCACTGCCTCATTCCAGAATTGGACAGGAAGCTTTAAATCAGTAAGCATAGTACGTGTAGCTTTAATTAGAGTTCTATTTTTCCGTTCAGCAACACCGTTTTGTTGAGGTACATAAGGTGCACTATATTCTCTGTGAATTCCTTTTTGAATACAAAAGAAATCCAATATATTGTTTTTGAATTCAGTACCGTTATCACTCCGGATTCTCCTCACCTTTTGTTTATACAGTGATTCGATCTTAGTAATAAGGTTTTGTACCAAAACCGGTGTTTGATCCTTCGAACTTATAAATAAAACCCAAGAGTATCTTGAATAATCATCAGTCACTACAAGACAATACCAGTCTCCAGAAATACTCGCACGATTCACTGGACCAAACAAACCCATATGAAGTTGTTCTAGCGGAGTATCAATGGAATTCAATAACTTAGAGGAATGTGTCTTCTTCTTTTGCTTGCCCTTTTTGCATGCAACGCAGTGATCGAATAACTTAAAATTCTTTAACGAGACACCCTCAATTAAGTCATTTGCCATTAAATAATTCATCTTTCTGACATGTATGTGACCCATTCTACGATGCCATAGAATCGAGTCTTTCTCGGTTGCTTTCGAGACAAAACATGTTTCGATCGATGTGGATACCTTAGAACTCATATTTAAGACATAAATATCATTTGATCGTGGTGATCGCATGACAACCATGTCCTCGGGAATAACATAACCCGGTTTCAAGATAAGACATTCTTTGTCAGTAAATATCGTAGTGTACTTTTTATCACAAATCTGCGATACACTCAATAAGTTATGATCAACTTTGTCGCAAAGATTTACTTTCTCGAACGTAATGTGGCCATTTGAAACTTCACCCTCTTGTGTGATCATGCCTCCAGAATTCCCTGCAAATGCTACATAACCCCCTTGAATATTTCTTACGTTGGTTAATAGGTCAAGATTCCCAGTGATATGACGAGAACATCCGCTATCCATGATCCAGTTTTCACCAGAAATGGTCTTGGATGAACCCTACACACAAACAAAAGTGATTAGTTTAAAAAGGCAGCCCAGGCCTAAGTCTTAAGAACCTTGTGGTTTTCTCTTTGATCATTAACTTTAACAGATTTCAACTGTTGTTCAGCTACTTGTGAATAAGTTACCGGCTTCCTAGATTTTCGTCTTAAATAAGCTGCCTGAACAATGTTTAAATTCTTGTTTTGACATATGGGTTCAGTTGGAATGAATTTTGGTTTCACTTGACCGTGTGTCTCATTGACATGAAGAACCTTCCGAGGATTCACATTAGAGAACAAAATATGAGTATCATCAGCATACGACACAGGTCGTTTCAGGATCTCCTTGACCAATGGAATTGGCTTAGATTTGTCCTTGATAAAAGGATGAAGATTCTGATATTTCTGCTGACTACAATTCCTTACAACATGACCTTGTTGACCATATAAGAAACAAGTTCGCATGTCTACATGATGATGTTGTGAAGTAATTGGAATAAATGATGCAGACGGTTGAAGATGACTCACATTTTTAGTCATGCTCTTAGCAAACTCATCAGATAATTCAGAGTTTTTCTTTAAATAAAAATCTAAATTAGAACAATTCGAAAAACTTTTAAGTGTATCTGTTCTTGTTGACTTCACAAAATTAACTTTCTTAGCTTGTTTTACAAATTGTTTTGCCTTAGTCAATGGGTCAGATTGAACTGATGTTTTTGTTTGAGCATACACACGTTCAAGTTCTTGAATTTTTGAAGTTTCATTGACAAAAACACTCTCAATAAGTTCAGGTTTGATAATACTTATTGGAATATCATTTTCAGTGAACATCGTATCCATTCCCTTTAACTTAAAAACTCTAGCCGATGAAGACTTAGAACTTGGAGGATTAATAAAACGCATTAAGTCCTCGTCAGAAATCTTTGGTTTAACTGACTTCTTTGCCCTCACTGGTTTGGTTTTCACAGTTTCTTCCTTGTTCATTTGAGATTTGAATGAACCATACACAGCTTCCCCAAACTCTTGAGGTTCGCAAAGAATATGATTAGAACTAGGAATGTTCTTATTCTTGTGTATAATCTCAGGTTCAAACACATCCTCAATAATCACTTTGTCAAAATTTTCAACAAAGACCTTTTTACTTTCCACATGAGGTTTTTGAGGAGCAACTTGGGGTTTGACAATTTCAGATTTAACCAATTTAGGTTTTTCAGAAATCATAGATTCTTTTTGACTCAAATCCTCTTCTTTTCTTGCAAAAGGATTAATTTTATAATCATTATGAAAAGGTGGTGGAATTTCAACAAAACCAATACCTTTCTTGGAATCTTTTTGTTTTCCAGATACCTCAATAATTTCATTCAACAGAAAAGATGAATTTCTAAATTCCCCCAATTTATTCTTCAACTCAAGAACCTCATTCTCAAGCTCAGTTATCTTAGAACGATGTTTCAAAATTTCCTGAAACTTTTGGTCATTAATGGTCATTTTCACAGATAACTCGGCTTTGAGATCGTGGTTACTTGTCGACAATGCTTCAATCTTTTCTCGAGATCTCCTTTGAGATTCAAGAGATTGTCGATAAGTATCCTTAAGAGAAGCAATTTCTCTTATAAGATTATCATTTTGATTTTTCAATGCTTCTAACTTAGATTTGTTAGATTCACAGTCAACACATGATGTTTTAACAACTGAAGTAGCAGAAATAGAGTTACTAACCTCATTGATCTTGGCCATACAAGCAAACATTGATTCAGAAGGCTTGTTGCAAGAGTCGTCAGAATCAGATTCAGAATCGTTATCAGAAGACATCTCACTACCAGTAGCATCTTGACAATCTTTATGTAACCCAAACATAGCCAAATTTGCTTGAACATCATTGCATAATAACCGTTGTGACCAATCAGTTCCATCTGCTAACATTGCTTGTGTTGTAGAAGTAGATGGTTTCTTTTCAGCATCACTTCCTCATGGTGTAGAAGCATTTTGACTTTGACCACGAGGTCCAGTGTATTCTTTTCTTGGTTTGTCACATTCCTTCGCGAAATGCCCAAATTCTTGACAATTATAACACTTTACTTTTAATTTGTCAAAACCCAACTTATTATTTAAAGCTGGAAGATCTTTTCCGGTTCTCTGCATGAATCTTTTAACTTTACGAACGATCATAGCCATGTTCCATTTTAAATCCATGATTTCTAGATCATCTGGATCTATCTGATCATAGTCCTCATCTGTTAAATCACTAGTGGCAATCTTACTACTCACTAAGTTTTCATATGAAGACATAAAAGTTGTCAGAAAAGCAAAATTTTGCTCAGCTTTCTTCATATTAACACTAGATGGTGTAGCAAATGGATTGGTACTAGTTGAACTTCCAGAACCATCCGAATTACCAGCAGAGTAGAAACAAACTTTTGGATCATCAAACATAGTTGATTCTTTTTCACTTGCAGCATGAGTAAGAAAAGCAGTGATTGGAGAGACCGTTGAACTAAGAGGCATACTTCCACCATAGAAAGCTGGATCTTGATTTTCTTTAGAGGATTTTTGACACTTAAGATCATATTCTCTAGCTTAGATTTTTTGTAGAAATTCAAGTGCCGTCAAGTCTTCATTCAGAAAATAATCATTTTCTTTCAAAACCATTAAAAATGTTGAGTAGGAACTTGAAAGCACACTTTTAATAGTGTCAATTTTATCTCTTTCAGAAATTTCCATTTTCATCTTGTCCATTTCAGCAATTAAATGACTAAATCTTGTAGTCATCTCTTCAACTGTTTCTCCTTTCAATAAGTTAAAGTTTCGAAACTGAAACTTGAGCATCACTTTCTCACTCTCAGCTGTGTTTCCCATGCTTCTCATACGCAGATGTTGAAATAAAGACGCACATCTCTTGATACTACCAACTTGATGAAAAATATTTTCTGGTAATGCCATAGTCAAAGTAGAATATGCTTTTATCTCGATTTCTAAAGCTTTCTTCTCTTCTTGTGAGTATTGAGAAACAGCTTTAGAGTATACCCAATAGTATCATCACCAATCATTGGTGCAACATAAACTTCATCAAGACAATATGACCAGTTAGGATGAACAGATCCCAAATGTGCACGAAACCGAGGTTCCCACTTGGCAAAGTCACTGAACTTCATCAAACGTGGACATTTAGAATGTGAACCTATCTCGGTATCAAGTTGCAACATCTGTTGCATCAACATATTTTGAGACGCTAATGCATACATACCAGCCATTTTTGAAAAATTTAAGTGTTTAACGAATCAGATATGAAATAGCTTAACGAATCAGTGAACAGTTATAGCGAACTGTGAACGAATCAACCCTTAACGAAGTTAAGACTGATCAGCAACGAAGTACCTTAACGAATGAGGTGAGTGTTTTAACGAATCAAAAGTCAACTTAATGAGTCAACTTAACGAATCACAGATAAGGTTAACGAATCATCCAAATGGCGAATAAGATGATGGTTTAGCGAATCACAAGTCAACTTAGCGAATCACAAGTCAACTTAACTAATTGAATAAACGAATCACAAAGGATTAGTTTAGAGAATCAAATGATAATCAGTAACGAATCACTAAGAGATGCTTAGCGAATTAATATAACGAATCAGCTACAGTAGACTAGCGAATCACACTATAGCGAATCAGGTTGTTACAACCGTTTGTAACAAACTCTGACACCTTATGCCACGTGGCAAAGGTTGTTATGACACAAATTCCAAGAAGAACACGTGTCACAGGAATCGGTTAATCTAGTTAACGAATTAGATAACACGAACCAATAACTCACACGAATTGATTAAAGAACTGGGTAGCGTATTAACACTGTTGATAACGAATCACCAAGAAGAAGATAACGAATTACATTCATCTTCAAATCTTTAAAACTTCAAACGAATTTCCAGAAATTTTGAAGATCAAACCCAGAAACTCAACAATACTAAATTCGTAATACAACCTCGTTACTCAACCAAAATGCACAAATAACCTACCAATCTACTCGTAAACCAAATCCGAATCCAATACACATAACCTCGTAACCGATTAACACCTTAAACCAAATCAATTTGACCAAAAACAAACCCCTGTTTCGGACTTAAACCAAAACCAAAACCAAACCACACAAATCCAAATCAAACCTCAATCTCTCTTAATCCATACCTATCCAATACCTTAACCAACACAAATTCCATTCAATCCGTCCATAATTCAACCAAACTAAACACAAATTGATTCAAAATCAAACAAAAACCGAAAAAACTTGATAACAATAACAATTAACACATCAAATAAAGTGTAAAGAGCACCAACAGATCTGATACCACTTGTTGGATCCCGGATTAACAATCAATAACAATTAACAGATCTCAGATCTGTGAATATCCGATTAATACTATTAAAGATCTAGCTCATAATTAACCTTGATTTAATGTTATGTATGTGTATATATTATCAATATATTAGATGTATAATGTTAAGGTGAAGCTTGAGAGAGAGCAATTACTCAAAATCCTTTCTATTATTCTCAAAAACTTACTTTAAAGTGAACAGTAGTTCACTATATATATAGAAGGTGATCTGGTTCGCTAACATCCCCTAGCAAACCAGCTTCCCCTTCGTTACATAAATTAATATAACGAACCACCCCCTGATTCGTTAACATCCCCTAACGAATCAGGAGGGAATACATTATAATATCTTAGTTCGCTAACATCCCTAGCGAACTAGACTTAACCTTAACGAGCTAGTTAATAATAAACATTAAATATTACATTAATTAATAAATAAAACATTAACGATAAATACAAAGACTCTAGACGCAAAACCGTGCACTAACATATATAAATATAAATATATTATATATTTAATCTTACATTCTCCCACTTGGTCGAGTAATTATTTATTATGAGTATTAGATAAGCCTGATCATGAGTTAACACTCATTTTAGCTTTAAGCTTAAACTGGAGCAGAGAAATACAGTCATTGAATTGAACATCAGCTCAAGACCCCCACTAATCATACTGCAGTCCTTATTTAAACCTAAGTAGTTATGATCAAAATTTTCAAGTAAACCCTTCAGAACATTTCATTTGTATATTAATTCGTCTATATGCCATTATGCATGCAGTATACATTAAGAGACGTACAAAATCAAAATTGATAAGGAAATTTAATAGTTAATCATTCATAGTATGATATGTAGTCGTATAATCATCAATAACCCGTCATTATTATAAGCGCTTTCATAATATTTATGGGTGAAACCTTTATTTATTGGATCCTTAAGCATATCATGAATGTATTCGATACTAAGATTTAGATTCCTCAATTTGTTCATAAATGAATAATTAATTTCATATCAAAATTTTAATGCAACACTTCTCGAATTGTTACTGTTTGAGAATACATGGTAGCTGACTTTATCACAATAAATCTTCAATATATAATTTATATGGAGTTAATAAACTTATGAGTCTACTGATAAATTTTCAACAACATTTATTGCTAATTGCGCTGTGATTAATCAACACATTATGTCATTATAACTTAGATTGTTGTTATCAGTTCATTATGACTCCTCCATGAGATAGATTTATGTGCTAACATAAGAATATTTCAAAAATTACATTTTCTTATCTCTGAATATGACAAAATTTAGAGTAATTAAACGGTTTGAATTCTCACTTCTTCTTTTTAAATTATAGTCTCTCGTTTCCTTTAAAGATATCTTAGCACTCTTTTAGATGCTTCACATTAATCTAGACATATCTAGTGTGTTGCAATTTTGAGTAATAGCTAAACGAGTATAGACTTGAACTTATATAAGGCTTCTACTTAATGAAGCATAAGGAAATAATCTATGTGTTCCTATTATCCTCTAAAGTAGAACAATATTGTTTGTTACATGTGCAAGGAATATCTCTGAGATCTATAATGTCAAAGTGTGTGAACAATGCTTTGACTTATGTAGCATATACTTATCAGAAGAATGTCATCTATATAAAGACAAGTTTGTTTTCAGTTACTCCCACTCATTTTAAGGTAGGTACATTAATCCACTTGGTTTTTTATGATAATATTTGTATAAAGATTTCATCACATTTTGATGTTTGCATTAACACATATATGGATTTTATTGACTTATAGACTAAATGTTCTTTGACCTTCAGTTTATAACTTTTAGGTTGTTTTATGAACATATAAATATGTAAGCCGATTGTTAGGGAAAGTTGTTTTAATGTTCATCTAATGTAGCTTTAAACTATTATAAGCTACTAGAACAATAATGATACTTAAGAAAATCTTTGGTAATATAGGTAAGAAGATTATTTGATAATTGGTTTCACCTTGAATAAAACCTTTAACAATCAATTGTGCTTCTTAATGTCTTAACTTTTTTTATTGGGATTTAGTTTAGTTATGAACACTCTTAGGTGATTCAACCAAATCTCAAATGTTATTCTGGCTTATGGAGTCAATTTTTCTAATAATAGCTTTATTCCATTCAGATGATTGATTGATTTAATGGTTTAATTATAAGGGGTATGACCATTAAGCTTTCCAACATCCATTTCAACTTTAGTTAGGGAGGTTACATAATCACCAATGCCATTAAGTTTTAAAACATAGATGGCCTCCTAAGTTGATTACTGGGTAATTTTAAAAAGTATTCTAAGTGTGAAAGAGTTGGTGCAGTATGGTGTACAAGAGGTGTAAGTGGAGTTAAATTTGGAGTAAATTTTAATGACTCTCTTCCCCCCGTCTCGTGTACTTTTAACAAGTCATTATAAGAACTTATACTGCTCCCACTGACCTTAGAAACCCTTAGGAAATTAGCATACTTAGGGTCGATATTTAAAGATCAATAGATTCTTTCAGAGAAACAAATTAATAATATAAGTTGTCATAGTTTCTCTTATGAGGATTATTTTAGTAAGAAATCGGAGTATGCCCACATTTAAGAAACAATGAAACTTTTGTAAGAGTAGTAGTAAATTCTAAAGAGATAAGTTTTGATGGAATAGTGTTGTGATGGAGCATGTTTTATACAACAGATGTAATTGAGATCATATTAAGTTTTCACTCCCTCACCACTTGCAAATATTGTAAGTTATGATTGAGACAATTAAGACTACCACTAATCTTTAATATCTCTAGGAAAATACAAGAGAAGTTACAATGATATATGTGATGTGGGAATCTGTCATATATATGTTAGACTTGATTTGATTTCATTCACGTCCAGATGTCATAATAAATTTAGGGACATATTTAGAAGAAATCATATTAAGTATATGTGAATGGATCTCTTTAAGACCATGGACCATAGATTGCAGATTAGATACAAGTAAATAGCCTTTTAGATGATCAAAGAATTATGTCTGAACATTCCGTTTGAATAAGTTCCACGAATGTAAGTGAAATTACGACCAGCTGTGCATTGCAAAGAATTTCCTGGCTTTAAGTACATACATGATTTGGTTAGGGATGTTTTGTGTGATGTTCTTAAACGGACAGGGATTTATGCTAAAAAGGAGGCCCCTGTTAACTTTCTCACGGATCCTCTTGATGGGAGGTCTACTTTACGACCAGCCGATATTCTTGTGTTCGGGTGGGCAGGGGGGGAACACGCTTGTGTGGATCTTACAGGTGTGTCTCCTCTTGTTGGGCTCAGGGACCGTGGGTTTGTTGTGGGTCAGGCTGCGTTGAAGGCTGAATCAGGCAAAGTTGTTAAACATGAGAAAGCTTGTTTAGAGAACCAACATGTCTTTCTCCCCTTTGCTTTTGATACATTTGGTTTCCTGGCCCTGGAGGCTGTAAATTTTTTGAGTAAGGTTCAGCGTGTCGTACACGGAACCTCTTCAACTCCAAGGTCCCAAAGCTTCGTTTTTAGCAGGATTGGCTTTGCTATTCAAAAGGGGGTAGCGGCGCAGCTTGTTGCCCGTTTGCCTGCCACTTTATTGTAAATGTTTTCTAAAAACTTATAAGCTAAATATAAGTGAAATATAACTTCTAGTTGACCCATACTTATTTCTTAAGCCAAGTAACGTATAGGGCATCTAACACATGATTTAAAATCACTAAGAATAAAATTATATGAAAAATCACCCTCATCAACGATATCATGATTTCTCATGAAATTTGGTTTTAATGGATAAATTTTATAGGTCGCATTTGTCTTTTGTTAAATTTTTATTTGCATGATAACAAAAGTTATGAAAGTATATAGTATCATCTTGTTCTATTTTATAAATGTTTCAACCCAGATATTGATAACAAATAATATGAGAGTTTAAGGTAAGAGTGACTTTATGTTGGCTATGAAAACCTCATAACGGTCATAATGTAGCTTAAGTATTGATACTAAATTCTGATTAATCTATAGAATATGTAAGGTATCGTAAAGCATAATTAGAAGACAATTTATCATGATTCTAATAACCTTAACATGTAAATTTGTCACTGAGACTCGTGTTAGTTATTTGTTGATTTCGGGTAAATATATAGAACTAGACTCAACCAATCATATGTTAATAGGAATATTAGGATTAGCAGACTTTAATATCATTTATAAAACTATCAGTTTTAGCTAGTTGTTCTTTTGAATTGCGGATAGTCTTCTAATTTCTATGCCTAATCTAATGACATATTTTTGCAACGAGACTTCTCCTTAGAGAACTTAAAGTTGGAAGTAATACTTGTATTTTGTCTATGAACCTTAGAATTATCCTCTTTTAGGTTTTAGTGGTGTGAGTTGAAGAACATCTTATTTCCAGTACCAGACATGACTTTTCTTGTACATATGTTGATGATCAACACACTCATTTTCCTTTGGTACTTCTGAGTGTTATAGCTGACTCTTAAGGCACCAAATTGTACTACTGAAAATTTTTAGTATGTAATGCACTGTAAAATTGTACTTATTTTCATGTGTGAACCCTTAAATTTATGGGTCATGGTAATGTACATATGATGTATTCAAGGATACCATTTAACATTATAGTTAGAATTTAGAATGAATGCATGCATCTTAGGAGTTATTTTGATTAGTCTTAGGAAAAACTAAATCTAGAATAACTCTAGTTGTAAAATTTATTTAAATAAGTTTTTGATTATCATTATCATATGAGACATTATGATTGACTCATCCCATTTGTTATGATCTAGTTTTCAATAGAATGATTGTTATTAGAAAGAGCAGTAGGATAGTCATATCATGTCTTAATGGATAATTAAAACTGAGAAAAGCTAAATGTTATTAAAACTCTTTATAAGACAAAATTCAATTGGGTTTTGAGATTAGAGTGGATGATTTGGATGAGATCGGAATTTATAGAAGAATGTTATAGTGAGTAATATTATGGGATATTAAAATAATATAGATTAAAATTAATGATTATTAGATTAATGAAGGATCCTTAATGTGAGGATCATTATATTTTATTGAAGATGTGATATGTCTATTATTAACATCAAACTAATAGACTATAATTAAAAGTTCTACTTAAACAAAAAATAAATCACCTTTGGGCAGAATTAAAATTTATTTAAGTATGTGTGCAAAAAAATTGTAACACATCACCTTTGATCAGAAGTGAGATAAATATTTTAATTATGCACGGGCTAGTTTTGCCAGATAAAAATGTAACATATCACCTTTGGGCAGAAGTGAAATATTTGTATCATGTTATGCAAAAACTAACAAAAACTTTCAGTTAGACTTGAATGATATAGTAAATGTAACACATCACCATTGGGCATAAGTGATACATCAAAATTCACTCAAGTTAAGCTTTTTATGTTTTGTAAATTTTATAAGATTTAATTGTTTACAAAACGTTTAATTAGGAACAGTTTATAGGAAAATTAGAGTTCTCGGGAAATTAGTTATCGAGGCTTTTGAGTTCTTGGGAATTATGAGTTCTCGGGAATTTTAGTGAGCCCGGCTTTTAGTGGGTTTTCGGGATTATGAGAGTTTTCGGGTTTTATATTTTGGTAAACCAAAACCATTATAGAGAAAAAACGAAATTTAATTTTAAATCCTAAACCCATAAATTATTTTATCCCATAAATTATTTTTAAATCCCATAAACTAATTTACGATAAAGATGAAATTCGAATTTTAATGGATTATATTGTTTCCAAATTTAAAAGATTTAATTATAATTTTCCAAAATTTTGATATCTTTTATTGATAAATCTATATCATGTTTCAAAATTTTTAATAGATAAAAATCAATCAAAATTGGAAACAACATTTTTTATTCCTACGATTTATCCAAAATAAGGACGATTCTTCGGTTTTTATGATAAACATGAAGAACATCTTCAAAAAATCTTTAGTCAGTTATCTCTGGAATCGAAATCTTAAGCATATTTTTAGCAGATTTTGAATATATTAGAGTTTTAAATATGAATTTTAGCAATTATAACCAGTTTTCTTAGCAAAACATGAAAACTGAAAAAATTAGGGTTTTAATCAAAATTCATGTTTTTCGATTTTAATTCCAGATTTAGGGAAAATATTAAGAACTGATTAATAAACATCACTCTGATGCCACATGTTGATAAGTTCTTCATGTAAGCAATGGAAAATTAGGGTTTTAACCCTAATTTGATTAAAAAATTAGGGTGTAGACGACATGGTTGTCAGCTTGGTCGAGTTCCCCTTTACGATGTATAGTTAAAGATTGTGTTAGGGTTCTTGAGAGGAACCTGGTTTTAAGAGAGGGGAGGCACACAAAATTGTTATGTGTATGTGTGTGTGATTATTTATCTCTCTATATATACACCCAAGGAGAAACCCTTTATTAGTTAGTAAGGGTAATATGACCCATCAACAATTACCAAACTATTATATAATAAGGTATAATTAATATTTTGATCTATTATAATATAAATAATTTTAATGACCATATATAAATATAAATATATTATATATTTAATCTTATAGAGTAGATAAGAGAGAAAATTATATATGGGAAAGTTAAATTTTATATTTCACTATTCAAATCGTATAATTTTTATAATATTTCTAAATATGGTTGTGAGTGGAAGAGAGATAATATATAATGATAAAAGGTATAAAAAAATATTATTTTATTGAATAGGAAATAGTATTATTAGTGTAATTATATAATATATATGGATATATGGTACGAAATGATTTGGGAATGAAAAGGATTATTATCATTCATTTATCTTATTAGTCAACATATAAAAATAAAATAAATTATTATTTTATGTCGTTTGGTATCCAAAAAACATGCATTAATAAAATACAAATAACAAAAATACATAGTGGGACCATTCCAAGGAATGTAGCTTCGCTCAACATATAAATCCAAGGAAGCCGCAGTTGTTCTTCTAGTCCAATAGCATGAAGGCGATGATTAATGCTTAAGAACTTATTGTCTCACATTCAAAATCTGACACATTGGTGACTGGTGAGTTTCCTCCTTAATGTTGTACTTAGGTGAGTTAGAATTAGAACGTTAAAATCAGTATGGACAGTTAACATTTCATCTTAGAAAGACCCATTTAGATATTCCGGGTCATTTCAAAAGTTGTCCATAAAATAAAAAAAATTAAGGAACCCAACTATATTGATTTCCACAAGTCTCATTGCAATCTATTAGGGTATGTTGGTTGGAGGTAATGGAATGAAGAGGGAATGGAATGGAAGAATGAATGATATGGACAAGGGAATGAAATAAACCATTACCATTCTTTCGTCTTGTTTGATTAACCTATGGAAATGATATCACTTATTACTTTATGTTGTTTGATATCCAAAAAAAAATTAGAAATGAAATAAAAATAATAAAAACACTCCTATCTCAAAATAATTTTTTTTACCAAAATAAAAAAAACTACTATGGTGACGGTGGTGGTGGTAGCTCCGGCGAAGAAAATAGTGTTGATAGTGGTGGTGGCGGTTAGGCTGCAAGGCCGGTGGTTTTGGTGGGGGTGGCGGTCGTACGGCGGCGACGATGGTGGCGGCCATCTGTTGGTGTTCAGGCAGCGACAGTGGTGGTTGCAGTGATGGTCAGGTGGCAGCGGTGACAATGGTTGCGGTGGTTATGGCGGCGTTGTTAGCACCGGTGGTAAGGTGGCGTTGTTGGTGTGGCGACTGTGGCGTGCAGGTGGTGGTGGTGGTCGCCATTTTTTAGGTGGTGGTATGTAGATAAAGTAGGGTGAATGAGGAATGATATAAAAAAAAGAAGGGGTTAGAAATGAATGATTTTGTTGGAATATGATTCCATGTGTAATTGATGATTTCATTCTATTGAGCAACCAAACATCACTTTTTTTCATTCCCACACAATGAATCATTTCATTCTCTCTGTCATTCCAACATACCAAATCCTACCTAAGTTTTTATTGCATAAGAGAATGTTGTTTCCGCTTTCCATAACACCCAACCGTCTCCTTGCAATCGATAAGTTTTTATTGGAAAAGATAATGTGGTTTCCGGCTTTCCATAACACTGAACATGAAACAAAGACAACTGAATATCCAAATGAATTCTATTCATTTATAAATAATTTGTTTTGATATTGTTAGACTGTGTGCTGTGGAAACACGTTTGGAGCGCCACCACCATTTACGTCGGCCACCACCCCAAACGGCCAAACCCTCTGCCCTTTTCAAAGTTAACCCATTACAGCCATGTTAACACCTCATGCGTGATATTTTGGGCATTTTTTTTGTTGTCACGTCGTGTTAGCCCATAAGTTTTAGCCATAGTGCATATATAATGCCACAATTTCTCCCATACATCAGCATGATAATGCCCACATACCATATCGCTCCTTGTGAAGATTTATCGTTGCCCAAATTTGAAGATCTCCAATCTTTGTATATAATTCCAATCAGGTGGTCTTAGTAATATGAAAAAAGCTCTGCGAGAGCTGTTATGTCTGCATCGTGCAGACCACGTGCAGACATAAGCTTCTGCGGAGTGGTTGTTTTCTTGCTTACATTTCATTAAAAAAACATCTGTGCGGGCTCTTTTTGGTGCATATTTGGCCTAACCACCTTTTTACTTCTTCTAACCTCTTTCTAATCTCATAAACCATCGGTCTCCTTCACAGACTCCCAACCATAGCCGCCACCCCTAGCTCCTCCATCAGCCATCGCTACTCCACCGGCGTCACCCCTCCACAGCCAATACTCCACCGATCGAAATCCAATACTCGAGACATAAACATATTGTATCCTGCTTCGCTTCCTGTCGTCCCCGCTGCCCTCCACCACAGCCACCGCATGTTGTCTTTTTTGAACTTCGATGTTGACTGTAAATGAAATTAACATCCTTTGAATTTTTATTTCTAAAGTGTTCTCGTGATGAGATTGAAATTAGTGATTAGGGTTTCGTGTACTTGAAAGTTGAAATCAATGTATATGGCATTTTAAAGTTAAAATCAACGTATTTGAAATTACTGAGTTGTTAATGCAAATTCTGGAATGAATGATTTAAAAAAGTTTTTATTGTGGTTTGATAAATATCATTTCAGTGTTGTATAACTATTATTTAAATTTCAATGTTGAAAAACTCTTTTAAGTTTAAAAAATAGTTTATTTAAATTTCAGTTTATTTTAGCAGCGTACAAAAATAGAGGTTTGAATATGTGGTTAGTAGACTCCAAACATTTTATCTCTTAAAAAGCAGACTACGCCTTAGTCAATTACCACAAAGCACATCTTTTCCTTTTTTTAATGTTGTATTTTATGTGGTTAATTCAAACATTATTTTAATTAACGGGGTTAAGTGAAACCATTAAATATGAAACTTGAAAAGGTTCAATTGCCTATGTGGTGGTGACGTAGTGAGACATTTTTCATTTCATCGTAGCTCCATTAAGAATGTCCTTACTATTAGGTTTCAAAGACCGAGTGTTATGGTCTTCAAATGAGGTGCTAACCTTTTCCACGGTAGCACCACCGGCAACCCACACATTATTAAATCCCTGATTTTTGGGTCACCATTCAAGTGGAGTGATGTGCTAAAAGTAGTTATATAAGTATTCACTAATAATTTGCTAATCTAGACACTAAGTAATAATTCTAGACCCTTAACTAAACTAAAAACTACTAACTGACATGTGAACCGGCCGACTCTAATACAACTAAGTAAGTCCAAATATCGAACCCACGAGACTCTTTAAATTATGTAGACTATCTAATAAGACTCAACTTTCTGACTCGAATATTTATTTTATATTATTTTGAGGCGGGTTTTACTAAAAGACTACATTTAAACTAATTAAAATTAACTAGACACGACTTGAATTCCTAATGTATCAATTATCAGTTAGTTGGAAAATGATATGTTATTGAACTGATAACTTAAAAGTATTAACTAAATGGGAAACCGAACAAGACCCTCGACCATTCTCAAGGAGACACCTATGGAACCCTGATAAGTAATTAAAATTACCAGTTTAATTAGACTCGCTTACGGTCGCTAATTTATTTTATGACAACTATCTCTATACGAAATCCTACCTTACAACGCGGAAATAAAAGGTAATTTAATGAAGTCATACAACAAGATAAACAAAGCTGATAAATCAAACATAGACGAACTCCTTACGATGAACTAAATCTAGCAGTTCAAAGAACCAAAACTTATCACATAATCTATCACCTTACAACTATTCAGATTAGCAGCACACTTAAGTCTACTTGATTATTATTATTATTATTATTATTATTATTATTATTATTATTATTATTATTATTATTGTTTTAATGCATATCAACCATAAAATAGTCATAAACACACCTTAGATGATATAACATAATCCTATTATATGATAGGCAATCATCAAAAACTCTATGAGACAATAAAATTCATCAAAAAATCTTAAGCACACATATGCAATGAATGAATAACAATAAACCTCTTACTTAATCATAAATCCATAAACAAACGCAAAATCCAACCAAAATCCAATGTTAACACAAGTTCATCATAAGCCTAGGTGGTTTTAATAATTTTAGCCAATCATAATTAAATCAAACAAATCAAAGAAAGATTCATGGTGAAAATCATAATAATAATAATAATAGAAAATGATAGAATAAAGGGTGATAAAACTTGTGGTCTTCGATCTCAATTGATTAACCACTTAATCGATGATTCCTAGCCTTCAAAATCCTCAAAACCCATCAATCTTGAGCTCCAATTTAGTCCAAAAATGGTTGTGATCATTTCTTCTGACTAGGATTAAGGTAATGATCATTATATAGGACTCTTAAGCCTCAAAACCCTTCAGATGAACGAAACATTCCTATAAAATAGGAACGCTTCACGTCTCGCGGAGAGCAAATCTGACCAGCTCGAGTGTCATGGCATCCAGAAAACAAATCAAGCACCCCCATTGGGCACGCTGCATTGCGTGGCCCGATTGAGAGGGATAGTCGTGTGGCATGGCTTGCCCACTTTGTCTTGTTTTGCGTGTCAGCTTAACCGAAGTTCTCAGTGTTAGCTCGTTATATGTCTCGGAACCTATAAAACCCAACTAAGTTAGTACTATATAAATTCTCAATGAAAACAAACTAAGAAAAATAAAATACGATACAAACTGTACAAAGGAAAACATGTGTATTAAGCATATATCATGGAGTGCAATTCCTTTGGTGTTTGAGAGGAAGAGATTGTGCAGTTCGGAGAAAAATTCAAGACATGGGGAAGAGATTGAACCTCAATTTTAATCTTAATCGAATTTGGGTTCCTGAAAGATAACTCATTCATACCCATTTTCATTGCATCCCATTTCTTGATCTAGGTTCCGATTATTTTATGTTTTTGACGTTATACAAACACACCCTCATGAGGATCAAACTCTGAATCTTGATTGAATTAATATTCTTATAGTTGAAATTAAGGTTTTGAAACAACAATGGCAGTGGATTCTGAATTTGCTGAAACTAGGGTTTTAATGGATAAATTAATGAAAATCAAGAAGAAAGAAGAAAACGGCGAAGATTGATGTATATAAATTTATACATCTTTTCAGCATCAAATAATCTTTAAAAATTGCAACTTCTATCATATAGCATAGCTTAGAAGGCTACTTATCATAATAAAATACAAATTCAGGTAAACCCAAGCCTCAAACGAAGAAACAAGCAAAAAGACTCCTACGATTTGTGAGCTTCATTCAAAATTTTCTTACGCAAGCCTCCTACGATTGGTACCCAAATTCTATTACCGAGTCTAAGGATACCATCATCACCCTTGACTAACGAGTCAATGGTGCCGTTACGTTTTTCGTCGGAGATTTGGTTTTCATTGATTTCTTGAGTTTGTGTGGATTTGATTTGTTCAAAGAGGTCGATTTGGAGTTAGAGGCACAATGTTCGAACTCTTTTGGGCTTTTCATGTTCCTTGCAACTTAAGGCATCGACCACGACGTTGGCTTTGCCTTCATGGTAAACAATCTCACAATAGTAGTCATTGAGTGTCTCCATCATCGCCGTTGGCGCATGTTAAGCTCTTTTTGATCGAAGATGTGCTTTAGACTTTTGTGATCGGTGTACACGGTAAATCTTACTCCATAGAGATAGTACCTCCATATCTTAAGTGCAAATATTATGGCGCCTAACTCTAGATCGTGAGTCGTGTAGTTCTTTTCGTGCACCTTAAGTTGACGAGAGGTGTAAGCGATTACTTCTTGTGTTGCATTAGTACACGTCCCAAACCGGAGTGAGATGCGTCACTAAATACAACAAAATCCTCAGTACCTTCTGTCAAGGCTAGTATGGGTGCTTGAGTGAGCTTTTGTTTAAGTATATCGAACGCCTCTTGTTGCTTTGTTCCCCATTCATACTTGATGTTCTTGCGAGTTAATGAAGTTAAGGGAACAGGGATTCGGGAAAAGTTTTCAATGAATCTTCGGTAATAACCAGCCAAACCTAAGAAACTTCGGATCTCGGTTGGCGATTTTGGAATCTCCCACTTAGAGATAGCTTCAATCTTAGCGGGATCGAGTTGAATTCCATTGACGTTGATGATGTGTCCAAGAAATTGTACTTCGTGCAACCAGAACTCGCATTTCGAGAACTTGGCGTACAACTTCTCGGTTCTAAGAATTTCAAGAAACGTTCGGAGATGGACTTTATGATCGGCCTTGGACTTAGAATAAATAAGTATGTCGTCGATGAATACGATAACAAATTTGTCCAAGTAAGGCTTACGGATACGATTCATCATGTCCATGAACGCGGCCGGCGCATTAGTAAGTCCAAATGGCATAACGGTGAACTCATAATGGTTGTACCTTGTTCGAAACACGGTTTTCGGGATATCCTCGGATTGGACTTTGAGTTGGTGATAGCCGGAACGAAGATCAATTTTTGAAAAGAAGCAATCACCTTGAAGTTGATCAAATAGATCATCGATTCAAGGGAGTGGATATCGGTTCTTGATTGTGACTTTGTTTAATGCACGATAATCGATACACATACGCATGGATCCATCCTTATTTTTGACAAATAGGATTGGTTCTCCCCAAGGTGACGAACTTGGTCGAATAAAACCTTTCTCCAGTAGTTCATCGAGTTGTTTCTTCAACTACTTCATCTCAGTTGGCGCTAAGCGATACGGAGCTTTGGCGATCGGAGCCGTACCGGGAATAAGATCGATCCTAAACCCTACTTCACGGTCGGGAGGAATTCCAGGAAGTTCATCAGGAAACACATCGGAAAAGTCGGAGACTATGGGTACGTCCATTATCTCCTTTGGCTTTGACTCTTCAGTGACGTAGGCCATGAACGCTAAGCATCCTTGGTTTAAACATTTGTTAGCCCTAATCATGGAAATTATGCTAACTTGGCCAGCGTCTTTGTCCCCTTCAATTTGAATCGTTCGTTTATCAGGGGCTTGAAGTTCAATGCTTTTGCTATTGCAGATAATACGGGCATGGATATCGGATAACCAATCCATACCAGGTACAATATCAAAACCAGCCAGACCCATAGGCAGCAAATAGATAGACTCATAGGCAGCAAAAGAATTTTTCCGTTTTCAAGGGCTTCAGAGATCTTAACGAATTCGCCACTAGCAGTCTCGACGCTTAGAGTTTTATCTAATTTTGTTAAAGGTTCGTTTAATAGACTACAAAAACTATAATCTATAAAACTTAAATTGGCACCCGAATCAAATAAACTCTAGCATAGGTGTCGTTGACTAGAAACGTACCGGTAATGGTTTCCGGCATGTCAGCGGCTTTCTTTGTGTCGAGTACAAAGACTCGCGCGTTTCCTTTCCTATCCTTGCCACTTCCACCCGCACCACCAGTCGCGGGTTTGTTCTTTGGGAATTCAAAACTTAAGTGCCCTATCTCCTTGCAGTTATATAAAGTCATTTTCTTCTTCCAGCAGTCAGCAGCATCATGACCCGGTCGTTGACAATTTTCACACACTTTGGAGGATGGAGTTAAATTGCATCGACCCTTGTGATATCTTCTACATGTCTTGCACGGCGTGGCGTTTGAATTGAATCGGCTTTGGTTTACGCCTTTGCCTTTGAATCGATTGTTTCCTCCAGTCCTTCTCTTGTCATTGGTTGACACAACCTTCTTATCCTCTTCCTGGTTGCGTACCATGCCGCCCATCAAATAACCAGCTAACTCCATCGCGGAGTCGGCGGTTTGTGGTAAGTGTGACCTTACCATGTTGCGGATTTCCCGCGGCAGTCCTCATATATACCTCGTAGCCTTGCTGGATTCCGGATTCACCAGCTGGGGAACCATGCGACAATACTCGTGAAATTTGGTGTTGTATTCACGAAGGTTCGTCCCCACAACCTTAAGATTCAGAAAATTGGTTTGGATTTGGTCAGTTTCATGCATGGGACAAAATTTTCCCATCAACAGTGTCTTAAACTCATCCCAACTCAGATTGTTCATTGCCTCTCTCCCTTTACTCATCAACATCGTATTCCACCACTCAAGTGCTTCTCCCTTAAACATAAGGGCAGAGTATTGAATCATTTCTTCCTTGGAACACTTTCTTTTTATCACAATCGTTTCCATCTCCTCAAGCCACCTCACAGTCGTGATGGCTCCTTTGTCACCATGGAACTCTTTCGGTCCATAGTATTTGAAATCTTTAAACGAACACCCAATAATCTTTAAGTGTCTTAAATTCTCGCCTAACTCCACCGTCAGCGTTAGACTCATGAACACTTTCTTCCCTATGCGAAGGTCTAGAATGAGAAACAGATTTTCGGGAAGGATTAACAGAACGAGAATGTTTTGAATTTCGTGATTGAGAGCTAGCCATGGACTCTTCTCTCACCGCATCCTTAATCATCTTTTGTATTTGACTTTTATATATATCGGGGATGGGTTCTTCTTGTTCTCTCTCGGGGCCTTTCCCCTTTTCTTTTAATTCTTTTTATTTTCGAATTATCTCAATGTTGTTACTTTTTTCAGACATTTTATCGTTTTCTTTTCAATTTATATCTGAAATTCACAAATTTTTCTTTCTTAATACAACATTTTATTCATATCAATATATATCATAATTGATATATATTTTCATTATACAATACAGATATATATATATATATATATATATATAAACCTATCATTACATTAGATCGTCTCAGCGTTCTTTATTATACACATCACACATACAACTATTTTACACACATGCTTCTCATTGTACTTTTCTCCAACATCTTCAATCTTTCAAAAACTTTTTCACCACCTTTGTCAACTTGTTACACTTATGAAGAAGCTTCTCTCCCATCTTCTTCTTTTTCTTTCCTTCCTCAGCTACCTTCTTCCTCAAATCGTCAGTTTCGTGCAAAGCGCGATCCAAATGTTCTTCGTACGACTGTGGGACCTTATCGGGGTATCCATATTGTGGAGGTGGGTCGTGGTAACCCAATTTCACCATCTCGTAGTGATTCCTCAGTTCAGGATACGGGACCTCAGTCATGTCAGATGCAAGGTAGAAGAAGGTCTTAGCAGCTATGTTCTGTTCTCGGATCTCATCAGCTTGCTCTTGAATCGTGGGAATTTCTCCTTGGAATGGTGGAAAGCTTGACGAAGCTTGGTTCTTGAGAGCTTCGAGATATTGGACATATGGATCCACAGAACAGTAGCTCGGGTTTTGGGAAGTGAGTGATCCATCCATTGATGTCTCATTGGGATTATCGAGATGCTCTTCTTCCAGTTCTTCTTCATTCTCTTCCTCGGGATCCTCCTCTTCTTCGGGGTCCTCCTCTTTTTCTGGTTCCTCTTCTTCCATAGGTTCTTCTTCCTCTTCAGGTTCTTCCTCCTCCATATGTTGGGTGGTCTCGTTGATTATCGGGGGCATTTTGAAACTTCCGTAGGGCATCATCACCCTCATTCTTGGTTTGCGGGATGTTCCTTTATCATTGGTAGGTTAAGAATTGACTTCGTTCATGGTGGATCTTCCAGTGAGCCACCTTCGTGGGTCAGAGTGGCAATGCATCCAGTCGGAGTATGCGGATCTTGGTTCTTCTTTTATTGGTCGGTTTGAGAGGAAGGCATAGGACAGGTGTGGATTTGGTAAATATCTGGTGGGGTAGTACTGCGGCTCTTGTTATGGTTGATAAGTGGGAATCTCCGAGGGACGGTACGTTGGTATTTCAGAGGGTTGATACATAGGTATGGTTGGTGGATGATAGCTTGAGTGTCTTGGTGGTTCAATCCCTTGTCTTGGTGGACTATCGGGAATGTCTATTGGGTAGTGTCTACTTCCGGGGTAATACACAGGTTTGGTCAAGTCGTGTTCCACATCTTGGTCAAAATATGCTTCATAGTATCCATCACTCATGTTATCCTCGAGGTAAGGTTCAGCGATTCCCGCTTCCTTGGCTTTGCGTATATAGTTTTCCATCCAACTTTTGAATGACATCTACATTATGGGTGGTTTAGAATGTGGAGGGAAAGAAAAGGTTACCAGTCTATCTTATCCATAAAACAATTAATCAATTATTTCTTATACTTTGATCGAAGCTTGGGTATTGTTTTATGATACCCAATTCGCTAAGATCGATGGCTCTGATACCAACACTTGTCACACCCCAAACCACGGCCTAGGCGTATGACAACAATGTTGATACCACAAGTGTATATAAATCAGAGTTACGTTATATTAGCGGAATTCTTATAAAACTTGTGGATTAAAGTTGTAATATTACAAAAGACGGTATTATAAAATACCCGTTTAAGTTATAAAAGTATTGCTTGTTTTATCATTAAAAACCACCATTATATATAAGTTTATACAAAAGAAAATCCGAGCCATCAGATATAGGTAGCACTTCGATACTCCAAGCTCTAATCTTATTCACCTGCAAAATGTTATTAAAATACGTCAGCAATGAATGCTGGTGAACACGCTGACGTAAAAATATTTTTTTTTACTTTATTACCCCTCGAGACTACGCCTGCCTCGGCCCATCGTGGCTTAGGAATAAAAAAGTTAAATAACACAATTATAAATTCAAGTCTCTACTCTAGGTCACCTCAGCAAACACCGCAGCGTTCGACTTAGTTAAGTACCCGTAAATATACACAATGATCGTACTTCCCGCGGGAAAGCGTCCTACGATCAGGGTGGTGCGATGTGCCCATCGCGTAGTACCACCTATGTAAGGATCTAGACATACGTATACCACAGCTTGAGGGCTAGGTTTATACTCTCAATTATAATGGTTTTAGGGACACGTAGTCCCTTGTAATCACTTTCATATAACATGTTTGACTCATTTGAAAACAAGTTTATAAAAGTTTGGGGGCGTATTCACCTTATCGCTTTGGGATCGGCTTCAACACCGTCCGAGGGTCTTTCCCTTGCTATCTCGCACCTATAGTACGAGTATAACCATTTGTTAGTCGTATATACAATCCGGCTTAAGACCTTTAGTCTTATTTTATATCTCTACCTCGATGAACCTTTAGTTTATAAATTTCTTTTACTTAAAAACCTTTAGTTTAAAAGTAAATTATAAACCTTTAGTTTACATAAAAACCCGACGTTTCTTCTTCTCTAAGAAACGTAATCTTTTCTTTATTATTTAAGAATACTCATTATTACTTAAATAATACTTTTCATAACAAAGAATATACATATATACTTACACACATATATACGTATTTACAATTCATTCTTTTATTCATTTCTTTGTTATGTTTGTATTTCTTTTATCGAGGTATCGAGTATAACCTCGACTTAAGGCTTAAGCCTTTAATATAATATTAAATAATATTCATTTTGTCGTTACGCCTAACCTTGTTGGCGTTTTGAAACCTTAGAACTTGAGCAGCACTCCAACGCTGCTTTACTTTCTCGATCAACTTGGGCACGCTAATGACAACGCCAATCTTTGAGAATGGATGACACGTCTTTCGAGAACAAACACCTTCCTTGGTCGTATGTGGGTGGAGGGTGGCACGCACTTCGAGGAAACGTCGATACACAAAAGGGGGATCGGGACACGTTTATCGAGGAATTATGGCACGAACTTTGAGGTACGATAATATGGCTAGTGAGATGTTAGAGAGAGAAAGGAATACTGGTTTTGGTGTGTGGATTTTGAGAACCCAGACCTTTCTATTTATAGACAAAATTTTGGATCCCATCGCGGTACGCGATGGGCTCCTTGACACCCGTCGCGTAGCGCGACGTAGGTCCGGCCAGTCACCACGTAGGTCTGCCACGTGTCTCCACGTGGCAGACGGTGTGCCACGTGTTGACACGTGTTGAACGATGTGCCACGTGTTGCCACGTGTCGGGACACGTGGTGAAAATGTGTCATACGTGTCAGGCCACGTCATCGCGGTACGCGATGATGTAGGCTCAACAGCGATCGTGTATCGTTGTTGACCTCTTCTAGAAGCTTTGACCAAGCCCCATCGCGATACGCGATAGGCTTGTCTTTTGTCCTGTCGCGTAGCGCGAAAGGACAAGATATCATAAATTTTCATTTTCAACCCTCAGGTTTGAAATTTGGCCATTTTAGTCCTTTGACTTTGGAAAGTTTATATTTTGAACTTCGAAATTTTCACGATGATACAGTTGAATTGGTAAAGCCTTAGATAGTCGGAGGGGTCACGTTTAGGGCTTGAGCTCAATATAAAAAATAATAAAGTGTTTTGGCTGTCTTGAAATGGGGTAAAGGCAAAAGTAGGTTTATTTCATAGCGGAGTTAGGAGGATGGAGTTAGGGATGAATCTCCTTAGGAGTGTGGTTAGCCGAAACACCAGTTTTATCAGTTGCTTGGCCATTAACATAGCTTTAAACGTAGTGGACCTAATGAGATGTCTTACTCACCTCCGTGACCCAAAATGCGAGCTCCTCTTGCTTCGCTCCTGTATGTGAGTTGCTAAATTGTTATTTGGTCTCTTCAAACATGCCAGCCTACTCTTGTTAAGAATTTCATCTCTCTTTTTGACAAACTGAGGATGTTTCCACTTATACTCTCGTACCATCGAGAGTACAATCTTGGAAGTTACACGATCACATTTTGCGGGATTGTGGTGTTGATGGGTTGGATTTGGATAATGGGTGTGCATGGGATTGTTGGCATTGTTCCCATCCTGATCTTCATTTTGGAAAGTTTTCTAATAAGGACATCGCCCCATCAAAAGCCCAAGACGCATTGGCGAGTGCCCTTTATAGTAAAATCGTCCAAAGTTTGGGAGAGAAGTTTAGCTTATCCACTCGCTAAAGAGTGGTGTTAAAATGTCTTCAGGCTCCTCATGCTCAAAAAGATTTCTTGACTTTCATCCCCATCGAATACTTAGGCCAGCATATGTCAGTAGTGGACTATGAGGCCATTCTTAAATATTGTTTAATGATCCCATTGTTCCCAACTGATGAGCCAATGTCCGGTTTGTCGTAAAGTTTGTATGGATAATCTGGGTGAACACGCGGTTCGTTGCAACGAGCTTCCCAGATTTAAATATATACATGATTTGGTCAGGGATGTCCTTTGTGATATGTTAAAATGAGCGAGGATCTTAGCAAAAAAAAATAATAAATAAGATCTTGTGAATTTCCTGTCAGGTCCACGTGAAGAGAAGTCTACTCTCCGGGCAATGGACGTTCTTGTGTTTGGATGGGTAGGGGAAACACGCTTGTGTAGACCTTGTGACTTTTTTTTTTAGATTGTATTGATTTTCTTGTTTCGAACAATAATAATAATAATAATAGTTATTAGATTTAATTACAGTTATGGTCCATGTGGTGAAACCCAAAACGTAGCTTTCAACCATGTGTTGACCATTTCGCAGCTAAGGCCCCTATGGTGGGCCTTTGGTTTTGCAATAGGGACCCCGCCGTGAACCCAAAGTTTTGTTTTTCTGCGAAAAGAACATTATAACCTTACAATTTGCAACCTTGTAGTTATATGCAATTTGGACCCTCAGATTGATGAATTTTTTTCCCTCCAACAGTTTAAACCAACCGACTGTTGACTTTTTATGGTTGACTATATGTGACCCGTTTACTCAAATTGAGACATAATGTTTGACTCCTAATCTTGATTATGTATATGGTTAAACATTAAATTTGACTTTCCTAGATCAAACTATGACTATGCACACCTTTAACCAACTGAAACACAAGTTTTGACTTTCCTAAGTCAAACTGTGACCTTACACAACATTAACCAATTGAAACACAAGGTTTGACTTTCCTAATTCAAACTATGCCTTTGCACAACATTAACTAATTAATAAAAAAGTTTTATTTTTCTAAGTCAAAATTGTGACTTTACACAACATTAACCAACTGAAACACAATGTTTGACTATCCTAAGTTAAACTATGCCTTTAAAGAAATGCAGTTGAATATACTCAAATGCATACAACACATACACGGATACAAACCTACATAGACACACACACACACACACACATATACATACATACATACATACATACACACACACATATATATACATACATACATACATACACACACACATACCTACATACATACATACATACATACATACATACACACACAGATGCATGCATATATGCAAACACACATACATAATAGACAATTATGGCCAAACAGTTGATTATTTAACACATATAAACACACACACAAAAACATTGTTCCTTAAACATAATGATTGACGTTGTACTTATAAAGATAACTAAACATCGCACTTAGTTCATCAAAAAACCTAATTACTACTTATTATAGACTATAAGTACTAATATATACACAGATATATATAGATACACAAATACATACACATGCATACACATATACATAAAATACATGCATATATGCACAGACAAACACACATACACAGACACAAATGCATACACAGAAACACATACTAATGTGAAATGATACTTATGCCTTGCACAAATACTTACTAATTATTCATAGAATTTCATTCTTAATATAAACATGGGCTTATACATATTATGTGTATGTATAACTAAGTGTTTTATACCACAAAAGTCAAACATATCATTCAAATTCATAAACATTAACCATTGACCTATATAAATATCACATTGCCATTCAAACCATTCTAGTTATATATAGATCATAAAGTAACTTAAAATTTATACCAAAAACATATATTTACATAGTTACAAGTTCATAGATTTCCAAAATATTAGTTAACATAATACAAAACACCTAATTAGCAGTTATTAAGTTTTTATAATACTTATATACAAATACCTAGTTATTCATAATACTTAAAAGTAACTTGAAACTTACTAAAAGCTATTCTAACTAACCAAGGTGTCATATTTCGGACTATTCATATTTGTATTTGCAATGGTTTACCCAAATCGGGAATGTAATTCGTATTATAAAAAATTGTATTTATTGGTATTTAAATTGGTTTAACTTATGTTATATTTTCATAGCTTTTAAACTTGTCAACAACCCTAGGAAACTCTTAAAATCGCTTAAAAATGCATTTTTGGAACATCAGGGACCAAAACTGACCAAAACAAAAAGTGACAACTACCCCCCCCCCCCACACACACACACACCATGTCGTGAGGGGAGGATGGCCTCACATGGTCGCGTAGCGAGACCAGGGTACCTACTAGTCATAATTTTTTTAACTATGAGTTTTAATGCAAAATCGCTTATTTTTTTTGTTAAAGTTTCGTGTTTGAAGCTCCAAGAAAACCCATTTAAGCATGATATATGTCTACGTTCATTTTCCCCTTATACAAGAATCAATTTCTACGTTTTTTGAACCGATTTCATCTTAATTACATTATTCGGTTACCTTAATCAAGTAATTTCTAAAACAATTAGTTTTAATCCATGCATTCTTAACCAAAACACGATCATAAACCCTAAAACCTTTCGTCTCATTCGTCTCGCAAAACCCACGAAATTTCTCTCCTCTTTTCATCATCGCCTTCAAGAATGGATGAAGTTCATACTTACTAAGTTGATTTTCAAGTTCAAGACATATTTAACCATGTATATCTCCTACTTCTAATCAGCGTTTGGGTAAGTTGTCTTCTGCAATTTTGTTCACTTTATTCAATAATCAGTAACTCTCAAACAATTTATGAGATTGAGGGGATTTATCAGTTTAATTTTACTCTGGCTCGTTTAAGGGCAAAATAGTCAATAAGATTGATTAATCAATTTCTAAAACTTTTGGTCGGAACTACTTTTGGACCATAATACTTTTATGCTTATTTTAATATTTTGAGTGTACTGATCAAAATCTGACTCACAACTCGTAGTTCAGATTCTGGTCAGTACCAGCTCGTTTATTTATAAATATATCATAACCGGAGTTCTATACATCTGTTTGGATTAATTCCAGCGACTATTTTCTCGATTTTGACTCTATTTTACTTTGTATAAGACTCTAGTCTGTTTGGGTCAGATAATTCATTGCGTTAACTTGCTCATTTATACTTCCTTTCGGTTTACTCGCTTAATCATCAAGGTGAGTAATCACTACCCTCATATTTTAATGATTTTTAAACGTTTTGGGTACTTATGCGTACCTATTCATATTCACATCTTACATATTATACACACTAGCAAACTATGAATATTGTGCGTTGATCGACTGAATGATTATCTGCTATTTGTCTAGTTGTTTTTCTTTATCGCATTCGGAGAGGTCCATTATAATCACATTAAAGTATGAGCATACGCCGTCTTAGTAGCTAAAGCGCGATTCGCTAGGCAACGGTCATCCGACAACCTTATTTGCATTTATTTTGTCTTAGTAGCCAAAGCCCGATTCACTAGGAAATGGTCAACTCACACCAACTATTTGCTCATGGTTTGATTGATTTATGCTCACAATATTAGTTTTTCTCGTTTATTTACTTATTATTGTTATATCAAAACTGGTGATGTTCACAATAAACCTCGTGTTGACAACCTATATTATTTTGTGCGCGTATGCGGATTACCATTCGGCTTTTAAGCTAAGGTGAATAATCATTTAGAGATACCCTAACTTACTTTAATAAAAAGACTATTGTGTTTATTTTTAGTATTTGATATGTTTGGTTTATGCCACACCTCAACCTAAGGCAGAAATGCCGGGGTGCGAGCTTTGGTTCACAGCTCACAAGGTACTATCATGCAATATATTAAATGTTACAATATCTATTTATTTAATTTTCCAACAAATAACTTACAAGTACATCAAATACAAAGAAATTACAAAAAAGAATCAGACAGTCTTGTATATGTTTTAATCTTAAAAGTCTTCACTAATTGTTGTTCACCAAGCTTGCAATCAATCCAATCTAAAACCTGCATATGCGTATAATATATATATAAATATATATATATATATATATATATATATTGTCAACACTATGTTGAGTGAGTAAAACATCAGTTAGTTGAATACAATATAATGTAAAAGAACCAAACCATCCATTGTGAGATAATCAATTAAAACTAATAAGCAAGTAAGGGTGTCGGTAAACACGAGGCCAGATGAACTGGACGATGGCTACTACGACAGTCGTATGATCACACTAATAATGTGAATATGTTGTGCCTCTCCGAATGCGTTCAAGTATTCAAGTAAACAAATAGCAAGTTAAGCAAAAAGATTGATACACACACAAGGAACGATGGTCTACCGGTGAGAATAATAAATAATAGATAAGTATTGTACGATACGCGTGTGTCCCCAAAATGATTTAAAAAGGTAAAATGGGGGATGAGTTACTCACTTGATTAAATGAACGAAATACAATGAGGATGATGTGAGAAAGATAAATCTTTCAGATATACCGTCAATGATTCCTAGTTAAATAATAATAATAATAATAATATGAATTAATTATAAAATATATACTCCCTCAGTCCCATTTTAAATGTCCATTTTTTCATTTTTGGTTGTCCCAGTTTAAATGTCATTTCTATACATATAAATTCAATTTCCAATTGTGCCCTTACTATTAAATGTCATTTTTTAGCCAAGGAAAAAAAATGGTTTTTAGCCATAATAACTTAAGGACATTATTGTCATTTTACAGCTCATAAAATAAAATGATCTAACATTTCTTAATTTGTGTGTTTTGGATCCCATGACATTTAAAATGGGACGGAGGTAGTAATACGACTTAATGAATTAAATTTTGATGTGATTTAAGTTAGGTTGTGATTAGAATGGTTATTGATTTAACGATTGATCTCTATGTTTATTGTTATTTTACAATCATTATTATTGTCATCATTTGTTTATAATATTATTAGTTTTATTATTTATAAAATCACCATTAAATATTCTTGTTAAAATATATAATTAAATACTTAAATAATTTTTAAAGAATTAAGATATAAGATATGCTTATGCTAATAATACCTAAATAAATAATTAAATTTACATAATAAATAAAATAATTTGATTAAATTTAACTAAAGATATACTTAAAAGTATTCGAATAAATAAAATACGAACAAATAATAAACTATGTGTAAATAAATAAATATAATGTGTATTAAGATATAAATAAATATTTTGTTTGAATCTTATAACGAAAATCTATTTAATACGTTTATTACATTTATCATATTTTTGTTTAAGAATAAATAATACATATGTATATATATATATAGGTTTAAGCTCATGAGAGAAGTCATCTTATTGCGAGAAGTACGAGAAGTCCAACTAACCAATCATATTTTTTCTTTTCCTTTTATTATTTAATTAGATGCAAGGGTATAATGGTAAACATTTCAATGTTGTTATTAATTTGGTAACTATTAATGATTTTTGAAAGTTTTAATTTCACTAATATATTTAATTTATGTCTTTGTCAGTTTGTAAATAAGTAACACAAGACTCATTTTGGATTCAATAAATCACGTTTCATCTTTCACATCATAATTTTCCATTTTCTTTGTTATATATTTCTATTTATTTTGAATATAATATAATACATACACAGATCTTCATACACCTGCACATAGCATTTTGGTTCCCTACACACATAAATATAATACGTACACAAATCATCATACACCTACACATAGCATTTTGGTTCATACTAATTTATTCCTACCCAAAATCATTATACACCTACACAGATCAAAAAATTATTAATACGTTATCTGCATATCCTTACAATATACGCAACATCTACATATAATACATGTTAATAACAAAAAGAAAAATAAATATAGTTTGCTAGGTTTAGAAAAAAAAACCTTCACCGAGCTAAATTATTGTGTTATCTCAAATAAAATTAAACATAAAAGTCCTTAACCAAAATTAAAAAACTAATAAATAAAAAATGCAATGCAAATATTCAGCATGTGTGATTTATTAAATTATTATAACCTAAAATTAAAAACAAACCGTAACTGCAAACATTAAAAAAAGACTCTCACATGCACTACATGTGTTATTTTTAGAATGTTAACAATTCATGAATATGATTGTTTGTTAAATTGTAATATAAGGAACAAAAAAAATACTAAATTACCACTTTGCTCTAGAAACCATTAAAACTAGGGATCTTATTATTACAAGATTGCCATTTTAAATGTAAGCCTTAAATCAAACACAATCAAGGGTTGTAATTAACTTCTCACAATTCTTGCAATAAAATGATTTATCTCTTGAACCATCCCCTATATATATATATATATATATATATATATATATATATATATATATATATATATATATATATAAATATACAAAGTTTGTAAAAGTGTTTAACAACAAGAACCATCAATAATGATGTTGAGTTTTAATATAATAAAGTTTATTATTAATATATCCTTATAATTCACATATATACACACACACACATATATACGAAAGCTTGAAACGAGACAACTGACAAGGACCGAAAACTTAATGATGTCGGTTAAATTAAATAATGTTTTATATTATATTAGCTATTATTTATAATGATTTATAAAATGTTTAACTAAATAAAAACAATGCAAAAGAAAAGGAACATCAAAAAAACACGTCGAACCTGAGACCTGGCCAATACAGTGAATCAGAACATACGCACACCAGCCATGCGCAATGGTGTGTAAGTTGTTAAATCCTTGAAAACAAAATATTAAATACAATACCGATATGATCCCAATTCAACTTATGAACCCAAAAAACTTATTTGATCAAATCACTTGCAGTTGGTTTAATTCATGTCAGGGCTATTGAAATTAGGTTCAAGACGATCATGTTTCAATGTTTAATTACCTCACACATTGTTGGATTGATGGTGAACCATAAACAGAACATGACGGCCAAAGATGTAACCAAAAATCGATACTACAGGCTGATAGAATGTAATTAGGATTAGGGCTATTACTCGCGAGATCATGGAGAGGGTGCAACTAGGTTTAATTGCGATAATATATTCGTTATAGGGTAAATCATTAAACGAGTTAGATATGGTTCATATTAATATTGTCAAGCTATATCGAATTGATTTTATTCCTTAATTACGATGTCGGTTTAGGTTGTTTTTATCATATAAATGATTTGATGAAATCAATTTTGATTATAATTATGAAAATTGAGGATCAAGCAACATTCGGGTTACGGGTTTGATTATAATCGGGTTTATGGGTTGGATATGGGTTTGGGGTTAATTATAATAATAATTAGGCAAATATGCTATTTAGCCCTTCTACTTTGGGTGTGAAAACATTAAGGGTTAAAACTTATGTTTGGGGTATAAATTGAATACATCTCAAAGTCCTTTTAGATAATTAATTAAATATAATAAATAATTATAATAAAATATTATTAACTCGTAAACGAAATGTATTGTTGAATAATAAAAATTACTCGGAAGCGAAAATGATTCGGATAATAGATATTATATAATAATCGGAAACCCCGAGTTGTTACAGGTTATTTAGAATTGTTTTGTAATTTTTTAAACATGGTGTACTTGATTGAAAATTTGAATTAGATAAACTATATATTGTCATATTCAATTGTATGATAGTACCTTGTGAGCTGTGAGCAATCATTTCACGCCCCGACATTTCCGCCATAGGTTGGGGTGTGACACAAGCCCTCCTGCAGTAAAGTGGATGGTGTAGATCCGGTTTGGGTATGGCTTGATGAACACAACCAATTCCGCCCTGAATCCAGTCCAGGAGGCATTAACACACATCGTCACTACAAAATGATAAACGAAACTGATTCAGCTATGATTAATAGTCGGAGTATTCGATTAACAACTTTGAATTCAAAAATCAACCAACAATTATGAAAATGACAGTCACCCGAGAGAACGAAGTATCCACAAACAACTCAAGTATCCATGCCATTGAGTTGATGATGATGATAATCGATGGGGGATGACGGAGTTGAATACGGGGGATGATGCCTAGGGTTGTAAACTGTTAAGTTGGAGAGAGGGGGGGTAATATGGATGAAGAAGGGATATTAACCAAAAAGACGGATTTGTCCCTCTATTTGACGAAACAAAGTAACAGGGAGCTGAAGAAAACCTAAAATTGCAAAAAAAAAAAAAAGGGCCACCTCAGATGCCTTATCTGCGAAATGGTCACTAGAGGATTGGAAGTTGCGTTTTGAGTTTCACCTCATGAACCATAACTGTAATTAAGTCTTGTTATTATTAATACTATAGTTTTTTTAAAACGATTACTTTCTTGTATTTACTCTACCACACTCCCCAAATTTGGAGAGCCTCGTTGTCTCACTATGGCCAGACTATGTTGTCTTAACCTGACTGACGCTGACTTCAGAGTTTGGCTTGGACGTTCCCCCAGGAATTCAAACTGCCGACTGCCACTTAACAATCGTTGTGCCACCACAATAGCAGAACTCTCTGCGTAACACCCGGTGGAACGAAAACCCGGATGGGCTCTATGTTCAAACTAACAACATTTGCACAATGTTTAGCTCAAATTATTCATTGTCTATATTCACCAAAAATTGACATAAATGGGATTTGAACTCGGGTCTTCACCGGCGAACCCAAGCCTTATATCACTAGACCACAAGTGAGGATTATACTAGGATTGTTTTATAAAGTAATAATATTAACAAGACATAAAGGTCATTGATTAATATTGTTATATTTGAAGTAAAATATAATACTAGAAATATTATTAATAAAATCATGAAAATAATTTATTGATAAAAGAAAAAAAAAAGTCATTTAATAGATTTGATGTTTCGCGATAAAAGTATGATTCGAGGATTTGCGCTCATCCTCCAGCAGAGGGTTCCTCAAATGCCCAACTCGATTTGGACTTAACTCTGCGTCCGCCGGGACCAACAGCAGAAGAAATAGAAAGGGAGCTTTCCTCTTTTCTTTCTTCCTTTGGAAATAGGGGAGTGACCTCAAGTGTACTCCAAAATACTAAGATTAAGCTACAATTGGACGTCGCGTCCCCTTTTGAAGATCCGGGAACTTATGCGGGATCTCCAAAGCAGACCGGTTCTTGCTTTCCAAGTGAGAGATGCTTTATTGAAAGCTCTCGCCCAATGGGAGAGGGACCAGACGCGTGATCCATGAGGTTGGCCGCCCAGCGTCGGCTCTACGAACTAACAAGGGGTCGGTCGCGAGAGATAGAAGGGGTGGTCCGGCGGGTAGGCTGGAGGGGGCTCGTCAGGGGGAGCAAATCGAGAAGTCCTTCGAAAGATAGGGCTTCCCGGAGAATTTGGTGTCTTTCTATTTGGAAACAAAGGACCATAAGTATAATTAGACACTTCGTCTTTATTGTTCCACTAGCTAGGCTAAAATGATCAGATGTCCCTTTCATTATTACAACCTTCTTTTTTGATGTCAAAGACCAGAAGCTACGCAAAAATTTTCATTGGATCTCGGTTGTTCTTAACAGCGATGGCTATTCATTTAAGTCTTTGGGTAGCACCACTAGACCTTCAAGAAGGTGGAAATTCTCGTATTCCTTATGTACACGTGATTTTGTACGAAATAACATATGCACATCTAAAGGGGTAAATTACATTTGCTAAATCCTATATGTAACCGTTACCTATTATTATTTTTACTTAAGTATGTTCATTTTACTTCATCCCTCTATATATACTTACAGGGAAGTGCACTCTGCATATACGAAGTATGTTTAACCTCACTTGGGGTGAATTATCAACACCCTTTGTTTGTCGTTCTTTTCTTTTAATTTTTTGCTTTGCTTTATTTCTAGTTTCGCTAGAAACCAAATTCACTTAAGTAGTCTATTTTGTTTATATGCATTTTCTTTAAATACCAAAATTACTTCTTTAATAGATTTTGTTTGTTGTTGGTTCTATGACTAAATGACTAAAGTATAACAATATTAACATACGATCGAATAGGGTGTTGGGGTTTAGTATAATGTCAACATTAAAGCTGGGGGCTTACTCGATCTAAGATCAGCCACGTAAACATTAGAAAACTAAATGTTTTGACAACAACATTAAAAGTTATTATATTTTAATAAGTAGTGGGTGGTAAGGTTAGGGATTAGGTATAATTAAAGAGATGGGGCCACTTTTATCTGTTATCTTCTCATTAGAAAACCATTTTAATTACTTGCAATTATATTAAACTTCAACTAAACTATGTTAATATCTTCGCATACCTTTTCATAGATATTTTATCTAAAACAAAGATAATATTTACGTAGAAATTCGTTTTAAAACATTTTTGCTAGTAAATATTATTTACGTAGAATCCACATTTCATCTAATCAGTTTTCTTTTTTAATTTTTACATATTGGTTAACTAACCCTCTTCATAACACTTGTTTTTTTAAAGTTAAAGTCTCACCGCTTACATAGCAGTGGCTTGACAACACTTTTCGTTAACTAACCCCTTCCATAACACTCGATCTAAAAATAAACATTTATTTTAAGGTAGATTAAAATGGTAAGATATATATTTACTTTGTGATGAATAAATATTTAATTTCAATGCTTGGCATGCATTTTGTTGAGTCTAGTTTTCGATTGAAGGATTCATTTATCGAAACAACAAATAATCAATCTAACTTTAAAACGAACGTATGGAATATGTAAAAACTTATTTTTGACACTTGAACTAGAGTTTACATTCACATTTAAGAGAGTTCACTTTTAATGGGTTTTAAAAGTTTGTGACAAGAATTAACAAGACCGATTGAAAATGGACCTTTCCACACCTTTATCAATGGTGTTCAAAATGGACAAACATTTGCAATCACAAACTTTGTTTTCATGGCTAATGAACCAAAGTTGAGAATATTAAGGACCCATCCACATCAATTTCTATAAACGCCATAATCAACTTATATAATACGGTACGCGTGACAATTTTACTGTCCCACACGAATGTTATTGTCTTCTCTGTCATGATAAACTGTCATGATATTTCTTATCAAAGTCTTTATATCTGTCAAGTTGCGTCAATTATATAAATTTTAAGTGTGCATATACATTATTGGAGCAGTCATTTTCATAAAACATGACCTTCGTCATAATTATTCTGTCACCGCTGAATAACCTTTATCAAATAAGCGAATTCAAATCGATTCCATAACCTTTGGAAATTAACTCATCCCCAAAGACAATTTCTTGAAAATCTTCCATGCTAACAAGCATCCTACATCTTATATGAGTTTGTTGTTTTTGTTTTGGGGTTAAATGCCTTGAGAGAGTGAGAGGATAAGGTGTTGGTAGGACTTAAATGGCATTAACAGTCCACAACTCTCTACTCTTATCTAATGTTCCTTTTACCCACAAAAATCGGCTTTTCTTTCAAGGACCACATTCCCACTTCATGGACCACAATAACACTTATTCACTTGTTCAATTTCTGAAAGGAGAATAGAAATACATAAATTATTGGGGTCCATGAAAGAGTGCATTGGAAGAATGAATGGCTTAAGTGAGAGCTACTCTGTGATGGAATCTAAAAGCATATATTTATGAAGTTGAAAATACATGAACTAATTAACATCTGAGTATAGATACTTGAAAGCAGGCAAGGTGAAATTCATGTTGAGTTTCTATGTTTTGTGTAGATGTTTTAGAAGTTATGTGGTTGACTGGTTGTGTAGTTACTTTTTAAAAGTAAAAGTTTTAAAAGTTAAAAAGGTAAATTGGCAGAAAGTAGTAAAAGTGATGGTAAAACTTAATATTAAGCAGGATAAAAGGAGTTAAGTTTGACTATTTAAATAAGGAAAATTGGTTTTTATAAGTCTCAACTATTGCCTTTTGGTCTTTGGCGGTCCCAACTAACGAATTGGTTGCTGATGGTCCCAACTTTTAATGTATTTGTTCCTAACGGTCCGTGGCTAACAGAATCCTAACGCCGTTAGTTTCAGGTCACCGGAAAAACGTTTTTGGCCGGGAAAGTCATTTTTTTTTGCCGAAAAACACCACCTGAACACCGCCACCACCACTAATTGACTCACCGCCAACCTACCGCCATCCCTTAAGCACCATCAAGTGATTCCGACGATGGTTCTAGGGTTCCGGCGACCTCAATAATTGGGGCTTTACTAGAAAAAGGTTCCCAAAGGTACAATACAAAGTTACCATGATGTTTGAGACAAAATTGTTGAGTTTTCGGGAAAAAAAATATGTGTTTTTCCGGCGACCTGAAACTAACGACGTTAGAATTCTGTTAGTCGCGGACCGTTAGGAACAAATAGGTTAAAAGTTGGGACGTCGGCAGCTAATTCGTTAGTTGGGACCGGCAGTGACCAAAAGACGATAGTTGGGATCAATAAAAACCAATTTTCCTTTAAATAAACATGAAGTTTGAAGAGTTTTGTTGACATTTCTAAAAGAAACAAATTAAGTAGCAAAAGAATAATAGAGAGGCATTTGAACCAAGATCACAAAGTTCACTCGAATTAACTAATTTTAAGCACTTGAGTCAGCGTTAACTACTGCACATTTAAATCTGCATATGCACACTATAACTTTTATGTTGATTTCTTTTTTAAGAGAAAAGTTCACAGATAGGGTGGCAATTTTTATCCACGAAACAAAAATAATTAGATTGTGGGTTATTATTTCTAACCTGTTAAACAAAAATAATTGCATGATTAATCATTTAACCCGTTTAGCTAAACAAGTCAACCCACCAAATTGTTTATTTTTAACATGTTACTTCATTAACCCGCTTGCGTGTCGTTTAATCAATTTATTATAACCCGTCAACCTTATGAGCATGTTTACAACTTCACTACTACTCACAAACATGTCAGTGTATTTTACATGCTTAGATAAATGAGTTAAATAGTCATAATCAGTTTACGCGATTTTAAGTATCTTACGTACCAATATTATAAGTAGTGTTCGGTTAACTGGTGGATATGTCTCAGAAAAAAAAATGACACACTGAGATCCATCTGGGCTGGGCTGGGCTGGGCTGGGCTCAATAATTGTGTTGGTAGTTCTTTGAATTTTCTTAATTTATGTTATATGAATATATGCAACGCAACAACTCTATATGTTTACTCAAATTTGTCATGGGTGTCTCACAAAAATGTTATTTTCTTTATACGATGATAGGCTATTATTTATAAAGTATTAGTAAGTCTGGTTAAAGTAATTATCATATGTATCAAAACAACATACAACAACTATAAAGTTAGGGTTGTTCATAATTGATGAAACTAATTGAACCGGTTAAAATGAATCCAAACGATTTAGTGTTGCTGATTTAATTGTTTGGTCCAGTTTGGAATGTGTATTTGGTCTTGTAAACCGAACTTGCTATTTAACCTTGAAAATTTTGTAACTTTCCATTTTTGAATGGGTAATCATCTTTATAGTAAAACTTTTTATATTACAAAGTAACAAACTAATATCAAAAATAAAATAGAAAAAAAGAAATAGTCAAAACCGAATCATAACACCGTCAAAAGTGTGACTTTTTTGGTATTTCTTGGTCACGAAAATTTTTATCATCTATATTTTGTATTCAAAACAAAATATATTTTACAAAACAATCTCTTTTTATTAAAGCGAGTTTTATGCCTTTTTACAGAAACTCTCATTAAACTTTGCCATATTTAATAAATTTAGCCACCCCCGCCATAGCGTTGTCGCAGCCGCCATTTTTAGCATGTCACCGACCACTCAGTGTAGTTGCCACCACCACCGGTACCTACACCATACCACCACCCCCGCCGTTATTTGGTGGTGGTGATGGTCAAGATGATAGCCTATGATTCATTAACAACTGTTTACTTAACCAAAAGCATTACAAATCCAAAATCTAATATACTTCGGTTCATTTAAATGTCCAAATATTATTTGAACTAGCTTTAAATCCCGTGTAACACACTGGATGATTTTAATAATTAAGTTACAAATAAAGCAATACATATGTATATAGAAAAATGTATTACATCTATACTTGTATCATTATACATAAATTGATTTTATTTATATCACAAAATTATTTTTTTTAAAAAATGAGCTTGATAAAAAAAAATAATGCACGTGCAAAAATATATAAAAGAACACTCTATCTATTGAAAAATTTATTCTCAATATCATGTATGTATAATTGAAAGAAATTTGGTTATCAACCAATTTCGGAGAAGACTTCTCATATAATTATAGTTTTGGGCTACACCATTAAAAAGATTTTGATAAGTTTGAGAGATTTCTCGACTTTGCTAATTGACAAAAAAAAATAACAGGTTAACCCGTCCAATTTTGTGAATGTTTTGCTTTACTTGAGCATAAATTTGTACGACATGCTTTACGTACAACATTCTGATCACTATTCAAGAAAAAGTCAATGCTGACACAAATATTTCTAATTTGATAAAAGTTAGAAGTATTGATAGGCCTGGAGATGACATGTCAGAAGTGGTTGTCATTTTTTCTTAAATTTCTAATAGTCATGCGAAAAATACTCAATGGGTAAAATCTCGAATCTTTTCACTGTTTCCAAAAATGTCACTAAAAATAAATTTAAAACACAGTCACATTTAATATTCTAACTTTCATTTGTTTTACATTTTCAAGTCAAAACTTTGAAACCGTAACAAGTTTGACGATAAATTTATTTGGATTCTCAAAATTTTAAAAGTATTTAGATTACCCCTTTCTTACACGTAACAAATTTGAGCCAGATGTTGTTAACTTGTACCAAACGAATTATTTATCAACATTTAACCCATAACAATCAAATTTAAGTTTCACCAAAAACTCGAAGCAATTCTTGATAAAAAAAAACCCAAGAAACTAAATACGATAAACTTTATTATATTTGAAAGTGATTGGTATATCCTATACTTATAATTTAACACATATATGTATAGTTTACTAAATTAACCGAAAAATTAAATAGATAGATTTAAATCATATATTTTTAATTTACAAATTTATACGACAATGTACAAAAAAACCAATAGATAAATGAATGTATTTTTTAAAAATGGACCAACTTTTAAGCATATATTTATAATTTAATGATTAAAAAAATTACTTTATAAATTGAAAGCATATTAGTGTTTTTTCTTAATTTACAATTTTCAACAATATACATAATATAACATGTTAATAGTAACATTTAAAATTGTATTCTTTTCAATATTTAATAAACATGGTTTGTTGTAGATTTTTGGATTTCATCAAATATGTTATGAAATATCTTCTAATAATGTACATTAGTATGATATGTAAATATTTATTTGTATAAAAGTGTACAGATATAATACAAAGAAAGTTTAAAGAAAAGTAAATAATTTAATTATATATAATATAAATGGAGTGTAAAAGGAAAGTGTATAATTATTTATATATGTTATATATTAGTTTTTGGGGAAAAATTGTGAGAATTAATTATAAATTGACATGTGTCACAATTATTTTACTTTATTAGAACATGTAGATTTTTATTTTACAAATTTCAATTTCAAATGAAGTTCCTTACAAAAGAAAGTACACAAACCAAACACACTCGTTGGTATAACATTATATGTTTTTGATGTAATTAATTAGACTAGTATAACCTAGCTTTTATATGATATAACATACAAGTTACTTTTGGACATTTATTTTGGATTTGGTAATATGTTACACAGACCACAGTAGCCGCTTAATTATTTTTTTAAGATTAAATCTTTAGATGTACATAATTTACACAACCATCTTTGTAAGATGTAGAAGATGCTTTTGCAATCATGCTCTTAAAATATAAGTAAAAAAGTGTTTTGTTTTGTTGTACTTTTCATTGTTAGAGTAGACAAATTCAAAACAAAAACACACGTTTCTAACATATTTGTTTACTAACCACTAAGAGCATCCACAACAACAAACTTATATAAACCGACATATCATCGCCATATCAAATTCCAAACTTTTTTTAAAAACCCTCACTCTCTTCCACAACAACAAACTTTCACAAACCTATTAAAAAAATATTAAATGTGTATATATATGTATATGTACATATAGTATGTGTGTGTATAAAAGATGGGGGGCCACAATGCAAGTTTGTTGCAAGTTTGAATAGACAAACTTGTCACAAACTTCAAAGCTCCACAATGGTTGATTTAAACTCTCCCTAAGTTTGTTTGGTGCCACATAGATTCAAACTTTGGGATTTGTAGCCCATTGTGGATGCTCTAAGGGCATGTGTAGTGGGCGATGAATTACTCAAGATTGGGGCGATTTTTGTTTGAACACCGCCCCCAGGCGATAAATGGGGTGATAGGGGGGAGTGTTTTTTTGTCGTCGGGTTATTGATTAATATTATTATTATATTTTTGTGTGTGTGGTATATATATATATATATATATATATAGTTTTATAACACCACTACATCTCTAAAACAAAAACCCACCATTTGTTGAGTGGACGCCATATGACACAAAACGCCCCATTTTGTAGCCTCTCCACTACACATAGCCTAATATGTTAAGAGAATCGAAAACCCATATTTAACTTTTAAGTAGTAAATAAAAGATAATCAAAAACTATAAGAGTGAGAAGCGTATGAGTGTATTAACTTTCTTATGTATTATATGCAAAACAACATGTAAGTGGTATTATAGAGTTCTACATGGTTCTCTTAGAAATTTCGAGTACCAAGAACGAATATAAACGTCGGGCTTTATATATATTATTTTCTTTAAATTTTTTTTGCCCAAATAAACATAAACATAATTCAATTACTAGGCCATCTTTTTTTCCAGGTTTTTTTGGCACAATTAAGCATAAACAAAGTGATTACTAAATTAATAAGCCTAATTTTGCATATATATTTGGTCTAGTTTTACTTGTTAATGTTTAAAAAAAATTATATATAAATAAATAAAATTTTATGCCCCCACCGAAGTCATGCCCTAAACACCCGTCGAGCCTAGAATGGGATCTTGGCCAACCCTAAAGTTTAAGTATCCTAACATATTATTGGCTCACAAGACTCAACGCTATGGGCGTCCTTGGGGGTTGCCTAGAAGCGCCGAAGGCGCGGAACACCGCTAAGGGGCCGATGGGCGCGGATGGTGAAAAGAGGTGGGCCCCTCCTCCTTTTCACTCTATCTCTCTCTCATATACATGTGTGTGTACAGGGGAGGTAAAGAGGCTTTAAACCACGGCGAAACGTTAGGTTGGGACTTCGATGCCCCTAGTGCTCACGTGACACTGTGGGAGGGTTTCGATGCCCCCGCCGTAGAGAACAACCTAAGAGAATTTAATCGTAGAGAACAAGCTAAGAGAATTTAATAACTTAACAAACACTTCATTGATGAGGGTGGGTTGGTGTTCTTTTGAAAGATTGTGGGCCCTTTCTCCTTGCTGAACTTTGACTAAATGTTTGATTGAATTGGTCGGCATGAAAGAAGAATACCAACTTTTGTCTGCAATAATTTTGGATTTTGAAATGCTTCATTGAATTTTCCTTGATGTACTTGTTTACCCAAATACACATAGTTCATTTGTTTGTAATTGCATTCCACAAACAACCATCCAAACATGCACGAACAAAACACGATAAAACAATAAAAGCACTTGACTCATCTCACATGTTGTCAAAACGAGTCAGTCCTGGATCATTAGTTATAAATAACAAAACGAATAGTCTAGACCAACAATCTGAACCAACTACATAGATCACTTGTTATATTTTGCGAGTGACTTATTATATTACTCGAAGTATATTCTGATTAACGGCTGGATCAAGGAAAAACCATGGCCAACCATGTCACGAGTAGCATGAGCAATTAATGTGTTAATTGATACAACTTGCACCACTATAAATAAATCCAACAGCCCGGTTTGATGTATAGCTCGTTGAATTATCAAAACACATACCAACTCTCATGCCCAAGTTTAATTATAACATATCATCTGCTTGTGATGAGGCTAATAGTATATTTCTTTGACAACCGTTGAAGAAGATGTTACAATTATGAAGAAGTGGGTTAAGATGATGAAAATATGTTACAAACCATTATGTAACTATGCAAGTTCATGTTATTTAATTTGTTAACTCAAACGTATGCATAAGCCCCAAACGTGGCACGTGACTAGGAATAATTTAGAAGCAAGAAATGAAACAAGTTCCTTTTTATTTAATAAAGAAGTTTGATCGGCCAAGATTCAATTTGATTTACCAAGTTGAACACGATAAAGAAAAAACTCTGCTCCGGGTACATTTATGCAAATATATAAACTAACACTTGAGTTAGCTAATTAATGAGTCAAATTAAGGGGGTGTTTACTTATAATTTATAAACTTTTTGAAAAGTTAATAAAGTGATTGTAAACCATAAGGCCTTATAGATATTAACTTATGAAGAAGACAAAATAAAAGGGTTTTGAAAAGTAATGAATATGTAACTTATTAACTTAATGGGTTGATTTACCTATTACATCCCTCTAACCCTCAAAACCTATTACATTCCTTTTAAAAAAGTGTGTCATTTTGGTTTTCCCCAACACATAAGTTAATCCAAACATTTTTTTTAAACTCATTTTATAAATTCATAAGTTAATAAGTCATTTTAACAAAAAAATCTTTTTTTTCTCTTATATAAGCAATCCCAAACACACCCTAAGACCCTGCACAGTGCACGTACCCCTTCTTTAGGGGTGTTCAAAAAACTGTAAACCGAAAAAAACCAAATCCGAATCCAGAATTCGATTATTGATTTGATTTTAACCGAATACTGATTCGATTTGCAGATCTACTTTTTTTATTTAATGTGACTAGTTCGATTTATTTGGTTTAACCAAATTAATCGATTAAAATGTAGACTATATTAATTACTTTGTATAAGGCAATATTATTTAAGACCGTGTCTAAGATGTAGTCGGATAGTCCATATCTATAACCGTAATCGATTTTTCATTTTGGATGTTTTAGGATGATTACTTTATGTTTGATGGTTGTGTGTTTAAGACTTGACGATTTGTCGGTTTGGATTTTTATTATGGTCTTTAACTTTTAGCTTTTGGATGTATATGTTGGGTTTGTTTGAATATTTTGATGTATTACGAAACCCAAACGGTTGTCCAAATCTGGAACACATACATAATTATTTTTTGTTTTGGATGAATTTGATTAATATGGATAGAATCGATTTGTTTGATTTTAACCAAAATCAAACATAATTAAATTTGGATTGTTTAGAGTTCGATTATTCCCTTTTCGAATTCGGTTAGATTCGATTTCGATTAGAGGTAAAGGATCTCATGACTAAACAAGTTAAATAAATTAATAGCCGAACCGATAAACACCCCTACTCTTCTTGTCCTATAACTAATATTTGATTCATCTCTCTTATCAAATATGTAAATTTATATCATAGTGTTCACATTAGACCCGACCCATTAGCTTTGGGCCAAATTCAGTTTAGCCCACTCGGGTTAGCCCATTTCTATTCTATGACATGAGATGAAATACCTCTAGTGCTGTTCACGAGTCGAGCCGAATCGAGCGAAGGCTTGCTCGTTGCTTGACTCGTTTACAACCAAACCGAACCAAGCGGCTGAAATTCGAACCGAGCGAAAACCGAAACGAGCCAAAATCGAATCGAGCATTTTTCGATCGAACATCGAGCGATTTCGAGCATTATTTATTTCTTTTTCACTTTAAAATTTTCAATAAGAAATAAGTTTAAAGGTGGTAAATTATATATTTTATAAATAAATTAGTAGTTTTTAGACAAACGCATAATATAATGTACATTTTTATTAAAAGTAAGTTTGAAGTGAGATAAAATGATCATGTAAACAAGCTTTATTTTTCTAAAAACTTAAAATGAACAAATAAGACTATAAATTTGACGGAATAGGAAAAATTTAAAGGGGTTAAAAAAATTGTAAGCTTATATTTATGTGTTTTGTCTATATATTTATATATTTGTTCATATATAATTATATATAAAATAAATTAAAAATATTCGAGCCGAACCGAATCGAGCAGACCTTTGCTCGTTGCTTGGCTCGTTTGCAAACCGAACCGAGCAGAGCGGCTCGTTTACAATCGAGCGAAAAAACGAACGAGCATTTTCCGAGCAATTTCCGAGCGAGCGGCGAGCGAGTTCGAGCGACGAGCGGTTTGGAAGGCCCTAAACACCTCTCTCATTCTCAAAGAATCTTTTTTGCCCAACCATTATATCTTTACATCGCTCTCAGTAATATTGAGCTCATACTTAGGGATAGCAAAGAGCATGAACCTTATTATGGTAAGATATTAAGTGATATCCGTCATGATTAGCAGAACCGTTTAGTCACATTAGAACCAAATATACAAATATAATTCATAATCTTAAAAAATATAATAAACAATATAAAGAAGTTGTTACTAATTCAACATTTGAAATTGTTTATTTGATTTTTCAAAATTCTTGGTACCGGTATTGAAGGTAAAATTTGAAAATTTCGGAAAATACCGGTATCGAAACTCAAAACTTGGTATCGGTTTGATACCAGTATCAGTACCCGTTTTGTTATCCCTAGTTAGGATAGTGCTTTGGGTAATGGGCTTCCTCACAGCTAATTTCCAAACACATAAGACAATAAACGCGAAAACCAGATACCTATATATATGAATGTGTAATAAGTAACCGGTACTCGATGGGTATGCGTCAACATTGATAATAAGTATGAGTCTTGGATTACCAATCTCAAACCTGTTGATGCTTCGGTATATAATACATCGAGTATACGTAATTATGTATGTTGACTTGACGGTGAGAGCAGGGGCGTAGGTTACTTGGGGCCAGGGGTCCCCCCCCCCTCTCCGTTTTCTCGCTCGATAGTGTAAATTTATCTTTTTACAGTCGAAAATTTTATGCATGGTATAAATTTACCCGTTTCTGATCGAAATTTTGAGTCCGGTCCCCTCCGTTTTTTTGCTCGGTAGTGTAAATTTATCCCTTTTCAGCCGAAAATTTGTATACAAGGTGTAAATTTACCCGTTTCCAACTGAAATTTTGTGCCCGGCCCCTCCGTTTTTTCGCTCGGTAGTGTAAATTTATCCATTTTCGGCCGAAATTTTTTATACATAGTGTACATTTACCTGTTCTTGACCGAAATTTTTGAGCTACCCCCCTTTAGTTTATGATTTTTATCTTATAAATATTAAGTCCGGCCCCCTCGAAGTATATGTCCAAACTTCGACACCGGAGAGTAATACTCGAAGCTTGTGTCTCAGGTAATGCTGCTCATGACATGTGAAACCTTATGTTCATTAATCCAAATTTGAAGGGCTCTCCCCATTGGGCTACGGCAAAACTCACATACACATTACACATATGTTTGTATAGGTGTGATGAAATTGGAGCGTGTTGGGTTAGAATCTTTCCTATAGTGTGTTGGGTCATTCTTTCACCATCCAAACTTGTCAGAAGAATCTCAGCCTAAAAATGTTACTTCCATTTTAGGGAAAGTAGTGGGTTGAACTGAATGGGCCTGTCCAGCCCCAAATGTATTAAACAATATTATCATTTCACAGCATTATTACTGGCGGCAGGGGTGGGTATTGTATAAACATTATTATTACTATATAATAAACAATAACAAGTTTGGTGCCGCAAGTGCCTTATTGGGCCACTTGGCGGCACCGAACTGGTCCGCAAATTTTATTTTTTGTTTTTTAGTTCAGTCACCATAACGAGCGTAACGGAAACTGATCGAACGCCATTTTTTTAGTTTCGGTATCATAACAAACATGACTGAAACCGACTGAATTCCCGTAACGCCCGGGATCGACAACTGTCAGGTTTTACCAACGCTCGAGTTTTACCGACCGATGTCACCACATTGGTATATCTCAAATTTTATAATTTTTTGGTTTTATTTCTGGTTTTATTTCTGATACAATAACGCACGTCACCGAAACCGACTAAATTCACGTCGACTTACCAACTCAACGCTTGAGTTTTAACACCGTTTGAGTTTTACCAGCCTGCCTGGCGCAACGCGCCGGGTAATAAACTAGTTTTTTATAAAACAAAAGGCCAAAAAGAAAGATCGGACGCAAATGTCAACATAAAAAAATGATTGAGCATTTGATCATATGGCCATTGAGATGAAGTGCAACACGCGAAACATTTAAATATCCACATTGTAAACGAAAATTATCAAGGTAGGTATATACGAAAAGCAATGAATCCGATATCGAAAACTTTGTACACCTATTTTCACCAAAGGTCGCATAGTTAGTAATTATACACTATCTTTTTGTTTGTAATTTTGCCGTTGATGGGAAAGTGGACGTGTGCAAGACGCATCTTGTAGCCGAGCCTTGAGTGACACCGATGAGCGATGGTTTCATGAGATCCGAACCACACATCGACCTCCAGCTTCTGTGCTTTGATCTCTTTGTCTGTGCAAGTTTTAATCTATGTGTCGCCGTGAGATTTATGTAACATGTTGTCAGGATTGCTAACAAAAGGTATCTATATTGTAATTAACCGAACAATGTTATCAAGAGTCCAAACGTAAATCAACAAACTTAACACTTAATTAATAGATAATGTCTCTCATGGTGTCACTGTCTATCTAATTCTTCAAATCTACTTACAAATTTACAATGAGTAGCGTACTACCTTGACTTTGATGATAAAATTACTAGTATAATTCCTTTGTCTACACCATTCGGACCATTCATTGCTTGCAACATGCTCCGCATACGTTACAAACCTGTAACTAATTCTACCATGTAGTTTATGTCATCATCTGGTCGTGATGTTTAGAATGACCAGACGCCTATAACAATGACCTTGTTGTAGGTGAGGAAGTTGTGAGTTATGACAACGCTTGAACTTTTCTGACATTCACCTTTTGACTTAAAATATTCCAAAAATATTTCGGTCCTCATTTCTCAAACACAAAACGCCTTGTTTTAGTTGGCGGTTGAAGAGGTAGGTCCCAGCAGAGCCTAGTTGGACCCGCAAGACTCACCTTGAAGAGGGACGTCTGCGCAGAAACCAACTGGATCCGCAGGACCAACCATGCTCAGAGACGTGACGTCCTTACGCGCAGTACGCAAGCTGGTCCCGCAGGAAATGCCTCCCGATGGTGAAGGACTCCGCCTGTCCCCGCAGCCTCGGATACAAGCCATCAGGGAAGGCCACCCGCGCAGCAGGGCTACACGCACAAGGCACTTAGCTCTCAATCACTCAGTGTCACCTGAAGGAATGAGCGAAGCCGGGAACTATCCCGCACAAGGGCGGGAGGGGGAATACTCCCGCCCAAATAAGCCAGTCCGTACGATACAGGAAGATCTTCTGTACTGTACCTGACGAGGTATGGGAAAAGGATCTGACTAAAGATACGACAGCTTATTGACAACAGTATGGCGAGCAGCATGCTCCTGCACTGTACGTCACTATTAGCCGCTGCCTACTCACCAACTACTGCCATACCACGTGCGTAGCCGTCAGTTGGTGGAACAGGAATAGTATACAGCAGGCCTGGTCGCTATCAGCCGCTACCTACCCACCAACTACCAGCAGGGCACGTGCGTAGGCTACTGTTGGTGGAACAGGAACACTGTTGCAGCCGGCCATACCTCTTTGGAAACCTACATTCGGCAATAAATACCACAAATGGTATGACCATCTCATCTTATCATTACATTATCACATTATCATCATAATATACCTGATATCTGCTCTAGCAATCTCTTAATATACTTTTATATTTAAAGAGCAATCTAGTCTGATTCTCACGCCGGAGGGTGGTCACAAGGAGGAACCCCCCCTTCTCAGTGACGAGCTCACGGTGTCTGTTTTGCAGGTTATCAGAAGAACCATCTTCCAAGGGTCTAACCCCTCGTGGGAAACATCTATCTAACCCCCAGGTTACCAGTAATCTGCCCGGGGTCCGGTTAGTGTTTCTTCATTGGCGCCATCCGTGCATAAAGCTAGAACTACAATTTTCTCCAGTTTTTTCAAACTTTTACAAAGATGGTTAGAGAAATTCCGGTAACCACAACCCCAGCTACTGGAGGGAATACCGGCAACACAGTTTTTACAAACACTACCCCGGCTACCGAAGCCGGGGCAAGTGAAGTAAATTTTACGAACACTACCTCACTTACCAACGCTGGGGCAAGTGCAGTAAATGATCACCTACTGGGATCCACCGATATCCAGTTTGAGAAACGAAGACTCCCCCGCCAGACTCTCGATGAAGTTAAGGCATGGGCGGAGGCACGACAAAAGGAATTCCAGGCTGAGTTGAACGAACGCTTGCGTTCCGTGCAACAGGCCGACGAATTCGAATACTGGGAGGATGACTCGGAGGAATCCGACTCCGACGCGAACCCTCGCCATAGGGCAAAAGGGAAGCGTAAGGAAACGGAATCCCAACCGAAAAGGCATTTTGGACAAGCCTTCAAACCAAAAAGCACAGGTGGAAGTCCACGAGACTTCTCTAAAACGTTCAGACCAAACGTTGCAAATGCAGGAACGTCCAAATTTGCAAGGGACATTGCTGAAGCAATCGCCCCAAAGAGTGCCAAACAAATGCCCAACATAGGCACATATGACGGTATATCTGATCCAGACGATCATTTGAACAGGTTCATAGCGGGGGCAACCGTCAGCAACTGGACGGAACCCACGTGGTGTTACATGTTCCAAATGACGCTGGTGGGGGCTGCTAGAGCTTGGTTTGATCGCCTACCGGTCAACCACATCTACGACTGGGCAGACTTCCAGCAGAAGTTTAGCCAACACTTCAGCCAGCAACGGAAGTATACCGAGGAGCAATGGACAATCCTCAAATGCATACGAGAGGAAGATGAATCTCTGCCAAACTTCATCACTCGCTTCAACTCAAAGAAGCTAAGTTTGGGCAATATCAGCGAAGATCTTGTTCGCGCTGCCTTCATCCAGGGCGCACATGACCCAGAGCTCATCTGCACCCTAACGGGTAAAGATGGCATGCCATCCACATGGGATGGCATCATGACAGCAGCAAAACGCTATGCGGAAACAGAGAAGCAACTGGGTAGAGATCTCCCACAGAGCACAAACCTCTACACTCAGAAGACGAGAGAAGACAACGTCCTCACCGCCAGACTAAATAAAAAGCGAAAGCTAGGCATTTGGCAGTCAAGGGTAAACTTTGACACCTCATCCGGCTTGCAACATCGAGTGGGCGAAAGGGATAATGTACAGTCGCACCGGAACTCCAGATGGACGCCACTCACCAAAAGCGTCACTGAGATATTCGCCACTGAAGAGCTCCCATGGCCAAAGCCTCCAATAATCCGACATCGTCACGATGCTGATCGGAGCAAATACTGTGACTTCCACAAGACAAAAGGCCACAACACTGAAGAATGCATAGACGTAAAGGACATGGTCGAAGCATTTGTCAGAGATGGACGCTCGCGCACCTCGTGGCACAATAAAGGCTGAGCAGGCGGGTGCGTATAGAACCTCAGTTGGGGAAGACACGAATCAATTCCAGCTTCAAAATCGAGACTACATGCTGCGTAAAGAACGAGATCCCGAACCAGGTGCGTATCGGCTCGATGGCACTCCCATCCCAACATGGAAGGGAGCTCATTTACACAGTTTGCATGTAAATCAATTCCAATTTGTAAAGAAAAGGCCAAGAGCCACTTCTAATGGAAATGATTCTCTTTAAGAACATCGAAGCTGATGATTTTACATTCATACTTTTCTGAACACTAATATGCCGGTTTTCACCGCATAATTACGTGAAGTCATTGCATGGGAAGGCGGTCCTACCCGCACGAACCCAATAACGTGACAAACCTTCACGCAGGTCAGTTTGGGAAAAAGTTCAGCACCCAAAAATGAAAGTGCCGGTCTATCCGCATGAATCATTAAAGGAAACTGAATAATAACCTATCAACAACCGCGCGTCGAACGGTTAAACTATGCAACACTGGTGACGGCGTTCACATTACGTGAAGTCGTTGCGTGGGAAGGCGGTCCTACCCGCACGAACCCAATAACTTGACAAACCTTCACGCAGGTCAGTTGAAGGGGAAGAGTTCAATTATCCTATTAATGAAAGTGCCAGTCTATCCGCATGAATCATGAAAGGAAACCGAACACTAACCTATCGACAACCGCGCGTCGAACGGTTCAAAACAAAATTCTTAAAAAGGATAAGGAAAACCTACACGCAGGTCAGATAAGGGTAAAGTCTTGCCATCCTACTAAGTGCAAGTGACGGTTCTACCCGCACAATCACGAAAGAGGAAGCAAGACTTCCTGTTATCAACCACGTTCAAAGGTTAACTTATCCTCAAAAGGTGAGAAAAACCTACACGCAGGTCAGATAAGGGTAAAGTTTTGCCATCCTACTAAGTGCAAGTGACGGTTCTACCCGCACAATCACGAAAGAGGAAGCAAGACTTCCTATTATCAACCACGTTCAAAGGTTAACTTATCTTAATGCCTTAGAAATTTCGAAAAGGAAAACCTACACGCAGGTCAGATGAAGGTTAAAGTTTAGCCATCCTACCAAGTGCAAGTGACGGTTCTACCCGCACAATCACGAAGGAGGAAGCGAAACTTTAACCCATTATCAACCACGTTCAAAGGTTCTTATTCTAAACATTTGGAAAATTGCTAATTTAAACTAAGTATGCAAGTCATAAGTTTATAAAGCAAGGAACCCAAAGAAGGAAATAACAATCTTATACGCAAAAAGATTTATATTTCACAAATTAATTATTACAAGAATGGCCGGGTAACTACCCGCCTAAAAGAATAAAACTATACAAGTCTTAGCAATGGGAAGGGATCTTCAGGATCAAGCTTCAGGGCCGCTTCCACTTGGACCCGCTCCGTCAGAAGAACGGGGTGGTTCGAGGAACGCTTTGAGGACAGCTAACCCATCATCAGCAGCAGCTACTTCGTCCACCTTTTCCACCACTGGATGCGGGAAGGCGGCGTATTGGTTCAATGCTTGGTCATAAATGGCTTCGGTATCCACATCGAACAAAGGGAAGTTGGAAGGCGGGACGCCTTTCTCAACAAACCCTAGACCAAGCAGGAAGCCGGCCTTTTCCCCATCCTCATGAGAAGCGTTGAGGGCTGCGGTCATAGCATCATCGTAAGAGGTCTCTGAAAAGACCCGACGCACAACCTACAAAGAAAAAAAAAATACAAGTATTAGAACCTTTTCTTACAAAAGAAAAGCGTGAAGATAAAGCTAAACATACCTGAGGCAACGCTTCTCGAAGAAGCCATTGGAGGGCAGCTTGAGCTTCGTTATGGGCGCGTTCGGCTTCGCTCTTGTTAAGGTTGGCAAGTAAAACTTCCTTAGCGGCAGCCTCTTCGACGCCCTTAAGCTTCCGCTCGGTCTGGTCAAGCACCCCCCTCTGGTCCAGGATTTCCTGGAGTTTCTTGGCATCTTCCATTGCCAAGGCATCATGAGCGCGTTGGAGAGCCTCTAATTTGCCTTTCAGCTCCTCATTCTCCACACGCAAAGGCTCAGCAACGGCTTCAGCCTGGGCAGCCCTCTCGGTTGCGTTTCGCGCAGTCTCCCTGGCCAGCCGAAGCTGTTCATTCACAGCTTGGGCAGCCTTGGAACGGGCCTCGAGTCGCGCCTGAACTTCAACCTCGAGGGCCTTGAAGGCCTTCTCCTTGGCGGCGGCAGCTGCCGCCAGCTGTTGGTTCTCCTCCCGGAGAGCACGCGCCTCAGATACGTCTTTGGCGCGAGCTGCTTTCAACTTGTCGTTTTCACGACAAAGCAGCTCGACGCGCGGCTGCATCCGGGCCTGGAGAACCCGAAGCTCATTGGTTAGCCTACCCTCCTGGTAGCTAACCATGGCTTCCCCCAACGCACCCGGGGGAGCAGCGTGGTGAGCCCAGTCCACGCACTCCACAGGTGTGCGAAGGGTTGTTCCTCGGCGGATGTTCCATCGTGGAACATACACTTCATTGGAATCCGACACTGCAAAAGAAGCAAAGGCAGTAAGGAAAAGATGATAAAAAACATAAGGGAAAAAGAAAGGAACCCTACGCACCTGTAGGGTCAATGACAGGCCGATAGCCGCCAAACCCATCACCTGAACCTAAAGGAAATCCATCCAACAGGTCAGGCAGACGGGAAGGTGGCAAAGATCGGCGGGAAGCCCTGCGCGTACCTGATGGTCCGGCCGTCGGTGCCGGTGGCGCGGGCATGGTGGCAGCCGCCGTGGTCGCCGTTGTGGTCGCCGCCGCGGTCGCCGCCTCCTCAGCAGCAGCAGTAACCGCCGGCTCCGTGAAGGATGCTGTAAAAATCGCACTCACGGCCGGCGGTGACGTCATCTCGGCCGGAACAGTTGGCTCGAAGGAACGAGCAACTGGACCAGCGGATGCAGGCGCAGGCGCCTGGGTCGACGCCTCAGGAGGGCTGACCGAGCCTACCGTCATGGGCGGGGAGGTACTCCCCTGCGTTTCACCCCGGAATGCGTCAACATCCACGCCTGCACAAAGAAGAAAGTGTTAGATAAATTCATGAAGTAATAAATCTACGAACTATTATTGTACTTACGGGTTTTCTTGACCCTGAACGTACGGACGAGCGGGGAGGAACCCGATGGAGCCGGCCTCTTGGTACCGGTCACCGTCGTCTTCGATGGTTCTCCGGAGGTAACGGTCGTAGCCTCCGGAGCAGTGGTCTTCTCACCACCGGGCTTCCCCGCCACCTCTTCACTATCTGACTCCGAGTCAGATAGAACCACTGGGTCAACTGTGGACGCCTTCTCCTTCCCCTTCACGCCGGCAGCAGCCTTCTTCTTCCGCACAAGGGGAGGACCATCTGCGGATTCCTCAGAAGAAGATAGGATGTAAGGATTTCCAACAGCGGGTACAGCATTGAGGGGTTCAGGATAGAATATCTCCTTACCTGGCCGCCGGTGGCTCAGGATCTCTTGGCCCGGCGGATAGACCTCCACAAACCTATCCGCCGTTTGCTCCAGGATGGGCAACTCATTGTCGTCCAGAGCACGAGTGCCCACCCGCACGGGACTGTCAGCTTCCCGCGGGAACAGGAGCGACTCCAAATTATTCCCCTCTGAAAGAAGAAACAGTTAGAAAATAAACTAATATCAGCAAGAAAGACAAGACATACCATAAGGAATAGAGTTCAAACCGTATTCGAGAAGGATAGGAAACCGAGACGCCTCCTTCCATACCCGGCTCATCCCCAGCAGCACCATCCCGGACTCCGCAAACCGGTAAACCGGAGATTGGACCCGGGATATCTTCGCGAACCATTCCGCCTCCTGGTAGCTGGAAGCGTGAAGGCTCGGAAGCGCTTGACCCTTCTTGAACTTCATAGCAATGGGGATGGCGCGGGCAGAGATGTAGAAGAACTCCCGCTTCCAAGATCGGAGACTGCGCTCGGTCACGCAGATCTTCAAACCCTTAATACGGGTTGTCAGGGTGTACCACCCCTGGACGCACCTCCAAGTATAGAAGGTCATCAGGCGGTCCACGTAGGGCTCAATACCCAGAATCCGGCACACCCACTCGAAGTGCCGGACCTTGGCAATCGCCATCGGATGCACCTCGGTCAGGTGCACCCCGTGCCTCTCCAGGACACGGTACACAAACTTTGTCAATGGGAACCTAAGGTTCCCATACACAAAGAATGCAGCATATACCCCGATCTTGCCACTGGGGGCATCGTACACAGTCTGGTGGGATTCAGGAAACTCAGGCTCGAGAGACTCGAGCATGAACTTCCTGACGATGTACTGGTACTGATCGACAGGTAGAGCACACTGGCACTCGCCAGCAGTACTCCTATCGTCGGCTACAGCTTCAGCATCATGAGAAGACATTTTTGCAGAAAGAAGAGTGATTTCGGGAAAATGCTTGCCTGAAAAAGGGGAGTATTTGCCGGAAATCACTAAGAAGAAGAAGAAGAGAGGTGAAAGTGTGGATTACAAAGAGGCCTCTCCCCCTTTATATACTAATCGCAATTAATGCGGTGAATTTAATGCGGAGGAGAGAGAAATCGAATGTACAATGAAACTATGACACGTGGCAAAAAGCAAGCTGGCAACAGCTGTTGAAAGGACGTGTGCCAGTAATTTCGCGGCCACGCGCCCGAAAAATCGCGCCCACGCGCCTGAAAAAGCGACTGGAATGACCATGTTCTGTCACGTCACCATAACTTCCTGCACGTCCTGACACAGTCAGAAGAAACCGTCGCACGACGTTTCAGAGGTTTGGACTGTTCCTATCTTTCCACCAACCTTTCGAATTTCAAAATTCAAAATTTAAAAATATTAAAAAGTAAGCGGGAAAATACCCCCTTACCTTGGCGAACAAGTAACCGTAAGACGGATGCGGGTACAGAGTAAAGGCAAAACCCTTCACATACCTAGCACCCGCAGGGAATTGAAGCCAAGAAAACCTTGGCGAACAAGTAACCGTAAGACGGATGCGGGTACAGTGTTAAGGCAAAACCCTTCACATACCTAGCACCCGCAGGGAATTGAAGCCAAGAAAACCTTGGCCAACAAGTAACCGTAAGACGGATGCGGGTACAGTGTTGAGGCAAAACCCTTCACATACCTAGCACCCGCAGGGAATTAAAGCCAAGTACCTCGGCAACCAAGTAACTATAAGACGGGTGCGGGTACAGTGTAAAGGCAAAACCCTTCACATACCTAGCACCCGCAGGGAATTGACGCCAGGAATACCTTGGAAGTAAAGTAACCGTAAGACGAGCGCAGGTACAGTGTTAAGGCAAAACCCTTCACATACCCAGCGCTCCGCTGGGAATTGAAACCAAGAAGGATCTTCTGGGCAATGCTTGCGGAAACGGAAATAACATCCCCGCATAGCGGGAACGTCGAGAACTACGTTGTTTGAAGCTCCAGGATGGAATTGGTGGTTTTAACATAATTGATCACTATGTTCAAAACTACCAAAACCTCATGGAGAATCCACAAGTGGGACTCAACGCTCCTGACTTGCGAGGAGGTTACAGCCTACCCGTATCATACCCAAAGACCAAGCAGGAAACTCGGGAATTTCTGCAAGTGACAAGGACTTCCGCGGGAAGAATCCCCATGGAAAACCTTAAAAAACCCTTTTCAAAACCCTCTGCTTAAAGTCCAAAAGTTCACCTCACTTTATTAAACACTCATGAGAAGAACATTGGACTGGGGGGACTTGAAGAGGTAGGTCCCAGCAGAGCCTAGTTGGACCCGCAAGACTCACCTTGAAGAGGGACGTCTGCGCAGAAACCAACTGGATCCGCAGGACCAACCATGCTCAGAGACGTGACGTCCTTACGCGCAGTACGCAAGCTGGTCCCGCAGGAAATGCCTCCCGATGGTGAAGGACTCCGCCTGTCCCCGCAGCCTCTGATACAAGCCATCAGGGAAGGCCACCCGCGCAGCAGGGCTACACGCACAAGGCACTTAGCTCTCAATCACTCAGTGTCACCTGAAGGAATGAGCGAAGCCGGGAACTATCCCGCACAAGGGCGGGAGGGGGAATACTCCCGCCCAAATAAGCCAGTCCGTACGATACAGGAAGATCTTCTGTACTGTACCTGACGAGGTATGGGAAAAGGATCTGACTAAAGATACGACAGCTTATTGACAACAGTATGGCGAGCAGCATGCTCCTGCACTGTACGTCACTATTAGCCGCTGCCTACTCACCAACTACTGCCATACCACGTGCGTAGCCGTCAGTTGGTGGAACAGGAATAGTATACAGCAGGCCTGGTCGCTATCAGCCGCTACCTACCCACCAACTACCAGCAGGGCACGTGCGTAGGCTACTGTTGGTGGAACAGGAACACTGTTGCAGCCGGCCATACCTCTTTGGAAACCTACCTTCGGCTATAAATACCACAAATGGTATGACCATCTCATCTTATCATTACATTATCACATTATCATCATAATATACCTGATATCTGCTCTAGCAATCTCTTAATATACTTTTATATTTAAAGAGCAATCTAGTCTGATTCTCACGCCGGAGGGTGGTCACAAGGAGGAACCCCCCCTTCTCAGTGACGAGCTCACGGTGTCTGTTTTGCAGGTTATCAGAAGAACCATCTTCCAAGGGTCTAACCCCTCGTGGGAAACATCTATCTAACCCCCAGGTTACCAGTAATCTGCCCGGGGTCCGGTTAGTGTTTCTTCAGCGGTGATGATGGCGATGTCAAGCAATGGTTGTGGATAGGTGGCGATGGTAAGTGGACATGGTGATTGTCATAGTGAGAAACGAGTGTAGTGAGTGGCAATGAGCGATGTAGGCACTGGTTGTGGCACACCGGCACTTAGTCATAGTGGTACATATAGACATGCACAAAAATGTTTAAATTGAAAAAACCGGTGTACCCGGTTATTACGTAAAACCTGGTTCCGGTTTATACCCTACCCGGTTCCACTGGGTTCCCATATTTCTCCATTAGGTCGGGTCGGTTCCTACCCGGTTCCTGAGTGGAACCGGTTCTATTCTGTACCCGATGACAAAAAAATCGGTTCCTACCCGGTTCCGGGTTTTAACAAAACCCGATTTTGTGCACCTCTAGATACATAGGTTCAAAGGGATCAATTTGGTATTTGAAGATAAGAATCATAAAATAATTTACTTTGCATAATATAGAAGCATAATCTAAAGTTCTAAACACAATCATTTTATCTAAAGTATCTGAACATGATATTAAATTTTGTAATCCGTCAAACTAATTCAAACTTAGGGCCTGTTTGTTTAAATCTGAATAGGCCTCTTAATGATTCAGGTCTGATTCGGTCAGACTTAAAGGCGTTTGGTTCAACAAAAGTGTAGGTCTGAATGGCTGAACGGGCCTCTTACCCATTCAAATTGAAAACCACGCTGAATGAATAATAAGTCCTGATGCCCCTTCCCCTGCCATCCTCCTCGTCCATGCGACTACCCACCAACCACCGTCGCAGCATCCCTTCGACCACCGTTGACACATCGTATCCCAACTATCTTCTTCCTCCGGACTTGTTTTTCTTTCCTCGCCCTGACCAATAAAATCTAACTGGTAATTCCTACTGATTCTTTTGTTTTTCCTTTCTAGATTCGTTAAGTTGTTCATTGATTTACGGCTTCTTTTGTAGGGTTTGGGCTGTTTGAGATGTCGTGAGAAGAGCAAAGAACGGCAACCAGGGCAGCTTGTTGATAACGAGGTGAGTTGTTGCTAATTGCTAAGCTTCAGGATGTGTTTAGGTTTTTGTTTGATTTCTAATCCTTGAATTGAATGTTTATGTTTATGGTAACTGGTAATTAGGTTATTTCAGATTATTCTACTTTTAGTTCAAGTTAAAACAATTTGAGGTTTTCAAACCTAATAATCAAATATGATCAGAGAAGAAATTTAAACCTTCACCATATCAATTTTGGCTAAAGTTCAATTGTTCCTCTATGAAATTTCAACATTCAACATGTTAATTTAAAATTAACTTGATGGTGATGGGTCTTGTGCTTTTTGAACACTATAATTTTGGTCCCATTGTAGCTATTTATAATCACATTAGCAATTCTTGATGTAAATAACCACTGAATATTATGCTTTTTTCCGGCTACAGTCGCTTTGGTTCTCTCTGCATACTCTTTTAATGATTTGCAATGTAAACCCTTCTTATGATAACATTGGCATTTGACAAGTAGTACATTATAGTTATTAATCATATCTATGTAATGTAACTTATATAACTTTGTGCAGGTTTCACTTAAATTGGTGATAACTAGCTCACTGCAATTATATGCTACTAAAGATTTAAGTTTGCCTCTCTATATACAAAACATTTTGTCACTTAAAGAGAAAATCCGTTGGACGAAAATGCACGAGTGAAGAGGTCGAAACGGGAATGTCGAGCCCACAAGAGGAAGGCTAAATGAAGACAATGAAAATGAAGTATTTAATGCCTTAAGTCCTTAAGTGGTTGAAAATAAAATTTTGGAAGGGAACTATCTTTGTTTTTATTTATGTTTTTATCTATTTTTTTCTAGTTTTTATGACGGATCTTTGTAATATTTTTAAGTTTATAATATATATGAACTTTCATGTTATTTGTTCATATATTACCATCTTGTTTTAATGCAAAAAATATGGAGTTTAAAGTCAATAAATTGTGCAGCCCCAAAAGGCAACAGCACTAGACAGTTTCTGCACTGCAGGCCAGACCAGGTTTTTTAATACTCTATACCGGGTTTTGTAAATATCCGAAAACCGGGTATAACCGTTGGGTTTATAAATGAACAAGTTCACTCAATGAAAATGATCAAGTTAATCGAAGACAATATAGTGGTTTATAAATCTACATTTTTATGTGTTTTTTATTTTATATCTATGTAAAATTTAAAACCCTTTCTTATTTGAAGTTTTAATGCAAGAAATAGAGTTTGATTAAAAATATTGCAGCAGGCCTGCTTAAAAACAACAAAAAACGTGTTTTATTTAGAGATTTGATTAAACAGTATATTTTATTCAATACGAAATAGTCAGAGGGGAAAAAACAGTCATTCTACATTATCATTCAGATGTCCAACCAAACAACACTTACTGGCTCAGCACTTATTAGCTCAGAGTCTCTTAACCATTCAAACTTCTAACTAATTCAGCACTTAATGGCTCAACACTTATCAAACAGTCCCTTAACTAAATAACATAAAATATGTTATAGAATTTGAAACACACTAAACTGCAAACTCACAAAAATATTTATATAACAAAAGTCTTATCACCAATCACCATTGCACTATTATCCAGAAGTTAGGAACAAAACTACTCGTGGAAGATGTTAACGACCATCTTTTAAACACGTGTCATTTAATTGAACTACTTTTTTTATATGCAATTTAAGCTCTTACAAAATATTTTAATCTTATTAAAAGTTAACAAAGAAAAGTAATTCAAAAGGCAAAACTTATTATTTTATATTTATTTATAAATATTTAAAAAACTAGAACATATTATTCACGTATTTCTATTTCTATTAATAATATAGGGGTAACAATTATCAACAACAATTCGATGGCCCATACGAATTTTGGATTCCCAACAAATGAAGCCAGTCAACATCATAAACCACCAACTCTGAATTTTTCTTCCAACAGGTAAATAACATCCAAACACCACAATCAAAAAATAAATTGATGATGAAAATCAAAACCTGCAAAAGTTATCATAATCTTTTCTTTATATTCTAGCAATCCTATCTCTATACTAAAATCACTAGAAGACTTGCCGATACATATAATAATATACCATTCACATTCATTCTCAACTCATCATCATCCCCATGTCGTCTTCATTCGGCATCATATTTAGATCCGGCAAAACAAAACCCTTTTGCGGATTCATCGTTTCGGCCTCTACTCTACACGATTTCTTAATAGACTGGGTAGGCAATTTTATTTGTCGCTCATGCGCTTTGATTACCGTCATCTTGTTTCTCTGATTTTGATCTAAATCAATCTGTAAAACAAAACAAAAACGAATCGAATCAATTGACTTGGTATGGCATCTTCTGTAGATCGAATAGATAGAAAGCGGCCGAGCCTTAAATAAAGCTCGTTTAGTTATCAAGCCCAAGCTTGAGCCTGAGCCCAACTGTGAAGTTCACCATTTTGGATTTCCAAGCTCGAGTTGAGCCCAACTTAGGCTTGTTTAAGGCTTTGCTCAACATACAAAAATAATTTTTAAAAAATGTACATAAAATAATTAATAATTAACAAACAAGCTGAGTGCAAGCCGAGCTCGAGCTTAAACAACGACTCACTCGAGCTACAAAAGAAGCTCTAAATGAGCCAAGCTCGAGCTCTCAAAAGCCAAAATCAAGCTCGGCTTGTTTACGTCACTAAATCCTTGAGATTTCGTTAACGACGGGTGTGATAAAGGAATTATACCTTAATTCTCTTGAGATTCTCACACTTAGACAATTGTTGATTTAATGAGACTCGCATCGATGTCAACTCTTGTTCGTTTCGAGACACTTTTCTTTTTTCGAATTTATGGTAGTTGGAGGTAGATGCACCTTCATTTACCTGCAAACAAATTAATATAATATTAGTTTCTTATTAATATAATTTTAAATAAAATAAATAAATAAAAGATAAAAGCGCTATTCTTTCAAGTGGGATATATGGAAAAGTCGTAAAGATATAGCCGACAAACTTTCACGCACCAAAACATATCGCATTTTTATCATTATATATTCCAATCGGTTTCTTTACGTTTCGGTTAAAGCCGATTTAAAAAGTTACTTTCAACACAACAAATCAAACCGGATACCTATTTACCGGTTTAAAAATAAAAACAAAAAACTTCAATTTAAAAACCGTCAAAACCAAACCACGAAACGAATCATTTAGATCCAGACAAATAACATAAAAAGACAAAATTGCCCTCCGCGTATGGGGTGGACCACCTCCAACTCATTCTTGTTTTAAGAAATAATTATAAACATAAGGGTAACTTTGTCCAGGAATATAACTAACTCGTCTAAAGCAAGTTTCATTTTTCATGGATCTTGATAAGTTTTAGTCAGTAAAGACTTAAAAAAGAGTCACAAGTAGACAATGTTAAACCTCCTTTATTTACAAAAATACCCTTGAAAATCACGTCACAATAAACAGGTGAAATAAATAACTTTCGCCCTTTCTATAACTTTCTTAACAACATGCAGGGTATTTCCGTAATTAACTGACTCCAAAGTTTTACCGTCGGCGATATACCGCCGGCAAAAACAGATGAAAAAGTTGTAGAAAAAGACAAAATTGCCCTCTTAACTCATTTTTAGGCAAGTCCATAATAAGAATTAACTCGTCTAAAAGAAGCTTCATTTTCACGGATCTTTGATATGTTTTGGTCAGTAAAGAGTAAACACTTAAAAATGTCACAACCAAACATCTTATTTACATAAATACCCTTGAAAATCACGTCACGTAAAGCAGCAGAAAAAATAAGTTACGCCCTTTTCGGGGGCATTTCGGTAATTAACTCACCCCCGAGTTCCAACGCTTTCACCATCGGAATATACCGACGGAAAACAGTAAAAAAACTAAAAAGTCAAACTTCAGTGACGATAAATAAGAAAAAAAAGAAGGGTAAATTAGTAAAATAGTAAAAATAGATCTTTATAAACTTTTTTGTGACAGAGACAGGCATAGGCCAATAACCCGCCGTAAAAATCTGACGTGTCACAGTTCTCCGGCAACAAATTAAAAAATAAACCGGTAAAAACACAAACCTTAACCAGATCTGACCGCCGACAAGATTCATCGTACCCATCGCTACTTGACCCACCGCCGCTCCAAGACAGATGTGTGGTCGGACTACCTCGGTGTTCTTTGCCACCCTTTGTGACGGCGGCGGTCGGAGCAGTGGTTTTTGATCGGTACTTTCGATGGCCCCAACGAGGTGGAAGAGTTTTTGTAATTGGTGTTGAATTTGAGTCTGAATCTGAAGAGTGTTTGAGATGTATTAGAAGCTCAGCCACCGGAACGTCGTTAGTTAACGCCGTTTTGAGCCAGTGGTCTGTCATCGGAGAAGTAAACGGCGCCGTTACGGAGAGAGGAAGATGAGATGAGAAGAGATTGGGGAAATGAAAGGAAAAGGAAGAAAGTGGGGTGGCGGAAGATGGGAAAGGATTTTATAGGAGCAGTGGAGATGACTTATTATTATTATTATTATTATTATTATTATTTAATTAATGTTAGAAGTTTTGTATTTGGTTATATATCATTAAAAGTTAATAATGAAATAAAATTATTATTATTATTATCTATGTTTAAGAAAGTCATAATACTCCATTCGTTACGTACAATGTTGGTTAGGTTTAGAGAGTACTAGTTTTATATAATTTTTTATTCACCAACTCCATCTTTTTATTCACCACCTCTAGACTTGTAATGTTTTATGGTAATTTCAAATTTTACTTAGATGATTTAAAAAGTAACATGAGAACGAATACACAAATTCGTTATGGAAACTTGCACAAGAATATTGACCAATGACGTTTCTTTATAGGACGAACCATCACAACATTTCAGTTAGCAGTCATACCTGTTAACAAATTCATAGTTATATTAGTGAAAATTTTGAGATTAAAACTTTATCGATGGTAACTTAGTTGTCATTCCTAATCCAGATACCATTGATGATCAATTACACAAACGACTATTTGTTAATAACATTTCCAAATTGGAACTAATCGGTGTTAACTTCCTTATGATGACTGCTACTAATACTCAGTTACGACTGATATTCTTTTCAATACAATGTTTCGTCAATCATGCAAGTCCGAAGTGAGTTCCAAAGTTCACGTAGCATTCCAATAATGTAAGAAATTTTTTACAGAGTGGGTGTCACTCGTCGACTGGTAGTGAGATCTCTAGCAGGGAGTATGCCCCTTAAACCTTGTTTGAGATGTTGCCTTTAAAATTTAAATTCCTATCAAGGTCATAGTCCCCAATTTTGTCAAATCCCTGATTACCTAAAAATTTGGCATTAGACGGACCTCTAAGTACATGCACTAAATGGCCCATCTAATGTTTCAGTTAGATTTTTAATTCTAGCAATTACTTACACAAATCCATTATTTTGTATCCTTTTTTAATCCAACTTTGTTAAGACTGTCTCTATAATTACAAATGCATTTAAGGTGTCGGGCTTAAAAAAGGGTAATTCGAAATACAGAACACAAATGGAATAAGTAATGTACCTAATCTTGCATCTAAATCACAAGAATCAATATTACAAGCTTGCTAATTCACCATAAAGGATATATGGCATGAAACCTCATTTCAAATCATTAGAACTTGTGGAATCGAGTCTAGGATGGATTTCTTATCACAATTGACCAACAAATACCAAATTCAGATTATTCATAGCTTCAAAGATGAACAACATCTTTTGATGACTACCATAAATAGACCTTGAGCATGAACTAAAGCTTCCAACAACACCCATGATGCTTGAAATCCACCAAAAGCTTGAAGAACAATATAAAAACTCAATAACACACCATAGTTGTAAAGAGAAAGCTTGAAGAGGTGTAGAGGATGATGAAAGAGGTCTCTAATTCTTTTAATAGGTGTTAACTTGACAAAATGATAGCGTGCTCGACTTTGGAGAGGCAGCCACACATCATGCATGCAAGGTGTCAAAAAGTGACACGTCTGAGTCAGGCATCAGAAGGACCGTCTAATCTATTTGATGGTTCGTCACAAACTCATTTCACTAGGGTTATTTAACTGAACATTGCACGGACCATCTAACCAACTTTTCAAAAAATTACATGTTCAGCCCTTAAACTTTAATCTTTTAGAATTCACAGAGTTAGTCCCTTGACTTATAAAAACCCAAAAATCAACCTGAAACATATTCAAAACCCAAAAAATCGTAGATACACTCGTATATTGCACATAATTTGTTTTCGTGGTGTTACATATGCTTTAATAAACCACTAAAATTGTCACACCCCGACTAAGGGTCTAGAAGTGTGACCAATAGTTTGTACATATTTTGTAAATATATCATAGTTGAGGGTTGTTTTAGCAGAAGACTTCGTTTGTAATAAAATGTTTATTTATTTTGAAAATTTTTCGGATATTAAATACCCTAGTGTTTGATTTACAATTTTTGTTAAGTTGTCAACAATATAATAATAATTAAAAACTTATCCATCTTCATATAACGAGCATCTAACTTTATGAGTAACTCTAATTCCTTGCTACGTATGTTAAACTTGATTTTCTGAAATGTGGGGAAAATATGTCAACGATATGCTGGTGAATCGTTGACTCTATAAACATTTAGTAAATCTTTAAATGACAAGATAGTTTTCTTGAATAAACTCAGCGGGAATATATATTTATCCTGGGATTTGTACCACTTGCCATGCACACACAATTCAAAAGTTCTCTAAGCCATGTAGCACTTTTGAAGAACTGGTTATGACTGCTTGTTCAATTATGTTTAGATCCAAACACATGTGTAATCAGTCTGAGTTGCTTTTATTTTCTTTCTTGTATGTGAGAGATCGCGTAATCTCTTATAAATATTTGACTGATTTTTTAAAATAAACAAACTGTTTATCTTATTGACTGGTTGTAAAAGGTTAACGTATTCGCCTGTGAATCATATGTTCATAGCATTTGATATATGCTTTAACATCAGACGCAGTCAAGTTCGTTTTGTGTATATGCTGATAGAAATCGAGTTTAACGTGGCAATCATGCTCTCTTAAGAAAACAAAGTCGCTCAAACTTCACCAAACTTCCTACATACCACATATCATACACAAATATATGCATGGGTGCACTCATACATACATACATACATACCTACATACATACATACGTGCATGCATACGTTCGTACGTGCATGATATTTTGACCTAAACTAAAATCAAAACTAAACTTGCAATGCTCAGTTCTATCACATTTCATAGGTCGAAAGGAGCGTGAGGGCTTCTTCTTTCAATCCCACCTGCTTTCTCAAAATCTTTTGATGTAGATTCTCTTTGAAGCCTAAATGCATAATCGACAATAAAACTTCAAATGAAATATATAAATCCAGTTAATTATGTTAAAAGAAGGTTGCCATTAATGTAACCAATGGCCATTTCATGGCAGTATATGAATATACAAACAAAAAAAAAAAAAGCTTTTTTTCCCCAAAATTTAGAATAACAACGCACCTTTGTAGATCACTACGCTTCGGCTAATCAATTCTACTACAATGTAAGACTCACCGGAGAAAGGAGACACAATAGGTGTAGATCCGGAAGGAGATGCCAGTATTGTTTTGGTCCGAGTTCTTACAATCAATATACTCTATGTTACTCTCATATAGGGGCATTCCGAACATATCCCTCATTCATATCTCTATAATTACACTAAAAATACTGCAATTCTCTCTCCTGCTCAATTAAATTAAATAATATTTTTTTTATTTTTATTATTACAGTTTTCTCTGGCTTCTACTCACAACCAATTTAACAAAAATTAAAAAATAAATAGGGGTAAACTTTATTTCTCCAAATTTACAAAAAATCACTATATTTTCTCTTTTCACTATATAATTTACACTCACAACCTCACCCTATAATTTGCAAACTCCCCTCACATAATTTTAGGGGATAGGATGAGAATGCTCTAAGGATCCTCTACAAAAAGAGGACTGTTTTGGTTTGAGTTTTCAAAAGGTGATTGTTTACGCAGTTTTTCGAGACATGTCCCAGCAAGTGTGTTGTCAAGCTGAGCCAATAAGCTCATCGATCAATAAAGATAGGATGATATGACTGAAGTTCTTTACATCCTTAGGTAGTTCGACTGATTTAGGACATTGGCCATGTATGTCCATGTAGTGGTATTTGGTTGATCTCATAAAAGTTGTTAACTTGTTACGCTGATATTTGATCGTAGTCGTTGGTTTTGAATCTAATACGTGTAAACATAAAGATCAGTGTGCAATATTATATGACAATGTAACGAGATTTCTTATTTATTTATTTCAACTAAAATCAACATGTGTCTTGCGTGAAAACCCGCTGGAACCGATCGGTATTGGCTCAGTATGTTAAAATATCGTTTCGGTTCGTTACGACGACATAACCAAAAAACAAAGCAATGTTTTAAACCCATATTAATGTGATTTGACTATGAAGTTCATTGCAATAATGTTCATCATCCCTGATTAATCTTTATAATTACACACGATTGTTTGTGTGACTTTATGAAAAATTGATGGGTTTTTTGTGTTCCCTTTGAGTGAGTGGTTGTTTGTGTAACCATATAGAACTTTAGGGTACCATATGAAAACCAATGGTGGGTCACCCCTACTGATATACAATATCAATCGTAAAAAAAGTATCAGTCATTATAAAGACGAACTATATAAAATATGAAAACAAAGTTTAAGAAAATTATTTAAACGACAAATAAAACATGTAAGCCCACACTTGCCCAAGTTCTGTGTTTAAAAATATAGTTTGCTAAAGATTTTAATTAGTTGAAAAAAATAAAGAAAATAGAAACCATTTTTATTTATGGAATTTTGGTTAATGATTTTTTTTTTGAACAACCAACTAAGTAACGTCGGGTACTCCGTACGCGGCCCTCATTGGCTAAAGGTAGCCCGAGCCGACCACTAGTCCGGACGGACGGAGCCCCTAGCGGTCCACTTATTGAGGGGTTCACCGGATAAAACCCGACCCCACGCTCGCCAAATGGCACGACAGCGAGGAGCCGGTAAAACCAGGTGAGATCAGGACTCGAACCCTGGCAAGGCAGAGTCATCCCTCATATCTCCCATATAAATTGGTGATAGTGAGGTTTGAACCCCTTACCTCTCACTTATAAAGTGAGTGCTCTACCATTGAGCCACATCCAATTTATTATGGTTAATGATTTAGTATTTATAATAATTAATAAAATATTAAAATATTGAATAGTAAAATGAATAGTAGATATGTGAGGGAAAGAAAATCCTCTATTTAGTGTATATATATAACTAGGTTAGGTACCCGTGTACAACACGGATTAAAAAAATTAATTTTATAAGTCAAAATGTGTCCATCATGGGTTGGAAAAAAATACATTTTACAAGTCCAAAAAACTCAAAATACAAATAACGAAGAGAGTTGATAAATAAGTTCCTAAATAAATAAAATATAAACGTAAATTACGAATACAATACATAAATTTATAATATTAGGATGATGACAATGTACGTCTGACAACATTGTGTAAACACTTTACTCTTAAGGTAGCCAAGTTAAAATAAATTATGTTAATTTTGTTGTAACAATCAATCATCGATTTCATTAACAACTTCATTTTTAGGTGTAAGTATTGTCTTTTACTAAAGAATATCTGATTTTTGATATGTTGTATGTTGCAGAATTGAAGGATACACAAAATCAACTAATCTTGATGGATTAATATAACAGCAAAATACATATCAAATTAATGTTTGATAGAAAAATAAGATAGTAACATTAGTAGGAATTACAAAACCAACAATATATCTCTTTACCAATATAACAAAAAAGGAGCAAACCCATTAGCTAGCCTACACGTTTAACATCAGGAGTTGTATTGGTAACATTACTATTAAATTGAATGTAATTCTTAAACTTCGGCAGATGAATGTTCAGCATGCTCCGCAACATCTTATTTGTAAAGCTCATCTTTGAGGCAGTGTTTAAACTACTTGTAGTTAGTTCTCTCCTAAATAATCAGATGATGCACATCCATTCTGTAATAAACCAAGCTTTTTATGCCATCTTATGTTAACCAAAACAAACTGATAACCTTGTCTTGTGATCGGATCCACGTCCACCTGACATTGGAGATAGTATACGAAAATAGTGATTATAGTTAGAGATTATATAAAAGAAGTATAATTGTGACGGGGTGCTCCAAATGGTTAAATAAATGATGAAGAGAGCAAATCAATCCCTAATAAATAGTTTAAAAATTCAAAAAATTGAGATTTGTTTAAAAATGGTAAATAGTCAACTGCATATATTATGGAAAAATATAAACTACGTATGTTACGGTAATTCTAATTATACATGAAAACCAATAAGCAAAGATGTAGCATTTTCGTAATCGTTTCTTATATTTATGATAAGATTTTTTGGTAAATGTTAATTGTTATTAAGAAATAATAAAGTAATAAACAAAACTCTATTATCTTTAAACTTAAAAAAAGAAAAAGAAACCAGGACATATCAATGACCTAATATAAAAGCATATAAGCGTAAGAAGCTTACAGTGTCATGCCTAGCAGATTTAAGTTGTGGGACATGATTTAGAATTTCATGGTTAACCAGAAGTATGCTTGGATATGCACTAATTAAACTGTAAAGCTAAAGTGCTCATTTCTGATTGACTATTAAACAAAATGTATTTAGAAGCATGACAAATCACTAAAAGTATAGCCTAGAAAAACAAAGCATCAAACAAAATAAAAAAAGATTTCAGATGTCTTACTGGAGAATCAAACACCAACTTTTAAGCTTTCTTAACAGGTGAACTTTCTACAAACATAAAAACTTTGCCAACCTACAAATATTTAGAACAAATAATGATAGTAAATTAGATCTATAAAAAATAAATAAAAGAGGATACTAAAAGCACAAAGCAATATTGGAAAGAAAACTTGACCTCTTAACATCTGAGTTATTAATATGCAGGTATCTAGAGGTAATGTAATTTACATAGAAAAAACTTCAATTCTTACAGCTTAACCTAATAATGAATAACATAATCAAATCCCAATCAACCATTAGAATTGAACAAAAATTATGCATGGTCAAAATCCCATAATCTATTAAACAGAAGCAGAGGTTAAAAAAAACATATCCCGTATCCATAAATCTATTGACACAAACTCTCAGTTTCAACCACATCACCCATGCTAACATTAATATAAAGTTCATCCACAATATTCCCAAAGTAGAATATCTATAGATCTCAACATGCGTTCATGAAATGACCTATATGAGATGCAATTTTGTCATAGCAGCAAATATGCATTTTCTAATTAATCAAATAAACCTAAGTTACAACACGTCAATCGCTAAAAAAGAGGGCAAAATAATGAAAACCTAACCCGTAACAGACCAGCAATTAAAGCCCTAAGCCAAACAAAAAACAAAATCCCTAACAAATTGATTGAAACGATGTAAATAACCAGACAAAATTGAAATATTAAAATCAAAATCAAGCATGATCCATAGCGAAATGATGAAACTATAGACATCTAATAGTATGTAAAACACATAGAAAGAAACAATTAAAAAGAAATTATATACCTAAGTAGCTGAATCGCCGAACAAAGATATAAGAAATTGGTTTTCTGATCGGAATAGAAGATTCTGGTCAGCAGATCATTGAGACATGGATGATGATGATGATGATGATGATGATGATGATGATGAGAAGGGGTGATAAAGATTACCGGATAGAGGAGAAGAAATATCGATTTCGAGTATTGATCTTTGAGGGACCTTAATCATTAGGAAAGAAGGAATAATGATTTAGGGTTTATCGCCAATGTTGTGGTGCAGGTTAATAGATGATAAGAGCCAGGTTTGTAAAAGACTTGTGTGGGAGGCGGGAATTTGAGATGAGGGATGGACTAAAAGGATGACACGTGACATAAAAAACTTTTATTTATTAAATAGTATAAATGTGATACCTTATATTAATAATGTTAGATTATCTGACGTTTACAATTCATTAAAATGTATAACACATACATACATACATACATACATATATATATATATTTACTCGTGTGTAACATTGGATCTAACCTAGTTATCTATATATCAAAATATGTTTTAAGCTCATTAGGCTGGCCAAGCTTGGTTTATGAAACTTAAAGTGGGACTCGTCTAGTCGTCTAGCATAGCTAACTCATGGGCCATTGGGCCGCTCCATATTGATGTGGGGTGAAGCAAGGCCCTAATACTTCTAGTTATTTTATATCTATGTGATCAAAATATTTGGTTGGGCCATTGGTGTTGTGGATCGTGGATTGGGCTGCTAACCTTAAACTCGAAAAGACACGTTTAAAGGCATGTGGGAACAAAGTCAGGATTAAGAACAAAGTTAGGCTCGATTTCTAGCTCACTTAAACTCGACTTGATTAGAGCTTTTAGTGAACCAGTTAAAATTCGGTTGCAACTTTTGAGTGACCCGAGTTGTTGATTTATGTCCAACCGTTTACAAATAAGTTCAGGATCGCTCTTCACGTTATTGGAACGGAACTAGAAATACCCTCGTATAGTCGTATGTAATGAAAATGGGATGCTAGTCTAGCTGCCTATGCGATATTGACACGTAACAAAACTTTGTGGAAGTACACTACGAACCCTTCAAGTTCTCTCATTTTTATTAATACCCACATTGGTCTAGATAATCATACATTAGCACCCCATGTGACCAAAAGCTTCACATGGGTTCATAAAAAGAAATCACACGTGCAACATGTTAGAAAGTGGTTCCATACCAACCCCAAAATGCAAAGATATAAATACTTTTTCCCCTCTTCACAACACCTTCCATTTTCACATTCCATCATACTTTAACGCCTTCAACAACTCCATCAAAGATCACTCTTTTTTTTCTTATGTTCACAACATCCCCAATTCAAATTCAAGGTTTAGTTTCCATCTTTGACAAATTAGATCCACATCGCATCCCGGTTCGATCTAGTGATTAATCTTGATGGATGCTTTTCATAAATTCAAGATTTTGCTTGTGATCTCATCTTATTTCATTAAAATTGTTCATGGATATTATCTTCCCGGTAGTTTCCCTCACAAATACAACGTTGGTGATCGATTAACCGTAAAAGTTAATTCATTAACATCCATAGATACCGAAATCCCATATGGATATTACACTTTACCCTTATGCAAGCCTCTTGAAGGCATTAAAGACAAAGCTGAAAACATAGGTGAGCTTTTGATGGGAGATCGAATCGAAAACTCACCATACCGGTTTAGAATGTTCAACAACGAAACCGAGATAGTTTTGTGCAAAACGAACCCGTTATCTAGTGATGACTTCAAGATTTTCAAAGATAGAATTGATGAAATGTATCAAGTTAACTTGAATCTTGATAATCTACCCGCAATTAGGTACACTAAGAAAGATGGATACTATCTTCGATGGACTGGTTACCCTGTTGGAATTAAGGTTAATGATGTTTATTATGTGTTTAATCATTTAAAGTTTACGGTTTTGGTTCATAAGTACGAGCATAACAATGTTGTTGGTGTGATTGGGACGGGGGATGGGGCCGAATTGATCACACAAAGAAATGAAACTAATCTTGATGGTTACATGGTTGTTGGATTTGAGGTTCAACCATGTAGTGTGAACCATGATGATAGTTTGTTAAAGAACGTTGAACCGTATGGGAAGTACTTGAAGCCGATTAGATGTGACCCTGCTTCAGTTGCAATGGCTGTGACCGAGGGTCGATCGGTTACTTATACTTATGAGGTTATGTTTATTAAAAGTGACATAAAGTGGCCTTCAAGATGGGATGCATATTTGAAAATGGAAGGTGCAAAGGTTCATTGGTTTTCGATCTTGAATTCGTTGACGGTGATCACTTTTCTCGCGGGTGTTGTTTTTGTTATAATGTTGAGGACAATTCGTAGAGATTTGGCTCGGTATGAGGAGTTGGATGAGGGTCGTAGTCAAATGAATGAAGAGTTATCGGGGTGGAAACTTGTCGTTTCTGACGTTTTTCGAGCTCCAAATCGCCCCGAGCTTTTGTGTGTTATGGTGGCTGATGGTTGTCGGATTCTTGGAATGGCTGTTGCTACGATATTCTTCGCTGCTCTCGGGTTTATGTCCCCAGCTTCACGTGGAGCCCTCATCTCAGGTATACTCGTGTGTCAAGAACAGTTCTTTTTGATAAATATTTCGGGCGAAACAAGGCGGGTCAAGGACCTGGCCACTCAAATTTAGGGGTGTAAACGGGCTGAGTCGAGCATAACCCGAGTTTGGCTCGTTTAACTTGCTAGAGCTTGAGTTTTGCTAATAATATAAATAGTCATAAGTGAGGCATGCTTGTTTTGCAGGTATGCTTATGTTCTACTTACTGTTGGGAGTAGTAGCCGGTTTTGTTGCGGTTTGGTTACAAAGAACACTTGTAGCCGGAAACTCACGAAGATGGTTTTCGGTGTCAGCACGAGTCGCATGTTTTTTCCCGGGTATCTCGTTCCTCATTCTAACAATCCTAAACTCTCTTTTATGGGCGAGTCAAAGTACCGGGGCTATCCCCTTCTCAACCTTCATCATACTAATTTTACTTTGGTTTTGCATCTCCGTCCCTTTAACCCTACTCGGTGGGCTTGTGGCCACACGGGCCAGGTACCTGGAGTACCCAGTCCGTACAAATCAAATCCCTAGAGAGATCCCGGCTCACAAGTTCCCTTCATGGTTATTGGTTCTTGGAGCCGGGACCCTCCCATTTGGGACACTATTCATTGAGTTATTTTTTATCATGTCTAGCATATGGCTCGGGCGTGTTTATTATGTGTTCGGGTTTCTTTTTGTGGTTCTTCTTTTACTCGTGACGGTTTGTGCTGAGGTGTCACTTGTTCTCACTTACATGCATCTTTGTGTTGAGGATTGGAAATGGTGGTGGAAATCTTTCTTTGCTTCGGGTTCGGTTGCATTTTATATCTTTTTGTATTCGATTAACTATCTGGTTTTCGATCTCAAGAGCTTGAGTGGACCCGTGTCCACGATAATCTACTTGGGTTATTCGTTGTTTATGGTTATAACGGTTATGCTGGCGACGGGAGCCGTTGGGTTCTTGACATCATTGTTCTTTGTTCATCGTCTATTTTCTTCGGTTAAAATAGATTGATTGTTTGAGGATCTAGGGAACTCCAGTGACTGAGTTGTGTAGTTTAATAATGAACAAAGATTTGATTCATATGACCTGTTTTTAGATGTGTTTACACGCTATGATGAGGTGGATATAAATTAGTAGAAAGATTTTATCAATTTTAGGAACAGTAAACTAACTTAAACCCGACAATAAACATGAAACTTGAAACTAAGGCATTCGGGTACGTGACCAGATATGAGATTAGCTTTAGAAATTTTCCACCAGTATGAGAAATTAATGGTATGGTATTAAATGATATCTAACCCGATTACCAGCATAAACATACCTATTTACCCGAATTATACGTGTAAACATTTTCTTATTTGTATAATAGCATTCTTTCCTGTCATTGGAATAAAAGAATATGCTAATTGATTTTTGTAATAAACATACATAAAAATCAAAATAAAAATTAAATAGTAAAAATGTAGCTGGGAATCATAACGGATAAGTTTTAAAAGACTGGCGGATTAAGGCAGTACGAGACAGGAAAATTATCCAGCACTAAACAACACGGTTTTAAAATCAAATATTAGACCATTATTATGATGTTGAAGAGGAGTGCGGCGGTTGATTTATCTACCGCATTCAGGGAGCTTTTTTGTCAGGCCATAACCACCCGAGGCGGTGTTTCTGGTGGGTCCTGAACCCACTCATAACCACTCCTCACACCCTTAACAAGTAAACCGGTTGACATTTAGCGCATGTTTGGGATTCAATTTAAAAAATGCTTATTGGTTTATGTGTGTTTTTTAAAAAGCCATTTTGAAAAACCATGATTTGGGACTTTTGAAAAACTGTTTTTTAACCATTTTAAAAAGCTAAAATCAGAAAGTTTTTTATGACTGTCAAACACATTTAAACTTTTTGGCTTTTTGAAAACACTAATAAGCCAGTAAACACATTTTCCAAACTTAATCCCAAACATGCTCTTAAAACATAGCCATCACTTGGGAGGATTTTTTCGATACGTTGATACCATTGCACGGGGCTGTTTTTTGTTTATGCTAGCCAATTTTGTTCCAGTCTGGCCGTCCAACATGGAAATGCAACTATGCAAGCATGCAACCATATTGTGACAATATATGTGCCTGAATTCGAAGAAATTATTATGTGAAATGTTGGTCTTTCGGCGAAAGCCAAAAGCATGAACATATATAAATAATTGTTGTGGGGTTTGAAAAGTAAAAGTAACATGATTGGGGATCAAACTCATCATCTAAGGTTCTTTGCCTCTTTTTATGATTTGTTGTCGGCCTTTTGTCTAAAATTTTAAATAGAGTATACGTGAACTGAAAATAGAAATTTGTAGTTTATTTGATGAGTCGAGAAGAAAAAATTGAACTCTTAACTTGATTAAGAAATAAGTAATAACTATCTTGAGTTTGACACGCGTTTGAATAGATTTTCATAAGGGTGTTAAGAGTCGAGGGTAGGGGTGTACACGGACCGGACCGAACCGGACGAGAGCATGTCTGTGTTCGTCCGTTAAGCTTTTGACGGACAAACGGACGGTTCACGAACACTCTACCAAACGAAAATTCATGTTCGTCTCCGTCCATTAAGAAATTGAGTTTGTTCGTGTCCGTCCATGTCCGTCCGTTAATATTTTAAACGGACGTTAACGGACAATAATGGGCAAACGGTCACTAATGGACAAACAAACATGTGAACATTAATGGACAGCGAACACTAATGGACAAATATAAACGGTTACATACTAACACCAAGCATATATCTAAACAACTTCACATACAAATTAGGAATTACACCATATAACATCCAAATATACTTAACACTTTATATATTAACATAAAGTGGATCACTATAATATAAGAGACATCAAACATGTGTAGTAATATAAAAGTGTTATTAATAAAACTAGAAATTCCGCAGTTAAATTACAATACTGGATAGATGTAAACACTAACGATACCTGACGGACATTACCGGACGTAATCGGACGAACGTTACCGGACGTTCACGAACACTATCGAACGGACTTGGCCCTTGTCCGTGTTCGTCCGTTAAGCTTACCGAACGAATTTTTTGTGTCCATGTCCGATTCGTTTATTAAACGGACGAACATAAACGAACTTCTTGCCGAACGGACACCTGGACGTCCGCCGGATGTTCGGTTCGTTTACAGCCCTAGTCGAGGGATAAGAGCATTCCCATCCCAGTTCTTAAATTTATTTGAGGAGAGTTTGTAAATTATAAAGTGAGGTTTTGAACGGTTGTGAGTGTGAATTATAGGGTGGAGAGTGAAAAGGTAGTTGTTTATTGTAAATTTTGAGAAACTTTGTTTGTGCATATTTATTTTTTAATATTTATTGAATTGGTTGTGAATAGAAAAAAGAGAAAACTATTATAATAAATGTATAAAAAAATTATTTGATTGAACATGATAGAGAAATATAGTGTTTTGTAACGTAATTATATACATTAGGATGGAGGACGAGCTGAGAATGTTCTAAGAATGACATACAACAATGAGAGATTGTTACCTAAAAGTTAAGGAGCTTATAAAGATTTATTAGGATGTATGAAAATTCATTAAGGTACTTTTTCATTTTTTAATATAAAATTAAATTAATATATTAGAAAACACAAAAAAAAAAAATAATAAATAAATAAAAGTACATAAATTTCATTAATTCAACACACTTTTTTAAAGAAAAAAAACAGTCCTTTTTATTAAAAAAAAATACATAAACATCAAATCAATTTAGTCCCCATTCAAGGATGTTTAGAATTACAAGATGTTCCACAACATTGAACCATCGTCAATGACTGGCTTGGTGGGAGAATCCTTTATGTGCACGTGATATTGCAATTCTGTCATTTTCAATGATCATATTGTGTAATATAATGTATACATATCGTTAGTGTAATCTTGCGTAAGTGAGTTGTGACATTCGTCAAAATTTCGGATCTCGATTTGTATTCATGTTGTAAACTCTTGTTATACAAACCCGACTCAACATTTGTTTCCTTATTTAATTATTATTACATACTTCGATCATCAATAATCGATGTTTTGTCATATTATAATGTGTTAAAAAAAACATAAAGGGTTTAAAATGATTTTCATAAACTATTTATAAGCTTTAAAAACCTTTTAACTCGTTTTAAACAAAATATCAAACTTGAGGGGCTTGTTGTGAAAATATGTATATACATATATGATCTAAAATACCCTAACCCTAACAACATATAACCACCATCCACTCATCTTCTTCCTCTCTTTGTTTTCCGGCCGCCGCCGCCACAGCCGACGCCACCCCTGCCGGCCAACACCACCACCGAACACCTTCACCCAGCCGCCACCCACCCCCTGCCTTTTTCCGGCAAACCTCCATTTCCGCCGCACCACCTTCGGCCACCAACTTCGGCCACCACCTCCGGTTACCACCGAACACAGCCCACCCCTCCTTCCCATTTTTCGACCTCCGGAAATCACCACACCTTCTTCCCTCGTTTTTCCGGCGACCGGAATTCCTGCCGCCGTGGTCTCTCTCAGCCGTCCCTCTCTATCTCTCTTTCTCGTATCTCTCACTCTCACACACTCTCTCTCTCTACGTCACTCTCTCTCTCTCTCACTCTATCTCTCTCCGATTCTTTTTCCGACGGCCGGAATCGGTTCCGGCGAACCCGTGCCTTCCTCCTCTCCGGCTTCGAGTAGGTATTGTTAATTTAAGGTTTTTGCTCGGCTTAACATAATACCTGATGTTGGATTTTAAGATTTCATTATCGAGTTTGTTTTCGGATTTAAATAAATGGATTAAGGAAAGGGTTATCGGGTGTTTATGTTGTGGGAAAAAGTTTGGTTATAATTTGTTATATAAATATAGAATTGGATTGTGTTTCGGAAATTTGATTTATGAGTCGTCTCGTCAAGACCCGGGTTCGAGTCCCACGTTAAAACCGAGTTCGTGTTATCATTGTTAAAAGTTGTATATTTAGTATAAAACTATTAAAATATATAAAACTCATTAGTTTTAAACGATTATTATTATTATTATTATTATTATTATTATTATTGTTATTGTTATTATCATTAACCAAAACAATTATTTTTACCATTATTTACATAATAAATGAATTTTTATTATTATGATTGTTATTATTATTATTCGTATAAATATTAAAGTTGTTAATATTATTATTAATAAAGATCATATTATTATTATTTAGTAAAATCATGTTTTTATCAATTATTATTAACAATAATATTATTATATTTATTTTATGAATTCGTTTAGAAATCAACCCGACATCGAGTATGATATCATTATTTACTATCAATATTACATACTACTATTATCATTTTTATCAACCACATTATAATTTATACTAAGATCTTTATTCTTTAACTATTAATATTAGTATTTATTAATAATAATTATTGTTATAATTATTATACTATATTAGCATTATTAAAATAATTATTGTTATTATTTTTAACATCATTATCTTATATATATATATATATATATCCAACATATCTTTAACATTATTATTATCATTACTATCTTATCACTAATAATATTATTATAAACTTTATTATCAATTCATCTTTATAAAACCGAACCCTTGATTTAAAACCCGTATTGTCTCTTTTAATATTAGTTTAGCTATTTAAAAGCCCAATAAAATAATATTATTTTTATTATAATTATTAATTATGTATGAGTCCCTAATCGTTAACAAACTAACCGGTAACCCGATAAACAACCGAACCTTCTCGTCCAATGTTTCAAATATAGTTTCATTATGGTTTCAAGTTCACTAATGTATATTACATTATTTATTTTAGCTAAGGTGTTTATCGTTTCAAGTCGGATCTGTTCGTTTACCGTTCGAGCTTCATTTATTTATCTATTTATTTCTCGGTTCATCAATCGAGGTGAGTACTTTCATACCTCTTTTTCCATCTTTCGTTTTGGGGTGACATTTCATACTTATCAAACTAAATGCTTTAATTTCTTGCATCTTAAACCCATAAACGTGATTGTATACCTTACTTGAATAATTGCTCGATTTGGTGTTGTATGCTTATTTGACTATGTGTTTACAGCTTTTGGATGGTGAAACTATAAATCCTATACCATTTGGCAATGGCAATGTGTCGTTAACGTATGCTATTAACGATAACTATAAATCCTAGACTACTCGGCATCCCCTTGTAGCTAGGTGGTGCTAATGTAAGCTTATTAGCAACTGTCATAAAATCCTAGACTAATTGCCAATAGCTAGGTGTTGCTAACTTGTTTAGCGATAACTATTTATTCCAGTTTATAGCTCTTATTTATTGTTTTGTATACAAGTTTTGTGGATTTTCATACTATACACTTATATGCTCAAACTTATGAATTGCTCACCAACCTTTGTGTTGACAAACTTTATTTTATGAAATGTTACAGGTTTGACTTTTGTTGACTCGAGTGCTTGACGGAAAACATTACCAAGACCTTTAGGATATTAGCAAAACGAACAATATAATTATTACTTGTATTCAGTTTGTTTGTGTAGACGAGAAGTGTTGTTTATCGATTTGTTGAAATAAAATGAGTTAAATGAATATTGTCACTTTAAATAGTGTCTTGTGTATTTGTCCAATCACGTTGCACCCCCGGCATGTTTCGCCTTTGGTCGGGGTGTGACATGAGTTGACCTAGTTGTCGTACTTACAAACCTACGAGGGTTTTTAGTTAGTTTTTCTCATATTCTTGTCTAACAAGTAGTTGTATGGTTATAAATAGGGCTATTTGTAATCAAGTAAACACAACATTAAGAATCAATACAATTGAGTTTTAGACTTGAAACATAGTTGTCTTCAACAAGAAAAACTAAATTAAAAACACCATAGGTTTGTAAGTACGACAACTAGGTCCCCTCACTTATGCATAAATACACTAACAATGACCCCTAATATTGTGACACCGATGAAGCTTTGCATCTCGTTTAACTTCAATCGTGGCAACGCTTTTTTAAGGATGTCTTGTCTTTGTAATTCTCCATTGACATACTTCACCTCGATTTGTTCTCTCTTGGTGCACTATCGAATGAAATGGTACCATGTGTTGATGTGTTTACTTCTCTCATGATAAACCAAGTTCTTCATCTAGGCAATAGTCGATGAATTATCTACCTTCAACGTCACAATTTCCTCATTTTCTCTGGTCATCTTTGACAACAAACCACGAAGCCATAAGGCTTGACATGCAGCCGATGTAGCTGCCTTAAATTTATTCAGCCTCACATGATGATAACGCCACAGTTCCTTGTTTCTGAGAAACCCATGATTTTTGTGATGTGCCATAGTAGAAAATCAAACCTGATGTGCTCCGACCATCATCCATACCCACCGCATGACTACTATCACTATACCCGTGAAACATATTGTTTCCGCCTCTAGAGTAAGTAATACCAAAATCTAGTGAACCTCTTAGACATTGGAGAATATATTTAACCACTTGAGCATGAGTTTGAGGTGGTGATTGCATGAACAGACTCGCATAACAAACCGAGTACTTCGAATCAGGTCTCGTATAAGTTAAATACCGCAAACTTCCGATTATGTTTCTATAACCAGTTGGATCTACCTTCGGATTATCATATTCTTTAGACAACTTTAAGCTCGGTTCCATAGGAAATTGAGTCAAGTTGCACTCCCAAAGATTTGCTTTTTTTAGGATCTTCGTTGCATAACTACTTTTCTTTAACGTTATCCCACGATCTCTTTGCTTCACTTCGATCCCGAGATAATAATGCAACAACCCGAGGTCACTCATCTTGAACCTTGACTTCATTTGTTTTTGAAATTTGCAATTTCTTGCACACTTGTACCCATGACTATCAAAACATCCACATAAACTCCAACGAGTAGTAGCCTTTGATCAGAACACCTTTTGTAAACCGCTTGTTCTTGTTTATATCAAGTGAAGCCGAGTTCCTTTAACGACCAGTGTAGTTTAGTATTCCACGCCCTTGGTATTACTTACTCTAGAGGCGGAAACAATATTTTAGACGTAATTTCCAACTTCATAGGCTCGTCACATATTGGTGACCGTGTTAGACCTGTTAGACCCGTGTGATTCATAATGATGTAATAGGTTTTATTATACTTGATAATGTCTTGACTAGCAAGTAAGGTCGCCTATATAAACCAATTTATGGTTAGACATTATAAAACGTGTAAGATGCAACCGAGTTAGGGTTCATCTAGAGACACACGAGATTTAACCAAGTTAGGGTCATCTAGATGCAACCAAGTTAAGGTTTATTAAGAGTCAAACCGACTTAGGGTTTGAGATATTGTAATCGATTTTTTGAGTGAGATTTTCTTATTAATATAAACGAGAGTTAGTCATTTATCAACCGGGGCTTGAATAAACTGATTACAATATCTCAAACCCTAACTCGGGTTGACTCTTGATGAATTCTAACTTGGCTGCATCTAGATTAACCTTAACTCGGTTACATCCCGTGTATCTCTTGATGAACCCTAACTCGGTTTTTCACCGGAGAAGTAAACACATCAACACGCGTTACCATTTCATTCGAGAGTGCATCGAGAGAGAATAAATCAAGGTGAAGCATGTCAGTGGAGATTCACAAAGAGCAGACGTCCTTACAAAAGCGTTGCCACAGTTTAAGTTAACGAGATGCGAAGCTTCATCGGTGTCACAAGATTAGGGGTGATTGTTAGTATAATCTTGCGTAAGTGAGGGGACCAAGTTGTCGTACTTACAAACCTAGGGAGTTTGAGTTATTTTTTCTTCTATTCTTGTCTAACAAGTAATTATATGGTTATAAATAGGGCTATTTGTAATCAACTAAACACAACATAAAGAATCAATACAATTGAAGTTTAGACTTGAAATCTATTTGTTTTCACATACATCTGGTTCTTGTAGCTCACCTTCTTATGAGACTAGGTGAGTCACCTATGTATGCCCCAGTTTTGCTTTTAATGCATCGACAACGCGCTCGACGTCTTTTTTGCTAACTTTTGTTGCACATTCTTGAATATCTCTTCCTTTCTTGATTAGATATGGGATCACCTTCACAAACATAAACCAAACAACGTAGATCTCATCGGTAAGATAGTAGCCACGTCGGTATTGAAGCCCCTTTACATGAAAATGGACATTTCGGTGGTTCCAAGCAACCCGGTAGTAAATATTGTAGATTGTTTGACAACATTGATGTTTGAACCAGTCAAAACCAAATAAGCCAAAACCATAAATCATATGTAGCCACCATTTCGGGCATGATTGTCGGGTATTGGTAATCACCTCACATATACTAGCCACGCAAACATACCGGACACATCCGTTAAGCCCAATGTGTGTAGTTGATGCTACCGAGCATCTCTAGAAGTCAATGTTTTTTCTTCATGTTCCTTATACAGAATGTAATGCCGTGGCTAGTTGGTTTACGCAAAACTCATTACCATATGATATAACATTGATAATATAGAGATTATAGGCAATTACATAAAGTCTTTCGTCCATATAAAATACTTATCGAATTTATTGAGAGAATTACCGATTGCGAGTTGTTTGATCGTAGATTCGCATTTTGTAAGGTCGTAAAAACAATTTTGTACCTCTCATATAGGCCCTCATGAAACCATTCGAATCTTGCTTCTCCATCTCCAATAACTTTTAGAAAATAATGCCTTCGACATATGAAACCTTGCTCGAAATGTTGTTTCATCGTATTTTGGGGTACCAGAGAAGTAATCATCCATTAAAACGTATTGAGCTTGTTAAAAACGGGTAAATTTACACTACTTGCGTAAAAAATGGGTAAATTTAAAGACAAGCTATCGGGGAAACTCTTACTCATAATTACCTAATTCGCGGTTCACTCCGGTACGGGTACGTGGTTCGGGTGCGCAATTCGCTAAAGCTAACATATTCGGTACGGAGGGTGTAGGTTCATTTCGGTACGAACCGGTACGATGTACCATATAGTTTGGTTCGATATACCCAAATCAAAAAATAGCTATTTATATTTTATATATATTTGTATATATATCAGGTTAATTTTATACTTTTTATGTATAAACTTATAAGTTTATGGATCAAATGTAAACATGTGAAACTAGAAGGGGTCAATTGTTAAAATACACAAACTAATTTTTACTTTTTTAATTGTTTTAATGTAAATATTTATAAACTTATAGGTACTAAATGTAAACTACTAAGGAAAAAACTACCACGTTCTTCACTTCATATACGCCGCCTCCTTCCACCTACCTCATTTTCCGGCTAAAATGGCAGCACCGACATCATAAATTGGCATAGCGTACCAGAGCGAATTGGAACACTGTATTCGTTCATTTGGTACGTCGTACCAGAGCGAACCAGAACCTGGCGAATTTTGTTTCGGTTCATCGCGAACCAATTCGCAATTCGGGTCTTTCGGCGAATTCGGTAGCTATGCTCTTACTCCTCTTAGTGATTGGACCTTGTGATAAACTGAATTTATCATAACCCCTTTCTCGCCCGAACCTTGATCATCCTATTCACATCACATGCCTCAATTTATATCACCATAGACTTGTATTCACCACTCCATTATGCCAAGGAACCACTTTTAACACCACCACCAACATATCCTTTAGAATTCAATAAACATCACTAAAAACACACGTAGTAAAGTGCTACGTACAGTTAGGGGTGTTCAAAAAATCCGAAATTCGAATAAAACCGAAATCCGAACCGAAACCGAAACCCAAATAACCCGATTCGAATTCTTATTCGGATATTCGAATCGGATCAATTCGAATATCCGAATAACTAATTCGGATTCGGATCGGATTCTGATAAGGAATTTTAAAAAATTTGGATTGTTCGGATTATTCGGATATTCGTTTAATCCAAATAAAAAAGATGTTTTTAGTGGTATTTTCCGGTTTGGTATATTATTAGACTATTATTTGAAGTTTAAACTTTAAATTTGTGTTAAGAGTAATTCGTATTTTCCGGTTTGTATGTTTATTGTGATTCTAAACTATTAATGTTAGGAACAAAAAAATAGGAAAATTTATAGGTTTATTTCGGATTATTCGGATAATATCGGATTATTCGGATATTATCCGAATCCGATCCGAATTGAATTCGGATAGATTCGGATCGGATGAGAATATTCTTAATTCAGATCGGATCGGATCGGATTTCGGATAGGGTCCAAAAAATTTCAAATCCGAATAACCCGAACCGAATAACCCGAATAATCCGTTATCCGATTAACACCCCTACGTACAATTACCAATTAACAACATATTATGTAGTTTTATCGATATAAAATAAGCGCAACAATAAATAAAGACATACAGTAACTATAATACTTCATATATGCTATAAATAAATATAAAAACTAAATTTTATCCCATTACACACGACACTCGTGAACTTAATGATTGAAAGCTGAATATCACGATTATAAATAAATAGTCAAGTATGGAAGGAAGGAAGGAAGGAAGGAAGGAAGAAAAAGACAACCAACCTTACTTAAGAATCACCAACTACTTTCTTAAAGTCCTCGGTATTATTGTCTACGTTATTGCTCCTATTTAATATATAAAAAACAATACATTGAATCTTTCAATCAGGCTTTATGCTATACATATTAAATTGAAGTTTGTATCGTAGGCTACACACATATATTTAGATTAGACGCATTTTTGTAACTGGACCGTTTTGACATGTCATTACAATAGTTAGATGTATCGTTATATTTAACAACGTATTAATATTAAATTAAAGGCATTTTAGAAGATAAAAATATATCAATAGCATAATTAAGTTACAGATAATAAAAATATGGATTTTATGATGTTACTATTTATAAAAATAAAAACAAGATAGTAAATTTGTAACAAAAGGGTGATAAAACTGTTTTCTTCTTTTTTACTTTTGTATTAATAATGTTACCTTCAAATCTTAAACTACTAAATTTTAACCACTAAAGTAGTATGATTAATGAACCAACATACGTGGTACTTTTAGAACGAGAATATCACTTTTTATTTAACGTGAATCATATAAAGTTTATGGTAGAGCAGTCACTTTATAAGCGAGAGGTAAGGGGTTCAAACCTTACTATCACCAATTTATATGGGAGATATGAGGGATGATCCAGGCTAGCCAGGGTTCGAGTCCTGATCTCACCCGGTTTTACCGGCTCCTCGCTGTCATGCCATTTGACGGGCGTGAGGGTCGGGTTTTATCCGGTGAATCCCTCAATAGGTGGACCACTAGGGGCTCCGTCCGTCCGGACTAGTAGCCGGCTCGGGCTACCTTTAGCCAATGGGGGCCATGTACGGAGTACCCGACGTTACTTGGTTGGTCGTTCAAAAAAAATATAAAGTTTATGGCATTTTAAGTAATTTTTTTAAGAGCATCGCGTCATCAAAGTCTTCATCTTTATCTTTATACACTACAAAAAAATATATATTTTTCTTTAATTGTGTTTACATTTCAAAAATCTTTCACATCATCTATATCCCTATCTGAGTCACAAACACATTTTTATTATTTGTTTCTCTTTGTTTACACACACAGACAAAAAAAAAAGGCTGACTATAATTAAATTTTCTTTATTATGAAGAATTTAACATAGTGACGGTTTAATTATTTTATATATATATTTTTAAACTTATTTTACATATAGAAAGAAAAAATATAAAAACAGGAATGTGAATCCTATAAGGTAGATAAAGAATACAAAAACTTACATAATACAAAAGCATAAACATTTCTTAAGTTAAAACTTAAGAGTCATAAAAAAGTCACATATGTTCAAACTTAAAATGAAATCATTGGTCAAAACACTTGACCACACCAAGTCAAGTAAACAACAACCGAACCACTCTACGTGCCTTCGTGTTTTCCACCTTCCACCGTGTCTCCAACCCTATAAAACCCACTCTCTCCACTCCAAACCTCATTCATCTCTCTCTTCTAACCTCTAACTACAAACCCTAATTCCATTTCATTTCAAATTTGTTAACCCGAAATGAAATCATTCGGATCCGTTACCATTCTTCACCCACAAGACTCTCTCAACAACCACAACCATCATCCAAATAATAACAATAATAATAATAATAAGTTACCCACACCCAACAAATTCAACCATTCTCATTCTCAAAACCCTAGTTTCACCAATACCCGAAGACCCACTAAAGGAATTCGTAAGAAGAATAATGGCTTGGATAAGAGTCATGATCAGTTCTTTGCTGGGTCTGTGCTTGTTGACTCGCCTCCACCAAGCTCGGTTCCGATACCCGGTTTCTTTATGAAGAGTGATCCGACAACTGAGCTTAGGAGGATCCTTGGTTTGAGCTTGTCTTAGGATTGTATAAGCTTGATGCCTGGTTTAATTAGTTAAAGGAAGCTAGGTTTAACCAGCTCAAGTTAATTAGGTTGTTGTTGATAGTAATTATAGATTAGGGCAAAAGGTTAAGGGAGTGTAAATTAATTCACTTGTTTCTTATGTAATTGCCCAAATTACTATTATTACTTATGGTTTAAATTTGTTAAAATTTGGATTAGCCAAGACTTATAATTTTACAGGGTTAAGTATGTCATGAAAGGATAAATATGTAATTACTAGTAGTTAAGTTTTACTTTTTTATACGATTGTGTTTCCGAGTTCATTTATGATTTAACCAGCAAAATAAAGGAACAATCCTTCCACATTTATTGTTTATTTTTTCCTTTTCTTTCTCTTCCTTACTTTTCTTTTTATTATTTTTCTTTTAATGAAATTCGGAAAGCACAACTTCATTTTTTTTTCCTTTTCTTTCTTAAATTTCAAAACCCGGGAGAGTAGGGGCGAATGATGTGACAAGAAGAGGGAATAAGAAAAATCAACCGTAGACAGGTAAAAAAAATGGAGAATACGAGAAGGGGATGGAAGTCAGACATGCCGTAGTAGCCTCGTTAATGAAGGAGATGCAATGTGGATAATTTTATCTATTTATAGGCTTTCACTAGTTGCGGGACATTATTTCAACACTATGGTACTATTGAGGTACATACCTTTTAAATATCCTTTATATGTAACTATAAAATCTTATAATTTTTTTTTGAACAATCAGATATAATAGTGTTTGAAACCACACTCAAATAATTACTTAGGAAGACACAATTGTGTTAACATGGAAGACACAATTACTTAGGAAGTGTCCACCGTGTTGTCATGATAATATCCTTGAGTAAACGCTTTTTGTCATACTTCAGTTTAACTACTCAATCGATGAGGCAATTTGATTTGGAGATTTTGTAGCTTGCAAACTCAAGGTTCGGTATTGATAAAATTAAATAAAATAATTATGAAACTTGATTACGAGTAATTCGATATTTTTCTTCATAGTTTGACTTGAAAAGGAATTATTGTTCTTTTAGTTATTAATATTATTATTACTATTAATAAATAATGAAACAATATCTTGTGTTTCATAATTTTTGTATTAAGATAAAACCATATATTGGTTTAAGTTTAAAGTTCAATTATTATTTTTCTATAAAAATCTAGTTGGAGTGTGTGCTGGCATGGTTAAAATAGGAACGCCAACATAGACCACAGAGATTTTGACAAAAATCGTGGCCCACTCTAAGACAAGGTCGGTCGGCTGTCTTTTTCTTCTTCTTTCCCAGCTCCATCGTGAAACATAATAATTATCCATTTTTTTTAAGATTATTATTTAGTAGTTCTACTAAAAAAAGGTTTTCACTCTCCCTCAAGTTAATGTTAGTTAGTGAAAATAAAACCATCTCCATTTAATCATAAGCAAACACTCAAGAAAAGATATGCAACTTCTAATACAGGGCCAATTGTTTATAAAGTATAATTTATACAAGTATTTAAATTGGATGTGTGCATTTCTTTGACAATATTCATCTATCGTTATGGATTTAAATCATATATATCGGGTAGAGTACATTATTGTTATTGGGGCAAGCCCATTTTATCTTAATCGGCCGACCCTAGTGGGTCTAGCCACATCAAGTAATTGCTTTTTGTATTGGACTTTAAGTTAGAGGTGCACAAATCATGTTTTTTCTAATACCCACGGTTTCAGATATGTAACGGGGAATTGGTCATACCCGGTCCGGGTATTGTTACTAAAAACGACATTCAATGCACCGGATTCGTGTTAGGTATAGGTACGGGTATTTGAATACCCTATTTTCAGCTATTGAAAAAAAAACCCTATTTTCAGGAATTTGTTTTTTGTTTTCTTGGGTATTTTTCGGGTATATATTGGGTTTTTATATGGGGCTGTACTTTTTTGGGGTATTTTTCGGGTATAGATCGGGTATTTGAAAACCTCGGTTTTGGGTATCGGAAAAACCCGTTTCCGGTTTTTCAGTATTACCGGGTACAAATCAGATTCCGGTACGGGTTTTGGTATTGAAGTGCATCCTTTATCCGTACCATACGGGTAGGGTTGGGTACTGGTTCGAGTAGTACAAACCCGGGTGTAAAAACCCGGTTTCGCGTTTTTTCGGGTCCGATTTCGAGTTCAGGTTTTTTTATGCACCTCATCTTTAAGCTATTAGAATATAAACTAGAAATTTACCCTCGCTTCAAGGCGCAACATTTGATCATACATAAGCTGTATTTTGCTATGTCTACACCATAGAAAATGCCTACACTAGAAAAAATTTCTGAAACCGACTAATTTATACACATGTAAAGACAAAATTAAAAGTTAAGAATTTTGACATGTATAAAAGGTCCCGACGTCTACTAAGCTCTTCATATAATTTGGGACTGATTTAGGTTGATTCTCTTTTTGTTGAACAAATATGCCTACACAGTTCAGTTTATAGTTCTTGATAGAATTTTTCTGTTTTGAATGCTTGAGTCAATATTGTTTCCTTTAGCACTTGCATATATATCAAATTTGTTGAAGAAATTATAATAATCAATGGAGTCTATGTCACGCCCCGACCAAAGGTGTGCTGGAGCACGACAAATTATTTAAGAACACAATGACGCTATTAACGTGACAATATTTATTCAATTCATTATTTCATTCAATAACTCAAGTACAACTTGTTCAAAGATTAAATACAAACAATTATAACTGTCACACCCTCAATTTCCACATGCGGGGTTTTACCGCGAGACGCATGACAAACCAGGATCTCAGTCATTAGTTACACTAAACAACGTCTAAATATTTTAAAAGACTTTATTGTCCCATATTTGGGAAAACCATTTCAGAGTTAATGTCTATTGTTTAAAGATGAAGTGTAACATAGTGGGAAAAATAAATCTCTAAACAAAAGCAAATAGTCTAAGGCGCAAAACACGCACAAGCCATAACATTATTAATTAAAAAGTTCTAAGTTATGATGCAATGTTTATGAGTGACCATAAATGCAACTCCTATCCGTGCACTTGATTTTAGCGATCGGAGAAAGACATGTTAAAACGGGTCAACACAACGGTTGGTGAGTTCACATGTTTAAGTTTAAAACAAGTTTGTCAAACAAACCAATAAGTAAGTAAACATTGTAATGGATAAAGTATGGATAATGTATGCATCAGTAATACCACCAGTTAATTACGCTAGTAATCATGTTACATTAGTGTAAGTGACCGAGGTTGACTTGTTAGTTTGTTGCCACCCACGGAGTCTAATACGACTAGTGCATATTGCGTTTCTAGTAATGAAGACACCCGGCGACTCCCTCTCCCGAGAGCCCCGGTGGGGTTCGTCAAACCCAGTAGTACTACCTTTCATTACCCAGCCAGTGTACAATTGTTAACGGTTCAATGTGTATGAGGGACTTCAGTTTAAGTTCACTATGTACACTTGTGGTATTAAAAAAAGTCTACAATATCCAAAAAGTTTTGTTTGCACGCTTTCTCCCAAAAGGAGTAAGTAAAAGAGGGGCATTGAAACTCACCTCGAATGCGATTCAAATGAGTCAGCTACTTAAGTCAAAGTTGTTCTAGTGCCTAAATCATACAAGCACTATAAGTATTTGCTAAGCGACCCCTAGAACCCTTAGTATTCAAAAAACCCCATTGTTTATTAAAAGTTTGACCAAAGTTTGACTTTTCATTGACTTTGACCAAAAAGGTCCAAATCGTTGACTGAAAAGTCCAAGTCTCGATGACCGAAGTCTAAAGTTGAGTTTTGTTGACCGTTGACCAAAATATTGACCTTTGACCCAAAATATTGACCGATGGCCCGTTGGTGACTTTTGACCAATTATCTAGACTTAGCCTAGTCGTATAATATCCTTAATCTCGATTTATCAATCAATCATGTAACTTGCACTTAACCACTTTTCATGAAGTCCTATAACTAAATCAATATTTATAAATCATAAGTAAGATAACCATTTAGTAAAATGGTTTCAAGTTGACTAAAGTCAAATTCCAAGTTAACACAACAATCTTTGCACAAACTATAACTATTTTACCAAAACAACAACCTAGACAAATTCAGACAGATTTCTAATCACCATAGTCCATTTTTCTAACCAACTAAATTTTGGAATTAAATTACCAAACAATTTCCACCGAAACTATCAAGTATTAGGTATCTCCAAAAATTTTCTTGTATTTTTTCAACACTCACAATAATAATCAAGAAAATTCATATACTATAGCAACCTACCTTCAGCTACTCTATCTACGCAACAGAAAGTAATTATTTGTTAAAATTTTCATGTATGTCCAATCAATGCAAGGCCAATTGGATTTGTTTCATAACTCTATATATAACACTCCAGAAGTGGAATCACTCAAATATTAATTTTCAATAACAAGTTATACACTTTACAAGAAAGACCAGAAATTACCTGTTCAACCATAATTGATACCCGATTTTGTAAATTCATAAACAGTAGTCAAACAGAGTCCAAAAATTATGATTTCTGACTTTTTGAAAAATAGACTCAAAGTACTTAACCTTAGCATCAAGAATATATCAGAAATACCATCGTATCAACAAGTTATACAACTAACAATCTAGATCACAAAATCTAAGTATTTCATTTCATGTGTGACATGTTACAACTTTTAAAAACATTTTCTAATTATTTCTTTAGTCTAAAGTTTAATAGTTCATCTAGCTAATTAACATGTAGCACACCATATATGGTATCATTTTAATTACCTAACTTTCTTATAATATCACATAAGCATATAACAACTAGTCATATAACATATTAAGCATGTAACACAATTATACCCATCATATATTATACATATAGCATATCATATTTATTATAACATGTGTGACAAGTTTATTATTCTAGTTACCAACAACTAGTTACTCGTACTTAGGTCACCAACGATACGACTAACTCAATGTATGCATACATGACACTACATGCATGAGTGTTTATTAACGTAGTTAACAGAATTAACTGGGTTTACAGACATAGTCAACAAGATTTAACTGGGTTTAGTTAACGTAGTTAACCTGAAAATTGGCAGTTGTCACAACAACACTCATTAAAATCCAAAAGGTATAATCTAAGTGATGAGTCTTCAATCTTCATGATCAACCTAAAACTAAACTTGTAGCATACATAAAAATAGATTTGATCAACACGAATGTTGGCGAGCAATACACTAGTTTTTGTTATATGTATATAATGAGGCAAAAATCACAATTCATATGTATAAATAGAATAACGCAACAATAATTGTAAATGTAAAGTAAATAATTGAGGATCCTTTCTATTTTGTAACACCCAAAATACTCAGATAATGAGACCCTATTTTGTTAGCACAATGCTAAAATAGTTAGGAGAGCGTTTGATCATACTTAATGAGGCTCAACAACAACACTAAAATAAACACTCGTGCACGCAATCAATTTGAGGCATAACTGTAACACCGCGTCTTTTACTCTATAAATTTAAGCCTAAATATACTAACTTATAAAGTATAGGGGACCAATCTTGCAAAATCTGAAAATCTTCATCCATCGCGATACGCAATGTGGCAGGCATTAATCCCATCGCGTAGCACGATGGCCTTGCACACAAACCCAGAAATGGGCGGCATAGCGATATGCTACGGCCCAATCACAACGGTCATCGTGTATCGCGATGACCCTGATGAGTCACTGGACACGTGTCCAACAACGTGTTAACACGTGGCACGATATGACAGGCCACGTGTCACGAGCAGATAAGGCGGCGTCTTTTTGCGGCGTCGCGATACGCGACGGGTCACCAGGAACCCATCGCGTATCGCGATGGGATCCAAAAACGGCTATAAAAGGGGAAGACGGGTATGAGCTCCATTCATCCCAAACTCACCTTCATTTTCACACACATAGCCTAGGGAAGCGTGCCCAATAGCCGTGACAAGCCGACGTGCCATTTTCTCATAGTTCGTGCAAGGAACGAAGTTATAATCAAGCTAGCAATCGTATAATCGAGTAGATCAAGATCCTACCTTTTTCTTATTATAATCTAAGTATCCAATCTAAGGTAGGATTTATGTTTAAGTTATTTGAATTATAGCTTAGAACGATCAGTCAAGGCTATGGCCTTTAACCTTGAAAGGTTTTATCAACATTCATAAACGAGTTTTCATAAACATTACTTCATAACTAAGTAATGTCAATCAAAGATATATTTTGACGGGCATGTAGTAACTGTAAGGGTAATAAGTTTCTTGCCTAAGGAAAAGTAATTCGTACAAATCCCAATCAACCGAGGTACCCGTTTACTTACCTGAAGAAACTTACCAATGTGTTATGACCTATAAGCCAAAGCATGCTACATCAAACGTCACATAAAAACTAAGTGTTTTTCATTCACAAATCAAAGATAAACGATTTCAAGGTTAAGCTTACAATCATAGCTTAATCATTCAAAACATTCATACGAACCTATTTATGTATAGGTTAAATACCATTCACAATCAATCAATCAGTCAAGGTTTCCAACACCGACGGTACATGTGAATATGTTAACCTTTTTAATCAATCAAAAAATATTTATACTCGATAAGATGAACGGGTGTTTGTCTTAACGAGTCAGTCAATATTTACATGAGATTATGTGATCTCTAAAACGTTATAATACAAGATAGAAAATAAAAGCAACTCAGACCGAATACACATGTGTCTGGATCCAAACATAACCGTTCAGCCTAATCATTCAAAGGCTACGTGGACGCGGGCTAATGGTCATAACTAGCTTCCCATTAAGGGCTACGTGGCTCGGGAATAATTGTGTGTGTAGGGCAGTGGTACATAGACCAGAAGTAGAAATGCTTCTGCTGAGCTTGTAGAGAAAACTATATTTGTATTGTAATGTCATTCAAATGTTTTATAGAGTCGTACGTGTTCACCAGCATATAGCTGACGTATTTTTCCAAACCATTGCAAGTAATTAAGTATAAGTAGCTTTAACAAGGATTGGATTCTTAATGAAGATAGAAGCGCGTACAAGATGGCTCCGTTTTTTATAACTAAAAATCCTTGTAATATGATACGTATCTTTTGTAAACTAATGCTCGGGTATTTAATTCCCGAATAAATTTTCAATGTAGATTAATATTATATTCAAACCTAAAGTCTTCCGCTAAAATTAACCCATAAACTCTGATATATTTACAAAACAGGTACCAACTTGTGGTCACACGTCTAGGCCCTAAGTCGGGGTGTGACAGGTTGGTAACAGAGCCATCGGTTTCAGCAAATTAGGTATTTAAACATTGGTACCTAAGCTTGAACATTAAAGTTATTATTATTATTATTATTATTTTTATTATTATTATTATTATTATTATTATTATTATTATTATTATTCGTAGGGATAAGATAGGATTGGTAAACTTCCTATCCCTAAATTTAACTAAAGTGCAGATGTCTTATATTAATTACCTTGGTCATAGACAACGAGTAGCAATCCAATCAAAACCAACAATCAACTACGAACCATCTGATATGGAGAGTAGTAATAGTTATTATACTAGCTTTTTCAATCACAATCAACCGATCATTCCGATGTTACCATATGGGAGCCAACCTGTGTATCTCCCAGGAAGTCAGCAATGCCCAATCGAAATCTCTGACAACACTGCTGACAATAATCCTCAGTAGTACCTATCTGATATTCCCACGTATCATCCTTCCGAGGAACAGGAAGTGCATAGTAAGATCAAATAGGAGACTGAATCAGAATCATCAAGCTGAATGAATTGTCATTCTGATCAAATGAGATGGCAATTTGGATCACCACCATTAGGTTATCAATACCAAATTCCACCTACCACTGCAGAACCAAGTCGTAAGCCAAAGATGAGGGTCATCTTACCCTACAAAAAGAGATTAGTTCAATCACCAATCAAGAATCCTTATGAATCAGAGGAAGAACCCGAGGAAGAGGAGGATCCAGAGGAAGAAAATGAAGAGAACAAGAATCTTTGTTTTCCTCCTTATAATGGACGAAGACCTTCAATATCACAACAAGCTAATGAAATCCACGAGGAAGCAAATCTCATCGAGGAATTTTACACTACCAATATCCCCGATGAAGAAATGCATACATATGTTTCCTGCCCGCATCTCTATCCACGGGAAAACGCTTCTCTTCCCAGCTGCATCCGCACCAACGGGATATCCTAACCCGCCAAATTCAGTGATGGATGAGCTAAGGAATGAGAAAGTGGACAAAAAGAGAACGAGAAAGAAAATAGTTAAGAAATGTGACAAGATGAAGAATCTTGTTAAAAAGTGGATTAAGGATTAGAAATCGTTGTTAAGTACTGTGTATACTGCTATGTTTCTTTGTAAAATAAATAATGTAATATAAAGAAAGTTTGTCTTTTCTTTGAATCTTGTTTTTATTCATGTTACAGCATGTCTAAAGCTAATCAAGAAATAAATAATGAAAAGAACGTCGAAGAAAACATAATCAACGATAAAGAAAAGACTGTAGCAGCAAATATTCAAGTGATACCAAAAGACTACGTGCTCGGTATTCGCGATTTAATCAAAGAACCTGTAACTCCACTTTATGACTTAATGAAAAATGATCAAAGTCGAACCGCCTCTCATTCTAATAAAAGGGCAAGTCAAAGTAAAAGCGAATCTGCTACCTCAAAAAGAGAATCAAAGAAAGAATCTAAAAAGGAGTCGGAAAAGAAATAAAGTAAAAAGAAAGAAAGTAAGCAAAAGAAAGAAGTAAGTGATGAAAGTTCGACTGCTGAAAATGACCTCCGTGATAAAACCAAAAAGTTAAAAATACACGAGGGTTGTGATTTCAAGGTGTTCAAAGTGTATAACCCCAAAGAGTTCCATGGGGATAAGGGAGCGATACACACCCTCCGATGGTTGGAGGAGATGGAATCGATTGTGCTGATTAGCAAGTGTACGGAAAGTGAGAAGGTGCAATATACCTCCCAGATGTTCAAGGGGTAGGCATTAGAGTGGTGGAATACCCTGATCGGAATCAAGGGTAGAGAAAATTTATACAATCTGGACTGGGCAATGTTTAAAGCCAGGGTATTAAAGAAGTTTTGCCCAATCAATGAAATAGATCAAATACAAACCAAGTTGTGGAACCACAAGGTTGTGGAACCAATCTCAAGGAATATGACACCAAATTTCTTGAGTACTGCAGAATTGTACCTCATTTGGTCACTCCTGAAATCAATAAAGTGACGCGCTATATCTACGGATTGCCAATAGAAATCCGTGACTTAGTCCTTTCACATATGTCGTATTCGACGGAATCTGCTATGGAGTTGGCCGGGTATTTGATGGATGGGATGATAAGAAATTGGGATGAGAAAAAGAAGGATGATGGCAAGACGCCAGTTGGAGGAAAAGTGAGGAAAACTGAGAAAAAGAGGGAAGGGGAGTTTGTATATAATCGCCCTGTGTGTAAGTCATGTGGTAGGAGACACTTCGGAAGATGTCTTCGGCCAAATAACACGGTCACATGTAATTTCTGCAAGAGACCTGGTCACGTGGAAGCCGACTGCACGAGGAAAGCAGTGGTATGTTTTGATTGTAAGGAAAGGGGGCATTATATTAATGAGTGCCCAAAGAAAAAGCCGACGACAATGGTGGCTGGAGCAAGTGGCGGCGGTGTCAAGACCGATGCCAAGAAAGGAAACGCACGTGTCTTTATGTTAGACACCCAGAAGGCAGCAGATATACCGGAAGTGATCACCGGTACGTTTCCTATTAATAATGTTTATGCTAGAGTATTATTTGACTCAGGTGCAAACCAAAGCTTTATAGATTATAAATTTTGTAGTCTATTAAATGAGCCCTTAGTTAAATTAGATAAATATTATGAAGTCGAGACTGCTGATGGAAATATAAGTAGAATAACCGAAGCCTTAGATAATGCCACAATTTCTTTAGCCAATTCCATCATACCTGTGCGATTGTTACCCATGACATTGGCAGGTTTTGATGTTATTTTAGGTATGGACTGGTTATTGTCTAATCAAGCCTGTATCTTATGTAATGAAAAGGCTATTGACATTTGAACGTCTAACAATAAAACCATTCGTATCACTGGAGACAAAGAAGCGGGAAGGGTAGGAATCATTTCTAAAATAAAAGCAAATAGTTGCTTAGGTAAAGAATGCCTTGCATTCAGGCTTATGTAACTAAAGAACCTGAACCCAAGAAGATGGAGGAGGTGCCAATTGTGTCCGAATTTCAAGATGTATTTCCTGACGAGTTACTAGGAGCCCCGCCAGATAGAGAAGTAGAGTTTAGAATCGACCTTATACCAGGAACTTCACCGATAGCTAAATCTCCTTATCGTCTAGCACTTACGGAAATGAAAGAACTAAAGAAGCATTTAGATGAGCTTTTGGAGAAAGGGTTTATACGACCAAGTTCGTCACCATGGGGAGCTCCAATTCTATTTGTAAAGAAGAAGGAAGGATCGATGAGAATGTGCATAGATTATAGAGAACTGAATAAGGTTACAATCAAGAATAAGTATCCACTTCCAAGAATTGACGATTTGTTTGATCAGCTCCAAGGAGCGACTTGTTTTTCAAAGATTGATCTAAGATCGGGTTACCATCAGTTGAAAGTGCAAGAAGAAGATATACCAAAAACAGCCTTTAGAACCCGATATGGACATTATGAATTCACCGTGATGCCTTTCGGACTCACTAATGCTCCAACAGCTTTCACGGACATGATGAATCGAATTTGCAAACCATACTTAGACAAGTTTGTTATTGTTTTCATTGATGACATTCTTGTTTACTCAAAATCCAAAGACGATCATCAAGTTCATCTCAAGATCATACTTGAAACCCTAAGAAACGAGAAATTGTACGCCAAATTCTCCAAGTGTGAATTTTGGTTAACCGAAGTTCAATTTCTTGGTCATGTTATAAATGAAAAGGGTATTCAAGTAGATCCAGCAAAGATTGAAGCAATATTTAAATGGGAGAAACCTAAAACGCCAACTCAAGTCAGAAGTTTCCTAGGCTTAGCCGGTTATTATCGAAGGTTTATTCAAAACTTCTCCCGAATAGCTGTTCCATTAACTTCACTCACAAGAAAATCAATTAAGTTTGAATAGGGACCGAAACAAGAAGAAGCATTTGAAACACTCAAACAAAAGTTAACCAATGCACCTATCTTGGCTTTACCAGAAGGACTGGAAAACTTTACCATTTAGTGTGATGCTTCGCATACGGGAATGAGATGTGTTTTAATGCAAGGAAATAAAGTAATTGCTTATGCTTCGAGACAGTTAAAGGTTCATGAAAAGAATTACACCACACACGACTTTGAATTAGGTGCTATAATTTTCACGTTGAAATTATGGCGACATTACTTGTATGGTGTTAAGTTCATTATATACACTGATCATAAAAGTTTGAAGCATATATTCGACCAAAAAGAATTAAACATCAGGCAAAGGCGTTGGATGGAAACAATTAATGATTATGATTGTGAGATCATATATCATGAAGGAAAGACGATGTAAAGCCCCGTTACAGGTGCCCGACATTTGGACGTTGGATTTACTCATAAACGCAGTTCTAAAATCAGAGTTAATTAAAAACTTACGCGGGACATAAAACTTTCATAAACGTTACATATTAAATCATAAACAGGTCTTAAAACCATTCTTCTTGTCTTTTCAAATCAAAACATAACTTATAAAACATAGCAGATCTTCAGATGCCAGGCTTTTATTCTTCTGCCATGTGTCCTGCTCACGCTAGCTGTCGCATCCTACTCACCTGCGTGCATACTAAAAGTCAGCTACGCTGAGTGAGTTCTAGTTAATCATACATCATACAATACATTCACTTACCTTCAATCATGCATCCGAAGATACATAATAATTACTTTACTAATTTACTTTATTTCATACTTTCATACACGTAGATACTTTATTTCATTCACATTTTATATTTACTGTCCATTCTATCTCAGATATTATTAGGGTCTGATCCATTCCTTTTCTATCTCAGATATTATTAGGGTCTGATCCCTCTTTCCTTTGTCTATCTCAGATATTATTAGGGTCTGATCCCTTTCTTGTCTATCTCAGATATTATTAGGGTCTGATCCCTTTTTACTTCTCTATCTCAGATATTATTACGGGTATGATCCCATCTTCTCTATCTCAGATATTATTAGGGTCTGATCCCTCTTTCTTCTTCTTCTTCGTTCATTCCATCTTTACATACTCATACATATACTTTCTTTAATCATTATTACATACTCATATATCGTTCATATATTTATATCATACACATTCATCTTTCATATACATACCTCCCTTGTCAACGCGTGCAATATCCGAAGATCGTTCACGTATTGACAAGCTTTCATTCACAATGTACATACCTCCCTTGTCAACACGTGCAATATCCGAAGGTCGTTCATGTATTGACAAGCTTTCATTCACAATCATTACATAATATCTATCACATAAATCATACATGGCATACACTTACCATTTGAGGTAAGCGTATTAACTATCACATCGAGTATGCACACATCCCCGAAAACATAACAAGGAAACGGGGCTAGGAACTCACCTGAATGCGATTATGTTCACCGTTTATGGTAATCCCTTTCTTAAGCTGTGCACGACTAACTGTATAACAATTACACGTATCAATTAACTATTACTACTCGTATATTGTATTTCTATCTTTATATAACCCGCAACGAACGGGGGTCCGGGGGGCAGCGCCCCTGGCAGCGGGGTTCTAGGGGCGGCAGCCCCTAGCGGGGTCCAAGGGGCAGAGCCCCTGGCTGGGGTTAAGCTGCCAGGTCAGTTTGGAAAAATTTTATTTTCATTAACCGTCTTAACACATTTTCCATTAGGATTTTGAATCATTAAATAATTTGCTACTTAAAAGTTTAAGGGCTTCTTTGTAATTAAATCATTCTTTTCTAAGTCCAGGGACTGTTTTGTCATTCCATCAAACTTGTGGTTCGTTACTTGGTTCTTGGCGAATTGTGTTATCTTAACGAACTGATCCATGCAGCGAATTGAACCCTTTAACGAACTGGTTAAAGCTGCCAGGTCAGCTTGGAAAAATTTTATTTTCAATAACTGTCTTAACGCATTTTCCCTTAGGATTTTAAGTTATTATCTTCTTCACCTACTCATTCTTGGTCTATTACAGGATTACTTTTACTTATCATTTTAAGCTAATTTAACGTTCAGCGAAGTTAACTTGGCTAACTTATCATCAGCGAAGTTAACAGTATGCGAACTTGGTAGCAGGCGAACTTGAACCACATCGAACTTAAAGTGGCGAACTTGTTCAGCGAACATAGCTGCGGCGAAGTTACGTGTTAAGCGAACTTAGCCTTAGGCGAAGTTGCCTTCTAGCGAACTTGCTCACAGCGAAGTTGCCTACTGGCGAACTTGCTTACAACGAAGTTATCCAGCGACGGGATGATTTTCATCACCCTCAACAAGCATCTTTCGATTATTAATACCCTTGTTATGGCTCGACATCGCCCAATAACGTTTCCTAACCATTTTCGTTCATATATAACCCGTACATACTATAAAGCTTGGACCTTTAAGCTTAAAATCGTTCGATACTATGTTTAAGGGTTCATTTAATCGAGTCACACATGTTTATGGATCCATTAGCTTTGTTTTAGCATCAAGTTTACAAATTTAATAATCGTTTATACCCGATCTACTCTAGGTTCAAGTTTCGTGACTAATCGTTTATAAAGACGTGAACTTTAAGATCGAAATCATACCTTTATGTGTTCGGTTTGCTCGGTTATCTCGTAATTAGCTCGTGTATTGAAGGTCTAATAATGGTTGGCTTGATTTTGGCCTCGGACGTCTCTCTCTCTCGTCCGTATAAGAGGTGGTGTAGGATGTGTGTGTTTTGAGTGTGTAGAGATTTATGAAAGATGGAAATGATAGTTAGGGTTTTAGGATGGTTTAAGGGGATATTTATATCCCTTAAAGCCCATGGACCTAAGGCCCATTCCCTTTAATCCATCTTAATTAGTCCAAGTCCATGATCTTTTCCTCGTTAGACGTTAATTAGTAATATTAAACGCACGACAATTTAACTCAACATTCTCTATTTATTATTAGAATATTTAGGATGTTACAGGCGAATCTTGTGGCTGACTCCTTAAGTATAAAAGAACATGAGAAACCAAAGAGAGCCCGAGCACTTAGATTGGAACTCAAAGTTGATTTAGCTAGTCAGATCAAAGAAGCTCAGAATTTGGCACTGGAAGAAGGAAATATTAAAGCTGAAAAAGAGAATGGTACAATCGATCAGTTAGTCAAAGGAAGTGATGAAATACTTAGACTCGGTACTAGAATTTGGGTACCGATGGTCGGAGTTTAAGAGACAAGATTTTAGAAGAAGCAAACAAGTCAAAGTATATGATGCATCCGGGAAGTGACAAGATGTATCACAATCTAAAAGATGATTATTGGTGGATTGTGATGAAGAAAGATATTGCTTTGTATGTAGCTAAGTGCCAAACGTGTTCTAAAGTGAAAGCTGAACATCAAAAGCCGTTAGGATTACTACAACAACCGGAAATTCTGATTTGGAAATGCGATATGATAACAATGGATTTCATCATGAAGTTACCAAAAACTTCTCGTCAAAATGATGCGATCTGGGTTATTGTAGATAGACTTACTAAGTCTGCTCATTTTATTCCGATACAAGAAACATTTAGCATGGATAAGTTAGCACACTTATATGTCGAAAACATAGTATCCTTACATGGTGTGCCGCTATCCATCATTTCGGATAGAGATAGTCGTTTCACTTCAAATTTTTGGTCAAGCTTTCAAAAGGCTATGGGGACTCGATTAAACTTAAGTACTGCATACCATCCCCAAACTGATGGCCAAAGTGAACGTACAATTCAAACCTTAGAAGACATGCTTCGTACCTGTGTTATCGACTTAGGAGGAAGTTGGGACACTCATCTCACGCTGATGGAATTCTCGTACAACAACAGTTATCATACAAGCATCCAAGCAGCACCTTTCGAAGCATTGTATGGGTGTAAGTGTAGAACACCTGTATGTTGGTCAGAAACAGTTGATAGTCAGTTGTCAGGACCAGAAATTGTTCAAAGGACTACTGATCAAGTTATACAAATTCGTGAACGATTGAAAATGGCAAGAGATAGAAAAAAGAGCTATGTGGACTTGGTAGCAGGCGAACTTGAACCACATCGAACATAAAGTGGCGAACTTGTTCAGCGAACATAGCTGCGGCGAAGTTACGTGTTAAGCGAACTTAGCCTTAGGCGAAGTTGCCATCTAGCGAACTTGCTCACAGTGAAGTTGCCTACTGGCGAACTTGCTTACAACGAAGTTATCCAGCGACGGGATGATTTTCATCACCCTCAACAAGCATCTTTCGATTATTAATACCCTTGTTATGGCTCGACATCGCCCAATAACGTTTCCTAACCATTTTCGTTCATATATAACCCATACATACTATAAAGCTTGGACCTTTAAGCTTAAAATCGTTCGATACTATGTTTAAGGGTTCATTTAATCGAGCCGCACATGTTTATGGTTCCATTAGCTTTGTTTTAGCATCAAGTTTACAACTTTAATAATCGTTTATACTCGATCTACTCTAGGTTCAAGTTTCGTGACTAATCGTTTATAAAGACGTGAACTCTAAGATCGAAATCATACCTTTATGTGTTCGGTTTGCTCGGTTATCTCGCAACTAGCTCGTGTATTGAAGGTCTAATAATGGTTGGCTTGATTTTGGCCTCGGACGTCTCTCTCTCTCTCTCGGCCGTATAAGAGGTGGTGTAGGATGTGTGTGTTTTGAGTGTGTAGAGATTTATGAAAGATGGAAATGATAGTTAGGGTTTTAGGATGGTTTAAGGGGATATTTATATCCCTTAAAGCCCATGGACCTAAGGCTCATTCCCTTTAATCCATCTTAATTAGTCCAAGTCCACGATCTTTTCCTCATTAGACGTTAATTAGTAATATTAAACGCACGACAATTTAATTCAACATTCTCTATTTATTATTAGAATATTTAGGATTTTACAAGTCTTCCTTCCATAAAGAGGTTTCGTCCCCGAAACCTAACTATTACATAAACAAATTGGGGTAAAACTTGCGCATCTCATCCTCAGCTTCCCAAGTAGCATCCGATCCCTTGCGATGTTTCCATATCACTTTCACCAAAGGTATAACCTTGTGACGAAGCTGTTTCTCCTTGCGATCAACTATCTCTATCGGTTGCTCGATGTAGTTCAGCTGTTTATCAACCTCGATGTCCATTAATGGCACGTGAGACGTGTCATCAGCTAGACACTTCCTCAGATGAGAAACATGGAAGGTTGAATGAATTCCCTCTAACTCATCAGGTAAATCCAGCTTATAAGCTACTTCACCCACACGATCTAAAATCTTGAATGGTCCAATGTACCTTGGACTCAACTTCCCTCTCTTTCTAAAACGAATAATTCCCTTCCAAGGCGATTCCTTGAGCATCACATTGTCACCCATGTTAAACTCAATCGGTCGTCGCCGCTTGTCAGCATACGACTTCTGTCTGTCTTGAGCGGCTTTCATTCTTGCTTTGATCTGATCAAACTTTGATGATGTTTCTTGCACAACCTCTAGGCTTCCCATTTCCTTCTGACCAATTTCTCCCCAACACACCGGGGTTCTACATCGTCTCCCGTAAAGCATCTCAAACGGTGGCATACCAATACTTGAATGGTAGCTGTTGTTGTAGGAGAATTCTGCTAGGTGCAGATGATCATCCCAACTTCCTCCAAAGTCTAAAACACAAGCACATAGCATATCCTCAAGGGTTTGGATCGTCCTTTCAGACTGCCCATCGGTTTGAGGATGATACGCCGTATTGATGTTCAATCTTGTTCCCATAGATACTTGAATGGTAGCTGTTGTTGTAGGAGAATTCTGCTAGGTACTGATGTTCAGACTGCCCATCGGTTTGAGGAATTTCATCCAAAACCTTGAAGTAAACCGAGTATCTCTATCAGACACGATCGATAACGGTACTCCATGCTTAGATACTACCTCTTTTATGAACAAACTTGCTAACGTTTCTGACGAGATGGCCTCTCGTATAGGCAGAAAGTGAGCACTCTTGGTCAAACGGTCCACAATCACCCAGATGGTATCATGATGCTTAGCTGTACGGGGTAGCTTAGTTATGAAATCCATGGTGATGTGTTCCCACTTCCATTCAGGTATCTCTAGCGGTTGCATCTTCCCATAAGGCTTCTGATGTTCGGCCTTGACTTGTAAACAAGTTAAGCACTTACTAACATAATCCACCACATCGTTCTTCATTCCTGGCCACCAATAGTCTCTTTTCCGGTCTTGGTACATTTTGTTGGATCCTGGATGAATCGAGTATCTTGACTTATGAGCTTCATCTAAGATTCGACCTCTGAGATCCCCATAGCATGGGATCCACATGCGGTCAAATCTAGTCTTAACGCCATGAGTGTTTTCCATCAACTCACCTTGTTGGCCATAAATTCTTTCCTTTTTCACTAACCCTTCCTCAGCTAGTACTTCTGTCTGCACTTTGATGATTTCTTCAAAAATGCTTGAGTTCATAATCAGCTGGTAGGACTTCACTGTTGCAATGACTTCTTCATTCTTGCGACTTAGCGCATCAGCGACCACATTAGCTTCACTGGGGTAATACTTAATGTCACAATCGTAATCTTTTATCAGCTCTAACAACCTTCTCTGCCTCATATTCAGTTCCTTCTGCTCAAAGAAGTACTTCAAGCTCTTATGGTCGATGTAGATAGTACACTTAGTACTATATAAGTAGTGTCTCCAAATCTTGAGAGCATGTACAACTGCCGCTAGTTCCAAATCATGCGTCGGAAAAGTACTCTCATGGACTTTCAACTGTCTAGATGCATAAGCTATCACTTTTCCTCGTTGCATCAACATGCAACCTAATCCTTGATGCGAGGCATCAGCACAAACAACTAAATCCTCGTCGCCATCGGGCAGAGCAAGGATTGGTGCTTGTGTGAGCCTTTTCTTTAACTCTTCAAATGCTTCTTCTTGGAACTTTCCCCAACTGAATACCACCGACTTTCGGGTCGTACCGGTCAACAGTGCGGCTATCTTGGAGAAACCTTCGATGAATCTCCTACAGTAGCCAGCTAACCCCAGGAAGCTTCGTATATCAGTCGGATTCTGCGGTGTCTTCCAATTCATTATCGCTTCAATCTTAGCTGGGTCCACCATAATCCCTTCCGGATTAATCACGTTTCCTAGGAATTTCACTTCTCGCAACCAGAACGCGCACTTCGAAAATTTAGCTTACAACTTCTCTTTCTTCAAAGTCTCCAATACCTCTTTCAGATGCTCAGCATGATCAGACTCGCTCTTAGAATAAATTAATATATCATCGATGAAGACGATAACTGACTTATCCCATTGGTCGACACACCCGGTTCATCATGTCCATAAATGCTACAGGAGCATTCGTTAGACCGAATGACATCACGAGAAACTCGTAGTGTCCATACCGCGTCCGAAACGCTGTTTTAGGGATGTCTGCCTCTTTCACTTTCAACTGGTGATAGCCTGATCTGATATCTATCCGTGAGAACCAACTTGAACCTTGCAGTTGGTCAAACAGATCATAGATCCTTGGCAAAGGATATCTATTCTTTACCGTAAGCTTATTCAGCTCGCAATAGTCTATGCACATTCTCATACTCCAATCCTTTTTCTTTTCGAATAACACTGGCGCGCCCCACGGGGAAACACTTGGTCTAATGAAACCTTTGTCGAGGAGTTCTTGCAGTTGGGACATCAGTTCTTTCATTTCGGACGACGCTAGACGGTAAGGCGCTTTCGCGATGGGCTGGGCTCCTGGTACTAAATCTATCTGAAATTCTATCTCTCGCTCTGGTTGCAACCCCGGAAGATCCTCTGGGAATACTTCTGGGTAGTCGCACACGATAGGAACATCCTTCATTTCTTTCGTCTCAGCCGTAGCGTTGACAATATACGCCAGGTAGGCACCGCACCCTCGTCTTAATAACCCTTCGGCCTTTATCATTGAAATGACGTTAAGCCCTGAACTTTCCTTATCACCATAAACCTTTACGGCACTACCATCCAAGGAATTTAGCTTTATTATCCTACTCTCACATACTATCTGATCTTCGTATTCTGACAACCAATCCATTCCCAAAACTACATCGAACCCCCCTAAGGTCATAACGTACAAAGTAACAGGAAACTCGTGTCCCTCTAGTTCTATCTTACAATTCTTAACCATTTTCATTATTTTCACCGAAGTGTCGCTAGCAGTTTCTACTATGAAGGTTTCAGACACTCCGCAACATTTCATTTTAGCCAGTTTACTAAATGTCATAGCTACAAAACTTCTATTCGCACCCGAATCAAATAATACTGAAGCAGAAATACCATTTACTAAGAACGTACCGGTCACAACATCAGGAATCTGCCTAGCTTGCTCCTGGGTTAGCATGTAGGCTCTAGTTCTTGGCCTAGTAAGATCAGCATCATTCTTCCCACTCCCTCCGGCACCACCATCAGTGCATTCCTTAGAAAAATATCCTGGCTTACCGCACTTGTAACATGCAGATTTTGCAGTACAATCGGGAGCATAATGCCCCACCTTTCCACACTTATAACAGGCATTCGATCCCAGCCTGCATTCCCCACCATGAGCCTTACCACACTTATGACACACATCAGATCCTTTACCCCACTTACACTCATCCCCATGCATCTTTCCACACGTCTTGCACGATCTCTTCTCCCAAACTCTTGGTTGCTTGTTCTTAGGGTTCCATAACTGAGTACCAGGTCGTTTGGCAGGAGCGACCCACTTCTTATATTTCTTCTCTTCCATAACCACCTCATCTGCCAAGTCCTCATAAACCGTTTCTGCGAGCCCCACAGCAGAATCAAAAGTACCTGGTCTTCCCGCCTTGACCAAGACGCGAATATTCTGCGGCAGTCCCCTCAGGTAGCACTTGATTCGCTTGGCTTCAGTGTTCACCATGTCTGGCACCAACCGAGACAGGCGGTTGAATTCAGTGGTGTATTCACGGTGTGTCATCTTACCCGCCTTCAGACTCAAAAACTTCATTTCAACCCTTTCAACCTCTGCATCCGCACAAAACTTCTTCATCACCAGATCTTTTAAATCATCCCACCGCATAGCTTTTATCTCCTCTCGGGTCTTCCGCTGTTCAACAGATTCCCACCAGTACATAGCCTCATCACCGAATGACTGAGTGGTATAACCCACAGCTTGGTCGGGATGGCACTCGCTAACACGGATAATCTTATCCATGGCGGTTATCCATTGAAGAGTAGCGATTGCGTCTTCCAAACCGGTCAGCTTCGGCGGGTCACAACCCTTGAAGGACTTATAGTTGCACTCATCTCGGCCTCTTTTCCCGTCATCGGCTTTCACATAATTAACCCCACTCGAGGCCTCCCTCTCTTCTTCTTCGTCTTTCCTACCATCACCTCCTCCCCCTTCAGCAGTTCTTTCACAGCTTCCAGCAGACCCTCCAGGAGTCATATTCTTCAAAGCAGTGGCTACAGCTTGAACAATAGCTTCTTGGATTGCGGGATCCAGTTGAACCCCTTCAATGTTGTTAGGGTTCCCTCCAGCTGCGCTTCCCTCATCTCCGGTGTTGGAAGCTGTTTCAACCTAAAGTTGTCGGACACGACGAGGCCTGCCACGACGTCCAGTGCGACCTCCAGCTCCCACATTTCCTCCCGTTCCAGCCATCGTATTCTAAAAAGGGAAAACACAAACATCATCAATCAAAGAACTATTTAGTACAAGGATAGTAAGGCTAACAGGTAATAACATTGGCCAGCTGTGATTAGCTAATCACGTTACTTTCCATGTCCTATACACTTCCTTTTATGAGTCCATTTGTGCTGATTCTACTTAAACAGTTAGTCAATCCAAACAATCAATTAATCCTATCCCTATGTTCACATATCCTTTCTTTATCAGTTATCATACATCATTTGATCGTACATCTTGCATTTACTGAGCTTGCTTGAGCGAAACATGGCATTCTTGGACTGACATCTTCTTTCTTTTCCTATTTAAATCCCATTCTCTGTTAGAGTCTAAGCATGTAGGATGTTTAAATCTCTCGAACTTTGCTCTGATACCAACTTGTAAGGCCCCATTACCGGTGCCCTACATTTGGATGTTGGATTTACTCATAAACACAGTTCTAAAATCAGAGTTAATTAAAAACTGACGCGGAACATAAAACTTTCATAAACGTTAGATATTAAATCATAAACAGGTCTTAAAACCATTCTTCTTGTCTTTTCAAATCAAAACATAACTTATAAAACATAGCAGATCTTCAGATGCCAGGCTTTTATTCTTCTGCCATGTGTCCTGCTCACGCCAGCTGTCGCATCCTACTCACCTGCGTGCATACTAAAATTCAGCTACGCTGAGTGAGTTCTAGTTAATCATACATCATACAATACATTCACTTACCTTCAATCATGCATCCGAAGATACATAATAATTACTTTACTAATTTACATTATTTCATACTTTCATACACGTACATACTTTATTTCATTCATATTTTATATTTACTGTCCATTCTATCTCAGATATTATTAGGGTCTGATCCCTTCCTTTTCTATCTCAGATATTATTAGGGTCTGATCCCTCTTTCCTTTGTCTATCTCAGATATTATTAGGGTCTGATCCCTTTCTTGTCTATCTCAGATATTATTAGGGTCTGATCCCTTTTTACTTCTCTATCTCAGATATTATTACGGGTCTGATCCCATCTTCTCTATCTCAGATATTATTAGGGTCTAATCCCTCTTTCTTCTTCTTCTTCGTTCATTCCATCTTTACATACTCATACATATACTTTCTTTAATCATTATTACATACTCATATATCGTTCATATATTTATATCATACACATTCATCTTTCATATACATACCTCCCTTGTCAACGCGTGCAATATCCGAAGATCGTTCACGTATTGACAAGCTTTCATTCACAATGTACATACCTCCCTTGTCAACACGTGCAATATCCGAAGGTCATTCATGTATTGACAAGCTTTCATTCACAATCATTACATAATATCTATCACATAAATAATACATGGCATACACTTACCATTTGAGGTAAGCGTATTAACTATCACATCGAGTATGCACACATCCCCGAAAACATAACAAGGAAATGGGGCTAGGAACTCACCTGAATGCGATTATGTTCACCGTTTATGGTAATCCCTTTCTTGAGCTGTGCACGACTAACTGTATAACAATTACACGTATCAATTAACTATTACTACTCGTATATTGTATTTCTATCTTTATATAACCCGCAACGAACGGGGGTCCGGGGGCAGCGCCCCTGGCAGCGGGGTTCTAGGGGCGGCAGCCCCTAGCGGGGTCCAAGGGGCAGAGCCCCTGGCTGGGGTTAAGCTGCCAGGTCAGTTTGGAAAAATTTTATTTTCATTAACCGTCTTAACACATTTTCCATTAGGATTTTGAATCATTAAATAATTTGCTACTTAAAAGTTTAAGGGCTTCTTTGTAATTAAATCATTCTTTTCTAAGTCCAGGGACTGTTTTGTCATTCCATCAAACTTGTGGTTCGTTACTTGGTTCTTGACGAATTGTGTTATCTTAACGAACTGATCCATGCAGCGAATTGAACCCTTTAACGAACTGGTTAAAGCTGCCAGGTCAGCTTGGAAAAATTTTATTTTCAATAACTGTCTTAACGCATTTTCCCTTAGGATTTTAAGTTATTATCTTCTTCACCTACTCATTCTTGGTCTATTACAGGATTACTTTTACTTATCATTTTAAGCTAATTTAACGTTCAGCGAAGTTAACTTGGCTAACTTATCATCAGCGAAGTTAACAGTATGCGAACTTGGTAGCAGGCGAACTTGAACCACATCGAACTTAAAGTGGCGAACTTGTTCAGCGAACATAGCTGCGGCGAAGTTATGTGTTAAGCGAACTTAGCCTTAGGCGAAGTTGCCTTCTAGCGAACTTGCTCACAGCGAAGTTGCCTACTGGCGAACTTGCTTACAACGAAGTTATCCAGCGACGGGATGATTTTCATCACCCTCAACAAGCATCTTTCGATTATTAATACCCTTGTTATGGCTCGACATCGCCCAATAACGTTTCCGAACCATTTTCGTTCATATATAACCCGTACATACTATAAAGCTTGGACCTTTAAGCTTAAAATCGTTCGATACTATGTTTAAGGGTTCATTTAATCGAGCCACACATGTTTATGGATCCATTAGCTTTGTTTTAGCATCAAGTTTACAAATTTAATAATCGTTTATACCCGATCTACTCTAGGTTCAAGTTTCGTGACTAATCGTTTATAAAGACGTGAACTCTAAGATCGAAATCATACCTTTATGTGTTCGGTTTGCTCGGTTATCTCGTAACTAGCTCGTGTATTGAAGGTCTAATAATGGTTGGCTTGATTTTGGCCTCGGACGTCTCTCTCTCTCTCTCGGCCGTATAAGAGGTGGTGTAGGATGTGTGTGTTTTGAGTGTGTAGAGATTTATGAAAGATGGAAATGATAGTTAGGGTTTTAGGATGGTTTAAGGGGATATTTATATCCCTTAAAGCCCATGGACCTAAGGCTCATTCCCTTTAATCCATCTTAATTAGTCCAAGTCCATGATCTTTTCCTCGTTAGACGTTAATTAGTAATATTAAACGCACGACAATTTAACTCAACATTCTCTATTTATTATTAGAATATTTAGGATGTTACAGGCGAATCTTGTGGCTGACTCCTTAAGTATAAAAGAACATGAGAAACCAAAGAGAGCCCGAGCACTTAGATTGGAACTCAAAGTTGATTTAGCTAGTCCGATCAAAGAAGCTCAGAATTTGGCACTGGAAGAAGGAAATATTAAAGCTGAAAAAGAGAATGGTACAATCGATCAGTTAGTCAAAGGAAGTGATGAAATACTTAGACTCGGTACTAGAATTTGGGTATCGATGGTCGGAGTTTAAGAGACAAGATTTTAGAAGAAGCAAACAAGTCAAAGTATATGATGCATCCGGGAAGTGACAAGATGTATCACAATCTAAAAGATGATTATTGGTGGATTGTGATGAAGAAAGATATTGCTTTGTATGTAGCTAAGTGCCAAACGTGTTCTAAAGTGAAAGCTGAACATCAAAAGCCGTTAGGATTACTACAACAACCGGAAATTCTGATTTGGAAATGCGATATGATAACAATGGATTTCATCATGAAGTTACCAAAAACTTCTCATCAAAATGATGCGATCTGGGTTATTGTAGATAGACTTACTAAGTCTGCTCATTTTATTCCGATACAAGAAACATTTAGCATGGATAAGTTAGCACACTTATATGTCGAAAACATAGTATCCTTACATGGTGTGCCGCTATCCATCATTTCGGATAGAGATAGTCGTTTCACTTCAAATTTTTGGTCAAGCTTTCAAAAGGCTATGGGGACTCGATTAAACTTAAGTACTGCATACCATCCCCAAACTGATGGCCAAAGTGAACGTACAATTCAAACCTTAGAAGACATGCTTCGTACCTGTGTTATCGACTTAGGAGGAAGTTGGGACACTCATCTCGCGCTGATGGAATTCTCGTACAACAACAGTTATCATACAAGCATCCAAGCAGCACCATTCGAAGCATTGTATGGGTGTAAGTGTAGAACACCTGTATGTTGGTCAGAAACAGTTGATAGTCAGTTGTCAGGACCAGAAATTGTTCAAAGGACTACTGATCAAGTTATACAAATTCGTGAATGATTGAAAATGGCAAGAGATAGAAAAAAGAGCTATGTGGACGTTCGTCACAAGCCGTTAGAATTTAAAGAAGGCGATAGAGTCTTATTAAAAGTGTCGCTTTGGAAAGGTGTAGTAAGATTCGGGAAAAAAAGGGAAACTGGGTCCACGCTTTGTGGGACCATTCAAGATAATTGATAAAGTTGGACCAGTTGCTTACCGACTAGAGTTACCCAATGAGATGAAAGGTATTCACGACGTGTTTCACGTATCTAACCTTCGCAAGTGTTTAGCCGATGAAACTCTTGCAATGTCATTGAAAGATGTTAAGATCAACGAGAAACTTAAGTTTGTGGAACAGCCGAATCAAATAGAAGATAGTATGATAAAGTTTCTCAAACACAAACGACTCAAGCTCATGAAAGTCAAATGGGATTCAAGATGAGGACCCGAGTATACGTGGGAGCTCGAGTCAGAAATGAAGAAAAATTATCCCTATCTATTCCAATAAATCTCGAGGACGAGATTATTCAAAAGGTGGGGAGGATGTAACACCGCGTCTTTTACCCTATAAATTTAAGCCTAAATATACTAACTTATAAAGTATAGGGACCAATCTTGCAAAATTTGAAAATCTTCATCCATCGCGATACGTGATGGGGCAGGCATTAATCCCATCGCGTAGCGCGATGGCCTTGCACACAATCCTAGAAATGGGCGGCATATCGATACGCTACGGCCCAATCACAACGGTCTTCGCGTATCGCAATGACCCTGATGAGTCACTGGACACATGTCCAACAACGTGTCAACACGTGACACGATATAACAGGCCACGTGTCACAAGCAGATAAGGCGACGTCTTTTTGCGGCGTCACGATACACGACGGGTCACCAGGAACCCATCGTGTATCGCGATGGGATCCAAAAACGGCTATAAAAGGGGAGGACGGGTATGAGCTCCATTCATCCCAAACTCACCTTCATTTTCACACACATAGCCTAGGGAAGCGTGCCCAATAGCCGTGACGAGCCTACGTGCCATTTTCTCGTAGTTCGTGCAAGGAACGAAGTTATAATCAAACTAGCAATCGTATAATCGAGTAGATCAAGATCATGCCTTTTTCTTATTATCAATCTAAGTATCCAATCTAAGGTAGGATTTATGTTTAAGTTATTTGAATTATAGCTTAGAACGATCAATCAAGGCTATGGCCTTTAACTTTGAAAGGTTTTATAAACATTCATAAACGAGTTTTCATAAACATTACTTCATAACTAAGTACTGTCAATCAAAGATATATTTTGACGGGCATGTAGTAACTGTAAGGGTGATATCATTAGTAATAAATTTCTTGCCTAAGGAAAAGTAATTTGTACAAATCCCAATCAACCGAGGGACCTGTTTACTTACCTGGAGAAACTTACCAACGTGTTATGACCTATAAGCCAAAGAATGCTACATCAAACGTCACATAAAAACTAAGTGTTTTTCATTCACAAATCAAAGATAAATGATTTCAAGGTTAAGCTTACAATTGTAGTTTAATCATTCAAAACATTCATACGAACCTATTTATGTATAGATTAAATACCATTCACAATCAATCAATCAGTCAAGGTTTCCAACACCGACGGTACAGGTGAATACATTAACCTTTTTAATCAATCAAAACATATTTATATTCGATAAGATGAACGGGTGTTTGTCTTAACGAGTCAGTCAATATTTACATGAGATTATGTGATCTCTAAAACGTTATAATACAAGATAGAAAATAAAAGCAACTCAGACCGAATACACATGTGTCTGGATCCAAATATAACCGTTTAGCCTAGTCATTCAAAGGCTACGTGGCCGCGGGCTAATGGTCATAACTAGCTTTCCATTAAGGGCTACGTGGCTCGAGAATAATTGTGTGTGTAGGGCAGTGGTACATAGACCAGAAGTAGAAATGCTTCTGCTGAGCTTGTAGAGAAAACTATATTTGTATTGTAATGTCATTCAAATATTTTATAGAGTCGTACACGTTCACCAGCATATAGCTAACGTATTTTTCCAACCCATTGCAGGTAATTAAGCATAAGTAGCATTAACAAGGATTGGAGTCTTAATGAAGATAGAAGCGCGTATAAGATGGCTCGGTTTTTGATAACTAAAAATCCTTGTAATATGAAACGTATATTTTGTAAACTAATACTCGGGTATTTAATTCCCGAATAAATTTTCTATGTAAATTAATATTATATTCAAACCTAAAGTCTTCCGCTAAAATTAACCCATAAACTCTGATATATTTACAAAACAGGTACAAACTTGTGGTCAAACGTCTAGGCCCTAAGTCGGGGTGTGACATAAACAAATGATCGTGCACGCAATCAACTTGTGTTTTTAAGTGGTGATTCAGTTTAAGGCGGGGTTCTTGGTTTATTTAATCTGGGGCTTTGTTTAAGTCCAAGTTCAGTACCAATCTCCCTTTAACATGAAAAATAACTACAAACTAGACAAGAATGATCAAGCAAAAACATATCACATCTAAGGTGTGAAAACAACCAAAATGATTTTAATCGGTTTTGGACAGAATATGTCATTGATTTGAATAATAATTAAAAATACAGTTAAATTTCTAAAAATTATAAACATCTCCAGTCTACTTAATTATGGTGTTATGAACATCTTTCATTTAGAAACTTTTCCCAAATTAGGAATCGAAATAGGTTGAAGCATCCGTTTTCTCAATTGGTACACAGTTGCATACTAAAACTAAAACAGTGATTGTGAAGCCATACGAATAAATTAAAATGAAATTAAATAACCATTGAAACAACAACTCAATGAATTTCATCATAGGCTTGGTCTTGCACCATTCCAGTTCTTTATGACTAAGTTATGGCCAAATCTTTGGAAACCAAACTTCTGTCCAGAACTGAAACGTCATTGACACCTAAGTTCTTGGTGTCTTGGAATGGTTTTTTATGAAGAATAATTTTTCCACTCATTTTGTGATATTAGTACATGTTTAGCGTCTTATTACACAAATACTCATGGTTAAATAACCAATAAACATATTTAAATATAAATCAGAAACTTTTAACGAGTAAAAATCCCAAATCTGGCAAAACTAGCCTTTAATAAGCAAAGGTGTACCTTAAGATGGCATAAACACCTTAATCAACCAAGGTTGAAGAAGGGAAACAATGAAATATATATATATATATATATATATATATATATATATATATATATATATATATATATATATAAGACTAATACAAACTGAAAACGTCCCAAAACATTACTCGTCGGATTGAAAAGCAAGCAATTGTTTTGTTTGACTTTCAAAGTCAACTTAGGCAATGACACTTTAATTTGTTTTCACAAATCCAAAAATTAGAGAGAAAGAAAGAGATGAACATTTTAAAATGTTGAGAAATGTTGGTATATATAGGTAAGAATGAAGGGAAAAGTTTGCATTGATGGTTGGACATTTAACCATCTTACAACCACTTTTGCATTCAATGTGGTTTGTTGGTTTTTAAAATAAATTAAATTAATTAATTATATAAAATAATTAGTCAAATAAAATCTGATTTAGAGGTTGGGGAAAAGTTTGGTTTTTGGCAAAAAATGGTCCTTATACGTTGGTTTGGGTTGGTTTTGAGCATAAAATAAGTGAATTAAACATCATTAAATATACTAAAACAACACGACGAGTATGGGACATGATTATAACATGAAGGACATTCTTTTTAAGGATCAGAAGCATAACAAAGTTTAAATCGGGTCGGGTTTTCAGGTTTAGAAAATGACGACTATCGCAGTCTACCATGTTGAATTGAACATAAAAGAGGCGCGATAGGGAAGGGGATTCAGTATTACGAATATCAACTCCTGATCAAGGTATTTACTTCTAGATGGTGGTTGAGTGAATCTCATTTGCTATATAGATTCGAATTGGCTAAGGTGTCAAGATACAAGACGATAACGAACCGGTTATGTTTTACTTCTAGGAGAGCCTCCTATTTCTTGGAAATCGAAAAGAGAGTCCGTTGTTTCTAGGTCTTCTGCTGAAGCTGAATATCAGGCTTCTACAATCAGTGAAGTTTTATGAGGTAGATGGCTCTTGAAACATTTGGATGTCTCCCAGACCAACCCGACACAATTATTTTGTACAATCTAGTTAAACACATAGCAAATAATCTAATTTTTTATGATCGTACAAAGCATGTCAAAATTGATTGTTACTTCGTCAGAGAACCTGTGGAGCCGAGGGTTATTGAAGTGTTACACATTGATACTAAGCAGCGTATTACTGACTTATTCATGAAAGCTCTTAGTGTTAGACATTTGTGGTTCCTATTCGACAACTTGTGCATTTGTGATCTCCATGCTTCAACTTGTGGGGGTGTACAGAAAGAGATAATTATTTGTGATATTTTCCTTATTTTGTTTTTGTACATATACCCTTTTGGATTTAGGATTTTCGTTTATTTTTAGACATTATACTATATATTAAAGGAAAACGAGGTAACTTCCAATCTGTACCAGGGCATTTTTGTAATCTCCTATGTCATTCCCGGGGTTTCTTTACGAAGGGTTTCTGATTTCCCCCTTTGGTCTTCATCTATCAGAAGTCTTTGAACACCACGTCATCTTTGATCTCTACTCCTTCGATTGGTGGTGATTGCTGACGCTTCGATTTGTTCCTCCGTGGCTTTGGTTGTGCGCCACGTATCCCTTATGTCATCACCAAGTGGCTCCACCTCCAATTTCAACACCAAGTAACTTAATTAGTCCCTAATTGCATTTTTAATTAGATCCTTAGTCTTAGCAATTTCCATTAATATGATGGTGTTTGAGGTTAAATAGAGTTTAATTGCAACATATTTCACATGTCTGTTTCAAGTTAATTTAGTTTTCCAATTTTGCATTGGCTTAATTTGTAACATTTATACTATTTTGTATAATGTTTTGGTGGATTGTGATATTAGGCCAGGTGCTTCTTCAGGGATTCTGTTGGGTGCAGTTGCTCTTCCTGGTCTTGCTGTTTCAAGACTGATACATTTATCAAGAGCTTTACCAGTAAATGAAGTAGAGTTCAAAGGTACATAGCTTTTAAAGTTCATGTAAAGTAGAAATAGATGTACCAGATCTTCATCTGCAAAGGTAAGACTTTATGTTATAAACTTTGTAATTTGTTAGTAATCAATCAAGTTTGATGCAAAATTTCAAAAATAAACTCTTATTCTCCATGAAAAATTACTTTTAGTTTCTTTAAAAGTTACCAGAAACCAAATGCGACAGTAGCACAAAACAGTGAAAAGCTATAGATCTTCTAACTCATTTTGGTTGATTGTCAAATATTTGATTAATTCCATATTTTATATTCATGTTGCTTAAAAATTGTAAAAACTTTAACAAGATTTTTTTAAATTTTAATTAAGCCTGATGATGTAGAAAATCATAAAAACTAGGGATACCGAAAATACCGATCCCGAAAATCACAAATTCTTGGTACCGGCACCGGTATTGAAGGTAAAAATTCGGGAAATATCGGTACCGTACCAATCCCGAAAACTCAAAACTTTGGTACCAATTTCGGTACCGGTACCGATTTTGCTCATCCTTAAAACTATGGATATTTTGTGTTACTTCTTTTTCTTTATTACAAAAAACAGATCACCTGCAACACCATCAATCACAAAGCCAGAGTCACACACACCAGGAACAAAAAGATAACTCACATTTGAGGGTCCAGGTATAAAACTTCAAAATATATAGCAACTAAAATAATCCAATTTATAACGTAACAGTAAACGCATTTGCAGGTATAAGCGACAGTGCGGCACGAGAGAGGTCCAGATATCCAGACTAGCAATCCGCCCAAAACAAAGGACCCGCATATTAGTTTCAAAAGTGGAATCTCTATGAAAAAGTAAACATCTTTTGTATGCGCAGTATTCAAAATTTGAAAATATTAATGTAGATATAATGACCTAGAGCTTTTGGTAAAAACAACTTACAAATGCTATTACTATGGAAATCTATAACTGAAATAGAATGATAGAAAATACATAACGTAACGCCGGGGCATCTACTAGTTATATATATATATATATATATATATATAAACTAGGTTATTGACCCGTGAACGTCACGGGTGAAAAAATAATAATCGTCCAATAAACACATATAATTTTAAACAAGAAGTTTTTTTATATGTTTTTTGAGACGGCAAGATGATACTTAATTGCAATTCATATTCCTAAAGAAACAAAATACTGAAAAACTTAAAGTTACAAAAACATAAGATACATAGTACATGTATAGAAAACATAATATAGCACTTAAAATATAAACAACTAAATATTTCATTGTGAACCATAATTCTTATCTTCTTTGTAACTTTATCTTGGTAATCCAAAATAAGTATTTTGACATCATTTTTATTCTTCACTCTTGATAAAGCCACATATAGTAGATGAAGAGAACTAAATAAAAATTTACCGTTTGGTTGAATATTTGTATTTTTGAGCTTTTTTTTCATTTCGCCTTTGGTCTACAAGCATCATCCTTCGTCTTCGATCATCAACTGAAATATTTTCTTTGGCATTTATCGTAACGACTACACAATATCAAGAGATTATTGTTAGGTTGAAAATTGAAATGGTATAATAAAACAAAATGTATACAATAAATGTTGCATTTCAAAAAAGAAAAAATATCATGAAAACTTACCAGGATTATTATTTGGAGATTGATTTTTTTTAACCTTGGGATCAGTTAAAATTAGTTGATGAAATTTGATAATTGATTGTCGTTTCATAATTATCTGTAAACACAATAAAAAAAACTTTATGAAAAAAATATAAACATATAACACTTTTACCGTATTTTATATAGAATTTGTTTCAATATAATTGAATAGCTATTGTAAAATGATAACGGATTTATTGTTATATATTTACCTAATACTGAAGACATTGAATAGTAACTTGGAATACCATTCGAATCATATTTATTCGAATCATATTTGGTAGTTGACTTTAACTAATACTTTGATTGCTCTCACCAGTACAATTGAAGACTTTATAATAAATAAATAAATAAACAAATAATTGATAAAAATTCTTTTTTAGTTCACACATATCTACATAAGTTATAGTATATTTTGTAGTAAATTATCATTAAAATATGAATATAAGAAAATTAAAATTAAAATATTTTAATATAGTAACGATTTTAGTATAAATAAAATATACTACACTGAATACGTTAACATTAGTTAAAAATAATCCTTGTCCTCTCCGATGTGTTGTAGTGCTAAGCAACTTGGGTTCAATTGAGACCCAAGTTCAAATCTCGCTGACAACATTTTAGAGAGGGCATAGGTGGCTCAATTAAGGAAGACTGAGATTTTTAGTTCGATTATGAGGGCATCCAGATTTTACCACCACTTGGCCTTCGGGTGGGTGGGTTTTTCCCAAAACTGGAGATAACTTGGAGGTGCTTAAGAGCTCTGTGCGGCTGGGTTTGGCCTGTTGGCTAGGGATGGCATGTAACACCCCGACCAAAGGCGGATTATACATCGGGGCGCCACATATTGTTTCATTACTCGTGACACTATTGGGTGTCAATATTTAATAAATACATTTATTCGCGCACGCGCAAAGTAAACAAGATAACATAAAACATCATAAATCAATATATTATAAAGCAAAATATTCGAACAACAATAACTTGTCTTGATACATTTTAATCTAGGTCAAAAATAAAGAAAACTTCCTACGTGTCCACAAGCTCCAAAACAGCTACTGCAAACCTGAACATGTGTTAAAATAAACGTCAAACACTTGCGTGTTGGTGAGAAATCAAGTTTAATACAATACATAGATAACAATAAATCTGCGCGCAACATGTGTATGTCTGGTTTTCAACAAGGGTGTAATCTGATCGGGACCAACTCTAAGATTCATAGACTGCCAGTGCTCACAATTGAGCTCACAAACAAGACAAACTGTGCATGTGCAAACAAAAGAGAAAATCATAAACGATAGTTCTCCCGTGTTCATCTAATGGTACCATGAGAACTGCGGAATAGACCGACAAGACGGTTAATGATCCACACATACAAATAAACAGCCAAGTCTACGTCCTCAACACATGGGATACTGCGCGACTAAAGTTCATAAACAGTTTAAGACTCTAAGTTTGTATGAACACATGAACATCCCAAAACATTAAAAGCAAAAAGGGGATTAGGTACGAGATTACTCACTTGATAAACGGTGCGGTGAAAGATAAAGCAAGAACCAACTTTAAACAAGCACAAGTTAACCTATAAATAAGATTATTGTTTTAATGATTTGATTTAAGTCTTGATTATAAGTTAGCATAATTAATAAGTAAATTATTATATATAATATATATATTACCGGAAAAGCAGGGCAGAATAGAAAGGAAGACGGAGGCAGAGAGGGAGGCGGCAGAGAGAGCAAGGAGGAGGTTAAATTAAGTGTTTGTGTGTGATGTGTTAAGAAAATAACATTATTATTTATAGGGAAACCCTAGGGAAACATAATCCCTAAAAAAGGGGAAAAGATCTCCAAAAAGCAAAAGAAAACAAAGCAAAAGATATGGAAAGATATGGCAGCTGCAGGGGACAAGGGAAAAGCTGACAGGTAACAGTAAAAGCATGGGCGGTTCAGATAAAGGTACTGGTCAAGCATGGAAAAAGCAGATCTCCAAAGATAATGTCAGTCACTTTTTCTGCCAACCAATGGGGTTGGTGCGCATGCTGCGCCGAAAGTAACTTTTCAGACATAAAGCAGATTAGGTCAACGGCTCAAAAGATAAGACATCACAAAAGCAAACGGCTAGATTTAAACAGAAGAAAACTCAAAGGGTTTAGCGCGAGAAGGCTCGAGCGCGAAGGCAGACACAGAAGGTCAAAGAGAGCGCGAGCGTGAAGGCAGACAGAACCAACCTTAACGCGTCGCGGAAAGAAATACATTTCTAAGCGCGCCGCGGGAAGAATCACATTTCTTAGCGCGCCGCGGGAGGAACTAATATTCCTAGCGCGCCGCGGGAAGAACTATAATTCTTCGCGCGTCGAGGGATGAACTACGATTCTTAGCGCGCTGCGAGAAGAACTACAAATCCTTAGCGCGTCGCGTGAAGAACTACCGTTCTTAGCGCGCTGCGAGAAGAATTACAATTCTTAGCGCGCTGCGAGAAGAGTTCGTCTCGCGTATCGCTGAAACAGGTGGTCTTCACGCAGGATTCCTTGTAAGGGGTCTGGCGCGTGGAGCTGCGCAGACAACCTTAGGCGGGAAGGAACAAAGGACAAGCAAAGAGTTAGAAGAAAAAGAGGGAAACAAGGCGTAAGGGCGGGACGGCGACAAGAGGGAAAAGAAGGCGGAAAGAGAGAAGGAGAGGGACGGGACGGCGGAAAGAAAGAGAGAGAAAGAGGCGGGAAGGAAAATATATATATTATTAAAAGTAAAATATAAGTATAAATATTAAATCATAAAAGAAAGAGATCGGATCGGAGAAACGGGTACCTGGGTCGGGTCGGATCGGGTCAGATGTCACATGGCAATGGGACGGGTTTCGGTTGGGTTTAGGTATTCCCAAACCCACACCCGTTTATGAAAGTCCGTCCCAAACCCGTCGGGTTTTAATCGGGTAATTACCCCTTCGAGTTTCGGGTTTTCCCATCTGGTTTTGATAAAATACATACATGTGGGGTATACCGGGCTTAAAACTCACTAGGTTTCTACCGGGTTTTGATAAAATATAACTAATCGATTACAAAGATGGTTACCATAAACATAAAATGTCTCAAATAATTGACATAAACAAGTTTCGACAAATAATATATATGGAATATAACATATATATAAGATAATAGTTATATCGGGTACATCGGGTTTATAATCGGGTAAATGGGTTTATGTTACCAGGTAATCGGGTATATTAGAAATCCCAAATCCGTCCCAAACCCGCGAAAAATTTCAAAACTAATCCCAAACCCGTCCCAAACCCTAATGGGTCGGGTATTACCCGTCCCATTTATGTCGGGTTTTCTCATCATGTTCGGGTTTCATTGCTATCCCTACTGTTGGCGGTGGCCTTTTGTCATTGGGTCACACCGTACGGAGTACCTGGGCTCTGTTTGTTGGCCGTTAAAAAAAATTAAAAATAATCCGATATGGCATCCATTAACATTATTGTATATTGGTATTAAAATTTTTTTTTTACAAAAATATATTTCAAGTTGTTATGATTGTTTTTATCTAGTTATTCGTTAACGTGACTATTGCTATTATCATTACTGCTACCTATTTATCTATCTAACACATATTTTCTCGAAGCTGGAGGGTCTCTCTGGAAGCAACTTATCTATTTCTTGGGATACAGGTACGGTTTGCAACTTTGCATACACCCCCCATCCCCGCCCTGACCCTGCTAATACTATTGTGGAATTTTACTGGGTATGGTTGTTGTGTATTTCAAGTTTTTATCAATTATATTAGGAGCAAACAAAACCATTACAAAACCATATACCAAATTCACCATATATGAATAATCTATCGAGGTTTTGTACCCACGCTTCGTGGCGGAGTTTGGGGTGGTTCGGTTAGAGAAATACAATAGTAAATAGTAGAGTTTACATTAATACAACGCAACTTTTCCACTCGCTCATTTTACAATCTCTAGTTTATTTTTTTTATAAAATATAAGAGAAGCCAGAAAATGCAACCTTGATATTTTACTTCCTGCACACAATAAAATTATTACCACCAAATAAATTAAAAAGAAGCTCTCAGCCTATATAAAAGTACTTCAATCTATCATATTAAATTACAGGTAGTACCAGTTTGCCTTTTTGTTAAGAGTTTCTATGTTACGTATACACATTTCATCAAATTGCAAACTCAAATTCAATTAGGTTTATGAACCCACACAATACTTAAATTGCATATAGGTATTACAAACTTGAATCTTAAACTTTTTGTCATCACCTTCACTAAGTAGCTCCTTATTAGTAAAACGGAGGAATATAATTTTGTCCAAAGCCTAAACTATTTTATACGCAAAGAAAAGATAACAATACAATATGCAGTTACAAGACTAAAAGAGGCTAAATCCATTTCTCTTTTTGTTGATGATTGTAGCGATCTGCTTCTCCATTTACATGATATCTTTTTAGCTATTTGACTCTCTATTTTCATTTTTAGCCTTTTAAACTAATCATCAATCCTACGGCCTTCAGTTCCAACTGTTTGAATTTAGTAGTTAAAAAACATTATGCTCGTTTGTCTGCATATAGTGTTTGTCTTGCCTGGAAAATGAAATATAAAAAACAACCTTTATGCCATATTGAAGCCAACTATAATATTAAAACTGCATTAGCCATTAAGTAGTGTATATTGATAAAGAAAAAAAAAAAAAACCATAAGAAATGGATAGCCTGGATCAATTAAATGGTCTCCCATACACAGCAGAGAATGACCCTAATTAACGACCCAACCCCCGTACACAACAACGAATGACCCTAACTATTTGACCGGTTAACAAAATAAAAAAAACTTACAGTCAAAGTGACAAAACAAATTTTCTTAAACTGCAGCTTTGCTTTCTTTCAAGTTGACGGTATTAAAACCGTGACCAGTTTGCAATCCCGTGAATGGGCCCTAATCTATCAGATCTGCAACCCGAATTGTTAATGCAAACCATGAACTTTGCTAAATCTGAACCTATTTTTGCAAAGCTGACCCGTTAGCTAACACTATTGTGATCATAATATTATGTTAAGTGACGCGAAACCGAGATGTTCAAACCGTAAAAATAACAGCATCAGAATCTGTTGAAAAAAAAATTCACTTTAACCTTGGTGCACAAATACTAAAATCAGAAGATTAAGCCCTAAATTCTAGACAAAAAAAACTAAATGATGCTCAGGTATGTTTTTACCATTTGAGCAAAAGGATTACACATCCATGGCTGTAACATTCGTTACTTTTCAAACCCGAAAACTCGACCCATTTTAAATTTCCGGTTTTGTTTTTATTTAAAATTATATATTTTTATAATATTATTAATTAATCTCAATTTCCATTAATGTATTTTATGTGATCATTTTTATGCAATTATACATTTCACCACCTTTGTAGTATTACATACTCATTTAAAACATTCATAATCAAGATCAAATATTTAAGTACATGTCCCATGTAATTTATTATAATTATTATTTAACTACAACTACTACTTTTATTTTATTATTATTATTATTATTATTATTATTATTATTAATTTTATTATTATCATCATCTTTTCATATGTTACTTAATTAATAATAACTAATGAATGTTTTAATTCAATAAAATTTATTAAAATAGTTAAACCTTTTGAATACCCTATTAAACAATTTTTAATTTGTGTTTTAATTATATTAAATATGATTAATTTTCATAATTTCCTTAAGACATAACAACTCTATATTTTCAATATAAAAGGAGGACAAATCCTCCATTATTTTCACACCTCAATCCATTCTTTTCTTAAGTTTAAGAGCACTAACAGTAAGTTGTTACCATTTCAAGCATTTTATAGCTTTTGTTTTGATTTTATCTTGAATGTTCATACTTGTTCATAGGTTGTTCTTCGTGATCATGTTACTTTTATCATAAAAATCTTTGATGTGCTTGAAACAGTCAATTAAATATTAACTAAACTAAACAAGTAATAAAAACTAGACTTAAGACTCAACTACACAAAACACCGGCAAGTGAACCGGTCAATTGTACTAAAGCTAAGTAAGTCCGGAATATCGAACCCACAGGACTCTATAAATTACGTTAATTAACTAATTAGACTCGACTTACGACACGACTATTTATTATTAATGTTTAAAGGGGGGGGGGGTTTAAACTAAGAAAACAAATAAACAAGTAAACTAGAAATAAGCAATTAAACACGAGATCGAAATCAAATAGAGAAGGAATCTACCTAGGTAAGAATCCCATAAATCAACAATCATCAAGCAATGGACAAATAATATGATATGGAAACTGATTTCTAAACGTATTCATCTAACAAACCCTAAAGGACCCTTGACTGAATCAAACGACATCCCAAAGAATGATTATTAGATTATTAAGCAATCAGTTATATTGATTTCCTCACGGTTATCAAATAGGGTTAATTAATAGTATCTAAAGCAAGTAATCTCACGAAATACTAAACCCTAGATAACGTAATAAGCTAAACACGACATCATGAACAAGGATCAACACAATAAGCAAGAATTTTGTCACTATCTATCCTAGCATGCGATTGACCAAGACACATGAACAACTCCTCAACTTACAGCTATTGGAATTTAGCAAAACATTCAAAACCCTAACCAACTATCAACTAGCTTCTATGATCTAATGGGCCCATTCAATCACAATAATCAAAACACCAAGTAATGATTAAACATAAACCCTAAATCTAAAGAACACAATCAAGAGATAAAAGATCTATGTGAAACAATAGTTAATAATCAATCAAGATAACAAATACATGAAAGCAAAATCAAGTCTTTAACTATTAATATAACGAAACCATAATCAAATCAATTGTTCAAAGCAAGAATCAAATCAACACTGTTCATCAAACCTAGGTAGACATAAAGTCTAGCCTAGAATCATTATTAAAAAAAAAATCCTAAACAAGTATTAAAACAAAGAGGAAAGACATGATAAATAATGAACAATGAACAAAAATTAGAGCGATAAAACCCTTTGCAATTGATCCTCGAACACCCGGATGAAAGGTTGATGATCCTCCTTGATTCCTAGCCTCAAAACCTTCACAAACCCTTGGAAAATTGGCTCCAATAATGTCTCACTCGGCTAGGTTTGCAAGAGATGTTTACATAAGCGAGTAACGGGCTTGGACTTGCAAAGATGGCTGACTAAAAGGCCTGGCGCCCCGCGAAGGCATATTGTCTTTTGCCTTAGCGCGGCGTGGCGTGCTCTTATGCATGGCCAACGAATTTTGTTGTTATTTCATGTTAAATCTTGCATAAACTTGATAAATATCTCCCTTGATCTCCAAGTAATGATAAGAAGCTTCTAGAACTTCTTTCCCTTAACTAACAAGCCATCAACTATATGAAAACGTAACAAGACATTAGTGATTTAAACCATATAATCATTTACGAACAAACACGGACATAAACTTCTCATAAAATGATAAAAAGAATTAAAGCTTAACATGCAAGACACCAAAAGATATAAAACACGTAAACATATAATAAACTTGACTCAAAACTTAAATTAAAGAAAGATAAACGAAACACGAATCAAACCGAACTCAAAACATTAAAGAAACACAACTTTACACGGGATACGAGATGTATAAATAAACGTATATCAATCTTATATTGTGGTTTTAAGAATCAATATGATCATGGATATCCAAGATAAACACTATGATTTTTCTAAATCTTGGATCAAACCTAGTTATTATGCAAGAACAAGCATGAATATATATTTATCTAAATCTTATGATTTGTTGATCATCATAAACTTATAAACTTTCTTTTAAATAAGATGATTTATAAAAATTTCTTTTATTTAAAATATTTCACAATAGATATAACATACTTCATATCTTTAAATTAATAATTGAGTAAATTAATTATTGTTTATTTTATTTCAACATAAACTAATATTTATAATTTCTTTAAAAGAATTCATACAAAACATTTAAGTTTTAATTAGTAAATTAATTAATTATGTTACTTGGAAAAAAAACGTTTAATCATAAATTATTATTAAATTGTTGTTTAATCTTATATTAATAAGTTATAATTATGTATCTACAACTCATTTTTAAACTAATAAACATCAAATGACTTTTATAAACTTTATTCATTGTTGTTAAACTAATTAAAAATTCTCAAGTCCCCATTTGCCATAAGTTAATGAAATATATATTTAAATAACGCATAATTCCTAAAACTAATATTAATTAACTTTTATAATCCCGATAGTTAGTCTTTAAATTTTGTATTTCCTTTTTAATTATATTTTGTGAGGTTCGATCATTTATTTCCTTAAACGCGCTTTCGGTTATTATATCAAGTTATCATCCAATTTCAAAGGTGAGTTTCTCACACCCTCTTTTTTTATTCTTTTACTACTTTTGGGGGTAGCATATATATCCTATCAACATTACAATTTCGTTATTCATTATTTACAAACTACAATTCGTTACATGGACTTGTGTGTTTATTTGCTTACTTGCTCAAAGATTACGTGCTCATGATTTCCTCATTAAGTATGATCATACGTCCCCCTATGCACTCAGGACCTCGATGTTATGAGTGGAATAGGGACTCCCGATCCGAGTACATTGGTTATTACCAACGGAAAGACACTTACTTGTGCTATTATCCGAGTACGTTGATGCACAATCCCAATTGGAAAGGACCTTACTTGCTCATTTACGCTTGTTCATGGAAATGTAGATTTTTATGTATTTATATCAAAACTTGTGTGAACTCACCAACTATTCATTTAGTTGACATTATTTTATATATATATGCTACAGGTACCTTATTAGAGAACGCTGAAATGACAAAGACATTAGTACGTAGGATATTCAACTTAAATGGACGAATTGCTTAAATGTGTATTTATTTGTATTTCTCTTACTTCCAAAATTATGTACTTGTTGTTTAAATAAACTAATGATAATATTGTCACTTAATAGTGTCACATGTGTTTTGAGCAATTTGTACGTCACACTCGGGCATATTCCGCTTTAGCCGGGGTGTTACAATGGCTGCAACAGAGGCTTGGTTGCAAGCACATGCAACAAAAAGTTAAGTTATTAAGCCCTAACATATATGGATTTTAGTCACAACGAATAACACTTTTTCACATCAATCAAACCCTAACACAATCAAACATAAAATTATAAATCATAAACATTATAAAAAAATGTTAAAACAAACCTGGGGAAATCGAGATACTATGATGGTCGGATCATGAGGGGGATATTTAAGGCTGATTGAATGCGGTGTTTATGGATCTGTTACATAGGGGAGAGGTTGGGGCGATTGAATGGGTGGGTGAATTTTGAGACAGTATTGTGGTAACCGATGACTGGTGAAGAGGAAGTTTTGTAAATAGAAGGCGTTAAGGAGAAGCTTTTACAATTATTTATTTCATTTTGAAGAATAATTAACCGATAGGAAGAGCTAGTTTTAATAGTATAAGTTGATTTTTGAATTATTTAATTGTGAAAGAAAATATAATAAGTGCTTGATATATATGAAATTCATAGGAATTGGTCAATATTAATTTAAACCATTATTAAAAGATAGATGGATGGAATGTCATTTGTCTAAAAAGTCTATTAATTTAATAATATAGATAGATGGAAAGAATAATAATTTAAACCGTTATTAACAATTGACATGCTATTATTACGTCATAAGCACAAATTTAAATAGCCTCTCATAAAAAAATTAAGTTTACAAAATTTAAAAAAACGTTTTACTATTTAAATACTTGTATAAAAACATAAAATTTTAGGATTTTCCAAAAAATCAGAACGTGTAAGGTTTCAGATTCAAAAATTTACGAATGTCACCATTTACAAAATCATAAATAAGAACTATGAATTATCAATTATCTCATATAACTAACAAATAGGTCATGAAATATTCGTATTAAATGAGTCATGAGTTATAAGATATAATAAATGGGTGCATTTAGTAGGAGGTCTTTTTTTAATTTAATATATAATTATTTTAATAGTAAGAAATTTTAAGATTGCAAGTTATTTATGAAAAATCTAATAACTGAATTAATAGAAATTAATATAAATTAATACAAATGAATTGTCTAATATTTTATTTTTTTAGAATTATTTTACTGTCAAGAAAAATAGAGAAATGATTGATATAAATGAAAAGATTCGTAAGAGACCAATAGAAAGTGAACATATGACAAATACTATTGTTTTAATAGTATAGGTAGACTTGCCATGTCGGTGTTAGAGAGTAAAATCACTATTCATTTTACGTGAAATTATATTGGACGATTTCCACTTTCCTTGCCACGTGGTGTCTTTGACCTCTTTCTTAGCTATGCTTCAAGATTTGTTACAACATGTTACCGTCACTTTACTCCTGTCTATACACGTGGACAGTTTGATACCATATATTATCAAAAGGGAGATATGGATTAGCAAGACAAAAATATGTTCGTAAAACATGTCTGATCATACTAGATTATTATCATAGTAATACTAATTATTACTGTAATTAATACTAATAAAACTATAATAAGACAAAAATAATATGTAAATTCAAATATAAGTTGTATAAAAGGGAAATACGTCTTGAGTAAGTTATTCTTTTCTATAATTATGTTTCGGCCATAACTTTAGTCCAGGTTGTAATGACGTTTCACTATTTCAACTTATATTGTAGCAACAGGACAACTAAGCCTCAAGTAATTAGGGTCTGTTTGTAATGACGTAATGAAATGAACGAAGGAATGGAATAGAGAATGAAATGGAATGAACAAATGAATGAAATGAATCATTACCATTCCATTATGTTGTTTGGTACCACAAATGAATGAAATGAATAATCACTTTACTATTGTTTTATTATTAAATAGTAAACTATACACACATATTTTTTTGTTAGTTAATGGGACGATAATAACATAATGCGATATAATAATAAAAAATATAATAATTGTTATAATTAAATAATAGTTATACTATAAGAAATTAATAATAATAATAATATAATTGTTGATCATTTCATTCCATTCCTTGAAGGAATGAAAAAAAAAACCTCTTACTAAGAAATAAAAAATATTATATATGGAAGGATTTTCATTCCTTAGTAATAATTCATTTTATTGATGAAGACAACCAAACATGTTTTATTTTATTCCATTGAAATGATTCATTCTATTCCGCCTACCATTACTTCATACCAAACGCTACCTTAATGTTTCGGTTCATGATAACGTTTCAACTTTAGTTTTTCCACGGTTTTATACCCCCCCCCCCCCCGCCACAACGCGGGGGCTTAATACTTGTTATGAAATAAAACCTACCAAATTGTTTAAATGCAAGGTTTGAGAGATTTTAGGTAAAAAAGTATGCGCTTTAAGAAAGGAAGTATTTTGGTTTTATGCATTCTTTTGAAGACTACACCTTGAACAACTAGTTATGTTTATAGATGCCATTCTTAAAAAAAGTTAACTTTATAGATAGTTAGCTTGGATTGTGTTGTATCTATACTTAATGGTTGCTATTGTATAATACATATCAAAGGGGTTAAATGATATTTTCCTCAAAATCTTTTAATTTTAAAATTTTGTATAGCTCTAACTACATTGTTCCAACCTACTGATGCATACACACGCCATAGTAGACTCGTACTATTCTCTTCTTATTGCATATCAGCATATGTTACAACTTACAACCCGTTGTGCTCTCTCTATTTTGTTAATGTTAATTTAAGCTTAGTTTGCAATAGGTTTTTTTTAGTCATTGTATGTATTTGTCATAAAAAGATAACATTACTTGTTTCGATGATTTTGATGCAAAAAACTGGATGTTAAAAATGAAGCTTTTATAAAACAATGTTAAATTTACGTATAAATAATGCTATACTAGGATACTGGCATGTGCTACACACAAGTGGAAAATTTATGTAGATATCCATTGTATATATATATGTAGATATCATAAGAATTCTTTACATTGTTTTTTGCAAAACCACCAGATGTAGGAAAAATATATATAAATGGTGAAATGAGAAGGTGTTATACAAATCATTGAATTGCTAAAAAAATAGTTATACTAAAAAAAGAACACAAAATCAGTTATAAATAATTAATTGTTGTCAAAATCGAAAATGAAATAGTTGGTTATGATTATAGAAAACATTACTTAGTAAGGTTATGTAACTAGAAAATATTAATTAGTGAATTATGTGGCAATTTTATAGATGGAAATCGGATGACTTGTAAGTCTATTTGGACATGCTAGTTGAAGACCATGTGAATATTTTGTATTTCTTTAATAATATAGTACAATTTATGAAGATGATTAAAGTCATTGTCCTGACTACAAAATAACTCAATTTAAGTACTTATCAATGCGTTAATTCGGGTTTGTTTTATTACCAATATTGAGTTTAACAGAGAAACCATTTAAAGTGAGCTTAAAAGAAAAGACTTATGTAATGTATAATGCCTCTTTGCTTTGCTTCGACAATAGAACGATAATTTTACTTAAGAAAACCAAAAAATCAAAAAACCAGCTGCAATTATCTATTACCGAATCACAACTTGTGATAAGGAACATGGATATGTGGTTCATGCTTGTTAATTCAATTAGCTTCAACTAGCTGTGTATATAAACTGTAAAGTAAAAAACATGTGTACCAATCATTTCACCTGTGTGACTAAAAATTAAAACAAACCACATACTACTCTATTATTTATCTATTTAAATAGAGTAAAATAATTATGACACATATCGGTTTATATTTAAACCTAATAACTATTTTCCTCAAAAATTAATATCTTAATTAACCTTAATACATGTTCATATTCATTTTCTTTTTATATTTTACTAGGTTATTGACCCGTGGGCGCCACAGGTGGAAAAATATAAATCATGTAACGTCCACACGTTTCTAGCATCAACTAATATATAAATCATGTAAAACATAACATTCAACTAAAATAACATCCATTTTACAATTATAAATTAGTAAATAGTTCCTTATAAACCACATTTGTAGTTTTATTTGTAATTTGGTTATAGCCCGCGTGACACGCGGGTGGAATAACATGTCACTAAACATAATCAACTTAAAAATCAATTTAAACAAACATATATTTCTTTAACTATTAAAACTTGATAGATTTACATTGTCACTAAACACATCACCATACCAACCGAAAATTAATAGATTTACATTGTCTTAATATTAAAACTTTCAAATTACAAGAAGTTAATTTGAGCATAACAACCATTACACGTCAACAAAATAACTCATAATGTTCTTTGTTATTAAACTATCATCAACATCTTGAAAACTTCAACCAAAAGAAAATCACTTTTCCTAACACACCTGAAAATTGTTACAACAAAATAGCAGATTATATAAAATGTAAACCACACAAAACAACATGTATAATAATTAGTAACATATAAACATTTGAAAAGTTAATATACGGAACCAATAAATCTTAACTTCCAAATTATAGTTATTAGAAAGTATAAAGGGGTGTTGACCATCTACTACTTGTATTAAATCTAACAACAATATCTAAAGAATTTATATTGAAAATGTATATTTAGAATGGTTTACTATATTTAAGGTTAATCAAAATCAGTTAACAAAGACAATAATAAGTTGCTTAATTTAAAAATGAAATAATAATAATAAAAAAATATAAACATTAAGCTCTCTCCTTAATTATCGTTTTTATAGTCAAACATTATAATATATTTGAATTTCAAATTAGTATAAAATAAAAGATTAACATTTTTAGAAACTTCTAGAATATGTTATATTTGGAAAAATAAAAGATTGATCATAAAACAAAGTATATTTAGAATCTATGATTATACACTATTATATATTTTATGTAATATTATATAATTTCAGATCATGAATAAACACCTTAACAATCTTTTCTCATATAACAATATCTAGATAATTAGAGACTGTTAATAATATAATCGTAAGAAATTCATAATTAGTTTAATTGAGATAAATAATAAATAATAAAATATGTTGATTTTGAAAACGAAAAGTTGGTCCAATACATTTACCAGTTATGGGCAAACCGATCAGTTTTAAACAATTAGAAATCCAAGGCTAGCTTTCTAGAGACCATTCTTCTTATTATTTTTTTCCTAAAATAAACGATTAATTATATTCAAAATGTATATTTAGAATGTATTATTATATAATAAATTTAATATTTCAATATTTAAGGTTAATCAAAATCGTTTAATATTTAATAATAATATGTTGCTTAATTTAGGAATTAAATAACAATAATAATAATAATAAACATAATAGTTTCATTAACTATCGTTAATATAGTCAAACCTTTAAATATATTTGAATTTCAAATTTTTGTAAAAATGTCAATTATTATTATTATTATTATTAAATTATAAAATTATAAAATTTTGGAATAATAACGGATTAATTTAATGTAGATTAATATTTTTAGAAACTTCTAGAATAGATTATATTTGGAAAACCAATATTATACTTTTTTGTTTAATTTTAAAAATCACTATTATGATTTAGTAAATTTACTAAATTTATAATTCAATAAATATTAATAAAAATTTAGAAAATTTATGATTATATACGGTTATATAATTTTATTTAATACTATATAAATACATAAATTATTTCCTTAATTATAGTTAATTTAGTCAAACCTTTAAATATAGTCAATAATAATTTGAATTTGAATTTCAAATTATAATCAAAAAGTTAATTAATAATGGAATCAGTTATGTACATTAATATTTTTATTAAATTCTAGAATAAATTATACGTGGAAGGTGAATATTATAATTTAATATGTATTTTAATTTTAAAAATCAATATTATATTTAGTTTAGTAAATTTACTATATTTATAATTAGTAAATGTTAATAAAAAATTAGTAATTTTATAATTAATATTTCAGGAATATTAAATTAAAGATTAAAGATCATAACCCAATAAAACATTAAAGAGTACTGAATCAAAATTGGCCGGAAAAATATTAAAAATTGGACGAAAATTATGTTTCTTAATATTTAGTAAAGAAAAAAAATAAAAAACTGGACAGAAAAAAAACATAAAGTAGACAGAATTTTAGAACTGGACAAACAAACAATAAAAAGCTGGCCTGGAAATTTTAGAATTGAACAAACAAAACAATAAAAAATTGGACGGAAAACAATTAAGAATTTGGACGGAAATTCAATTATGAATATTCACTAAACAAAAAAATAACAAATTCACCGGAAAATCTTACTAAACATAAAAATTGCTTATAACAAAGTGGCCGGAATATATTCATCGGATATTATAACAAAACAAAGTGGCTGGAATATATTCATCGGATCTTACTATACTATTAAACCAATAAGCGCAAGAATGGATTGTTAATTACCTTTATTATATTCATCGGAGAATAGATCTGTTATAAGACTCATCAATTGAGGAAAAAAAACCTGATAACATCTCCTCTGACAAACGGTGAATTGAACGGAATCCAAACGATTAGAGACATGTCCATCTATGGAAGTGAAATGGTAGATTAAAAAATTGATGGTGAATAATGTAGAAGTCGGAATATGACCGCCGGAATTGGAGTTGAATATGAGCGGCGGAATTAGGGTTAGTATGTTCATAAAGAGGTTAGAGAGAAAAATGACTGGTTGCATTGGTTGTGGGTTATGGAAAATGGAGTGGGTTATGTATTTTAGGTTTATGGTTAATATGACACGTGGCATCATTTGAGAGACTCTTAGAATAGAAATATGGTGAGTTGAAGGCCTAGGTGGACAAGCTAGTAGAATGCCATGTGGAAGAATGTATTGCTTTAATAGTATTTAAAGATCTTACCTTCCTTGTCTAATATAAGCATTTTAACACTGTCTCTAGTCTTCACTGGTGATAAAGCCACATATAGTTAGGTATACCAGACATCTTTAAACCATTTAGAAAATCCGGAGAGTGTAATGCTGGATCGAAACCAGGATCAACACTATCAGACTTGTCTAAACTATCAGAACTGAGATATTTAACTTCTTCTCTGGAAAACAAAGACAAAAACTTGTCATTAATATCTTGGACAACTTCATTTAAAGGTGCAAGTATGGCCCTTTCTTGAAAATATGAAATATCATTAAAAATTTCCAATAATGCTGGATATACAAAATCAATCACATCAGAAATAAGATCGGATGAATCAACAATCAAAATATCATATGGTATATCTATAATGACGTTGTTGTATTTATAAATAATGAAATGCAAATGTTGTATTTATAAATAAATGATAATTTTATATGAATTATAAGGCATCATAAATTATTTGAATCAAATACAAAAACATATAAAGATTAACAAAGATAAATGAAAAATTAAAATATTTTATAACTTATATCATGAGTACAATAATAAGAAAACAAACAAATTAGACTCTAGATCAACAAAACAATTTTACAATTTTGATTCAACAAAACTTCTATCTCAATGTTGATTCAAAAGATGAACTTTATCTAAGACATTAGTTACACATCAATAACCGTAATGTTTATTACTCTAAGATAGTACCCGTGTTTATTTACACATCAATTTAAATATGTGTTGCGCATCAATGTTAAAAGATGAACAATATCTAAGACATTTCTTTTTATAAGTATATATTAAATTTATGTTACAAAACAAACTATTATGACAATCTAAAATCTAAATTTAGTCTTTCATAATACTATAATTAATTGATCTTCAAAATAAAGTCTTAATCAATATTCAATAACATATTAATTTTCATTCAAGTATAGTTGGCATATAGTTGATTCCTAATATATAACATTTAGGAAATTAGACAAAGCTTTCTCATCCATTTATTTATAACTCCTTTATGGATAAATTATGTTAAATAGTTATTGAATACATATAATAATAATCTAATATTGTTTTAATAGATTGTGCTCTGTAGCTGTATTGTTTTACCCATTTAGACAAATTGCATCTACTCGGGAGATTAAACTTTTCGCCATATTTCGTACATGCTAATTTGGTGGTGATGAAAATAGAACTTTAATTTTGTTAAAACTTAAACATATGGTCAACTATATGTTGCTTTATCACGAATGAAGAGTAGAGACAGTGTTAAAATGTTTATATTAGACAAGGAATGAAAAATTACAAACAAAACTACAAATTTCGTTTATGAGGAACTACTTTGTAATTTATGAAATTATCATTTTTAATCTATCTAGTGATTGTAAAATGCATGTTATTTTCGTTTGAAAGTTATGTTTAATAAAGTTTTTATTTTGTTACCGACATTATTAACAATTGTATATCATCTTCTCGTCTCCACGTGTATGTATGAAATTATGTTATCCACTTTCATATTACCGGTGGATGTTACATGATTTATATGTTTTCACCCGTGACGCCCACAAGCCAATAACCTAGTAGATAATATACATCTTTGATTCTTTAAATGCATAATGTATGAATCTTGCAAGTTATAAAAGCAATGGTATTTTATTCACTTTAAAAAGTGTTGTAGGTAACAATATGACAATCCAAAACCTAAATTTAGTCTTTCATAATACTATAATTAATTGATCTATAAAATAAAGTCTTAATTAATATTCAATAACATATTAATTCTTATTCAAGTGTAGTTGGCATATAGTTGATTCCTAATATATATCATTCGGGAAATTAGTCAAAGCTTTCGCATCTAGTTTTTATAACTCTTTTGTGGATAAATTACGTTAAATAATTATTAAATACATATAATAATAATAATAGTAATAATAATAATAATAATAATATAATATTATTTTAATAGATTATGGTCTTTAACTTTTATGTTTCTTTCAATGTGTATCTATTTAACCTGTTTCCTTTGTAGCTATATATTTTAAACCCATTTAGATAATTGTATCTGCTCAGGAGATTAAATCTTTCTTCATATTCCGTACATGCTAATTTAGTAGTGATGAAAATATAAATTTAAATAAATAAATAATTAATTAATACCAGTCAGTTTAAAAGTGTAACATAATTTAAGTAATTTTATTTAGTATAACGGTAATACAATTATTATTGATATAAAACGAACAAATGAAAATTTAGTATATTTAAGGGAACGATTATTATTGATATAATCGTTATTATTGATATCTATATTAGAGCCCGTGTTACACACGGTTGAAAATACAAAAATAATAACATAAGAACTTGTAAAAATATACTTAATTTTTTGAAACCTGGGTCATAGTTCCAAATCTATAATAATCTAGCTAGTATTTGAACTAACAATATACCAAAACATATTTATAATCTAATAATACAAAAGAATAATATGGTACCAAGCTACCAATTAAAAGTAAAACTATAACCCACAACCTTCATCTCCTTCAAACAATATGAAATTTGGAATGAATGATCAACTTTATATTGTGAATCTCTTGGACTTTCTTGGTTGCTACACATTCGAATTATAAGGTATTACGTTATGAATATTAGTTAAACGGTAACCGCATCATTTAAAATTAAAAGTACAACTCTTATATAATTAATATGTTATAAAAAAATGGATTCATATGTTATAAACAATCATAAAAGTTTAAATAAACATATATGTAATAATAATAACATATAAAATGATTCATAAGATTATCCCAAATCACCTATAATATATTTTGTCTTAAACTTAGTAACTAATTTTGAAACTGCACCGTCAAAACTGTCATAAATATCCTCGATGTTCCTCTTTAGATTTGTTAATAAAGTTTGCCTCAACAATTTTCATATGAGTAGCACTATTCTTACCAAAGGATATCCTCTCCTTCATAACAAAAGAGAAGTTAAAAATACAAAAGTAACAGTCCCATATCACAGATATTAAACATACAAATTAAAAGTTTCCAATATTGCATTGACGGTGTCTTAGGATTGGATATCACCATTGCTAATCTGGTTTAATTCGGACATTTCAACCATTCAAGTAACAAAAAATAAGCAAGTATTTTAATCTATAAAACAAATAATATGATAACATTTATAATATTACTAATATCACTTCGTTGGTAAACTTCTGTTCTAAACACTCTAGAAACAATATATCATTAGCAAACTTATCAATATTAAAACACGTTGCTCTTTCAAAATCGTTGTCGACCAAGATGAGTAAGTATTCCTTTCAAAACATAGTATTCCCAAGCTGATGTAATTTCATATAGTTTAAAAACCATGTGAGTTATTTTTGAAACAATATTACGTAACACTAATAAATGAATCTAATTAGTGAATTATGGAAATGTCAAAAGTCATTTATTTAAAAATCTTTTACATAAAATTAAATTTAAGAAAATGTTTAATTATGTTGGTAAACTTCTGTTCTAAACACTCTAGAAACAATATATCATTAGCAAACTTATCAATATTAAAACACGTTGCTCTTTCAAAATCGTTGTCGACCAAGATGAGTAAGTATTCCTTTCAAAACATAGTATTCCCAAGCTGATGTAATTTCATATAGTTTAAAAACCATGTGAGTTATTTTTGAAACAATATTACGTAACACTAATAAATGAATCTAATTAGTGAATTATGGAAATGTCAAAAGTCATTTATTTAAAAATCTTTTACATAAAATTAAATTTAAGAAAATGTTTAATTATGGATTATGTGTTAAGTTAATATATAAAATAATTAACTTGTTTATTATATATTAAAATTTATATCGTTATATAGTTTTACAAAAATAATAAACTTTTATTTTAAATTTTAAAGTGTCATTAATTTGGAGGCATATTTTGATAAATATTATTATTTCACAATAATAGTATTAAATGTGGGTGATGTGTATTATAGAAAGTTTTTGAAAATATCATTATATATTTTGGAAAACTGTAATCTATATTTATAGAAATTATAGAGATTTGGTCAACATATTAAAGTTTGAGAAAACAGTATATATTAATATTGAATAAAAACTTAAACGAATAATAATGCAAAAAAAAAAAATCTATACTAATATTGAATAATAATAATAATAATAATGTTGTGAAAAATATATGTGAAGTAAATAATATGAATGCAAAAAAAAAAAAAAAAAACAAAAAAAAAACATTGTAATGTTTTTCATTACATAAAATGGATTTAGTTTGAATTTAAGCTATTTAAGTTATTCAAGTTCAGTTTTTTTAACAAATAAGAAAAGTCAAACTATATAACTGTAATAATAGGATTCTTATACTAAGATAAATATATATATATTTTAAATTGTACATGTTCAGACTAAGATATAATAATAAATTTTGGTAAACTAAGTATAGATGAGTAATAATCGGTTTCTATAATACCATATTAAACGTGTATAAATATAAAAATGTAAATTAGAAAAGATGAGAATATTTTTCATCCTGATTTTAAGCAAACAATTATGCTTATGAGATCTTTTCCTTCTTTTCTCATCCAAAAAATTCCTAAAATTAAAAAAACAAATCAAAACTATGAATGCGTAGATTTGACATATAAAGACAACCTAAATCATGTTGATCATCCGTATAAAAAATATACAAAAAGGCTGTAAGTCCCGAATCTGGATCACTACAATATGATATCAACCAAACGAGTATTGGTGCGGAATACCAACACTCGGTGATTCAAGAACACGAATTATAACAAGTAAAATAACACGGAATTGCTTCAAAACACATGTATATTATTGAATACGTCGGGTGCTTAAGCACTAAACAATCGAACATAAACTGGAAATCAACAACCTTTACCCTATACATGATGTAAGCTATATATAGGAAAACCAAACACCTAGGCCGGCCCATACACCAAGAAGCCCACCGAGAACACATAAGTGTTCTCGGTTTACATATGCACCCAAAACCCAAGCCCAATAGCTAGAACTAAGTACAAACAAGCTCAAACCATAAACTAGACCCAACAATCTCCCCCTTGGTTTGCAGCTTTATCTCTAATATTTCTCCATGTAATCAACGTCAGCATCCTTCAAAGCACCTGCCCAAAACATGCAACGAATGATAGTGGCTACCATACTTGTGAATTCTTTTGCAGCCTCTTCAAAAATGCCATCAGCAACTATCTGGAAAGTACTAAGTGTATGGATGTCTCTTTCTCCTAGCTTTAATAGGTCTCTTGGTTCAACAAATCGATACTGACCTTTTCCCTTTTCCAGCTTAATAATAACAGTGGCAGAAAGGCTATCATAAATCTAGAATTCCATATTATCCAAGGTGCCATCTAGAATCTTATCAGGAATAGGAATGTAAGTGGCTTTGTTTGTAGAAGGCCACATGATGTTAACCATAGGTTTTCCAGTCCTAGGATCTTAAACCCCTTTGGCTTTCTTTAGGAAGGATTCAACAGTCTTCATATTCGGAAAGCCTCGATCAACCTCTCGTCTCAGAATGTTCTAGAACTCAGTACCTCTTTTATCATTAGTTGGATTAGTGAATGGAGAATTGATTAAATCACTTAAATCCACTTTCGTCCAGGAGCCATAGTCTTTCATCTTCTTATAGTACTCGGTGACTCCTGACTTCCTTTTTACCCACCACATATTTTTATCTTCATCAAAGCCCCATGATAGAACTCCCGATCGATCACCATATTTACTATTAAAACCCTTTTGAAATTCAATAACAAATCTGTCTGGATGATCTGAAGACTCGACATTTTGATTTGAGTTTTTCATGACCAGTAGCTTTTTCTTTCCCTTTTCAAGCATATTCTTCTTCATTCTATCAGATTTCTCCTTGGAAATGGGAGGGGCATTCATGTATTGCCTTAGAGACTCTGATTCCTCTTTCCTGCTAATATCAGTATTGTCGACTGGACGAGTAGTGGAATCTTTATATTGATCAGCAGCAGAAGTTTGATATACCGTATCTTCATTACTTTTGAACTCATCTCCAAATTTCAGAACAATCTTTTATTGGAGATCGAGATACATAGCTGTCAAACCTCCCATGCCAGACTGCAACTCTTTAATCTTGGAGTCTTTATCTGAGTTGCTAGCCTCAAGTTCCTGGATACGAACTTCTTTAATCACTGAATCTTGTTCGACTTCAAAGACTTGACGTTGTAGCGCCTAAACATCCACAGGAGCATTCTCGAGAACCACTCCTTTTCCCTTGTTCTGAAAATAGTTTTCCTGCATGGCAAGAATTTGAGCAACCTTTTCAGAAACACCAGAACTTGACTGGCCTCGATCAAATTGGCCGGCGGGATTAGAGGGAATATCTTCAGTATCAATGTGTGGAATATCTGCTCCAAGATCAAAATCATCACCGAAGTCACTGGACAATAGCTCCAGAAATGTTGGCTCAGCAGTAGATGCAACTGGTTCAGTTTGTGATTCTGGGGCATGTGATTCTGGTTGATCGGTGATTTGTTGAGGACTAGTGGTTGATTCTGGTGCTGGTGCAATTGTTGGTGTTGGTGTAGCTTTGGTTGTTTCAACTTCACTGGCCAACTCGCTTGACCCCAAATCATCCCTTTTTCGTTTACGATGAATGAGATCAGTAGTTGGTTCTTCAACATAGTCTTCTTCAATGTCTTTAGTAACTGTCTGAGGAGGCTTCAGAGGGGTTGATTGAAATAGGACTTTTGTTGGTACATGATGTAAGTAGTTCAGTATCTAGTGTCTGTAATCGAGTTTGTATGTTTTGTATTTATGATTAAGCGAAGTTGTCTCACAAGTTCGCTTGATATAGGCGAACTTGTGGAACAAGCGAAGTTAGTGACAACTTCGCCTAAACATGTTAGGCGAAGTTGTCGAATGTTATATAGGTTTAGGTTACGGCTTGTTTGATGTAGTTGTTCAAGTTCGTGTAATTGGTGATCGGTGATTCACGTGTTACTAGTTGCAATACAACGTGTCTTTTGAGTATTGTAACGTGTGTTTGCTTGTGTTTAACGTGTATCGTTTTCTACGCTCGTATCGTCTTACGTAGGGATTCCGCACCTACGTAGAACGAGATATTCCGTTTAGATCCGACTGGGAACCTACAATTGGTATCAGAGCGTTTGCTCGTGATTGTGTGGTTCGGGATTATCACACGGGTGTAGAAATCGTTCCGTTCGACTATTCGCGGGACGAGTTTACGTTAATATATCGAGTTTTTGTGTCCTACTCACCTCCCACCATCAAAAACAACCCATTACACCTTCGCATACCTCGCAAAACGTTAAAATCAAACCTGCAAAAACGTTGTGTTCATCAGGCGAAGTTGCCGTCACCGTTTGTAGGGTTTAGGCGAAGATATAAGGTTAAGTGAAGTTATTAACAACTTCGCCTACCTCACAAGTTCGCTTCACTTAAGCGAAGTTATCCACAACTTCGCCTAATCAGGCGAAGTTGAGAAGAAAGCGAAGTTGAAAAATCAAGCGAAGTTAAGACTTAAGCGAAGTTAAGTTTAACTTCGCCTACAGTACTGTTCAGAATAAAATTTTTATTTTTGGTTTCTTTGAGTGCTCGTTTGTATTTCTTCCAAAGATGACTTCTATAAATATTACGGAACTGGTGAAAATGGAGTTGGAACCAGGTTCAGCTACTAAGGCACCGAAAATGCTTAAGGGAACCGATTTCGTGGTTTGGAAAGATCGGTTTGAGCAGTATGTTAAATATCAAGATGCTAAGATGTGGGTGTGCATTCAAGATGGATACATTCCACCAACGGCTTTGTATGAGGGTCGTGAACAAATTAAGAAATACAATAAGATGGAAGAGGAAGAAAAGAAGATGTATGAGGCTGAAAGCAAAGCTCATGCTGCGATAACAATGGCTCTTCCACAAGAAATTCTTCACACCTTCAGGAAATATAAAACCGCCAGAGAGCTATGGGAAGCGCTTGAAAACCGATATGAAGGTAATGTGGGGATACGTGCATCCAAGATTAAGCTACTCAAAACCCAATTCTCGGTGTTCAAGCATTTGAAGAATGAGTCACTTGATGATATCATCACAAGGTATTACCACTTGATGACCGAACTCAGGAACTTTTCAATTGACTATAAAGAAGAAGAAATCGTGGAAAAACTCCTTGATGCTCTCCCACCGAAATGGGAGATGTACACTGTCTTGATGAGAGAAGATAAAGAGTTTGCCAACATTGACTTGGAAACAGCAGTCAACAAACTACGAACTTTTGAACTTAACATGGTTCGAAAAGAGACACCAACTGATCAGGTTCAGGATCCTGGAATGTATGGTGCGAAAGTTAATTCAAGTTCAAGTTCGAAGTCAGAATCATCTGCTTACTACTCAAAGGGAGACTCGAGCGCTAACTCAACTCATGAAGGTCATGTAACTCTCAACATGGATGGTGATGTGTGTTTCGTAGCTGGTGGAACAAACACTTCTAAACCTCAAACAACAAAGGGTAGTTTTTCTTCAAGTGCTCCGAACAACAACTACTCTCAGATGCCCATGAGTGTTAAATCTGCTGAACAGCAGTTTGCTCTCTATGCATCTTTCATTGCTTCTTACGAAAATTACATTAAAGGTAAAATCGTTGATCCTGCAACTTTAGATGAAGACTATGATCAGATCGATGCTGATGATCTGGAGGAGATGGATCTGCAGTGGCAGATGGCAATGATAGTAAGAAGAGTTAAAAGGTTTATGAAGAAGACTGGTAGAAAATTCGTTGATGAAAGACCAGGTTTTGATAAGTCAAAGGTTCGGTGTTATAACTGTCAACAGAATGGACACTTTGCTAAAGAATGCACAAATGAACGTGTAGAACGTAGTCAGAACAGGCCAACACAACCGAATGGGGGAAGTAACGAGAATAGGGAAATGATATCCAGACAGAACGGGGAATACAATTGGAATCTGCAAGTTAAGGAAGTGTTTGAACAGGCCAACTTGGTTAACATCGAAACTGAAGGAAAAAACAGAGAGACAAGAGAAGATCAAGCTTATATGGCAGAGGTGACAGATCAGCTCTCTGAGGTGAGTTCTAAACTCCCTTGTACGAAATGTGAAAATCTGTCTGAACAGTTGAAAACAATAACTGATCAGTTTGTTAGTTTGGATGCTCAATTTAGAACATTAAAAGAAGATCATTATTACACTAAAACTAGAGAAAAAAATTACACGGTAAAAATAAAAGCTAGTGAGAAAGATATCAGAAGTCTTAAAGCCAGTCTAGCTGAAAAAATACAAGTAATTGATCTTAGCTATGAAGTGTTAGAAGAGAAAACCAAACTAATTGCTGAAAGGGATAAACAGATAGCTGATTACCAGGTGAAAGTGGTGGAACTAAACAGAAAGCTTGAGCAATTTAGAAATTCCTCCGCAATACTTGATCACCTCGTAAGTGATCAACGTTCCCCAGTTAAAAGGGGAGGAATTGGATATTCTGAAGTTCCACCACCTTATAATCATAACTATACTTATGATCCTAGTAATCAGAAATCTGTTGATGTTGAAATTGGTCAGACAGTTCCTGTTAAAGTTACGATTAAAGATCCAGAAGTTAGTAAAAGCGAAACGAGTAAGCCTGTTTCGAATGTTAAGATTTCTGTTCCTAGTTCTGTCTCATCAAATTCGGACAAGACATCCGAGTCTAGTGAGACAAAAGAAGAGGCTGTGTTACTAAAACGTGGAGAGGAACATAAACCAACTGAAAAGAATTCTCCACTAAACCCATATGTCCCACCATATGTTAGACAAACGGGCAGTAATGCAACCTCAACATCTAAAACAACTGTTGAGACGAAAGTTGAACACAGGAGCTGTTTTAGATGCAATCAAACAGGACACCTGATTGCTGATTGCCCTCTGAATCAGAGATTCAGAGGTATGAGGCCTTCGAAAACTGAGAATAGAACTAACAGTAATTACTATAATGGTAAAAATGAAAACTCATCAAAGTTCAGATATTGGACTAATCCAGGTTTTCAAAGAAGTCGATCTCAGTTTTTCCCTGTTAACAACCAAATCATTAGTAATAATTCATTTAATTCACGAAGGTTTGGATGGCCTCATAGTCAATCTACTAGAAGGTATCCTTTTAGGACTTACAGAAATCATTCTAATACTAACTTTGGACAGCCAAAGTACGGGATGCCTTTTAACAGATTTAATCGACCCAAGACCAATAGGTCTTGGGTCCCCAGATTTTAATCCTTTGCTTTGATCGTGCAGGAACAGTTGAACAGGGCTGCAAACAATCTATGGGTTGTGGATAGCGGCTGTTCCCGGCACATGACGGGTAACAAGAATTTGTTACACGAATGGAAACCTGTTCAGGGAGGTAGAGTAAGTTTTGCTGGAGAGAGTGGTGGTAAAATTACTGGAATTGGAACGGTGACTAATGGTAAAATGAAGTTAGAAAAGGTGAATTTTGTTGAAGAGCTGAAGCATAATCTGCTGAGTGTGTCTCAGATCTGTGACAAAGATTACACTGTGCACTTTACCAAAAATGAAGCGATCGTACTGTATCCTGGTTTCAAGATACCAGAGGCATGGATAGTAATGAAGGCTCCAAGGGAAAAGAATACATATGTTATGGACATGAGGTCGACTGAGATGGCAACAGAAGAATCATGTCTTCTGTCAAAAGCAACTGAATCGGAGTCCGAGTTATGGCATCGAAGAATGGGGCATATTCATCTTCGAAAAATGAACTACATTGTCAAGAATGGGATGGTGCTGGGTGTTCCCTTGAAAAATTTCAACTTTGAAGACCAATGCTTATCGTGCAAAAAGGGAAAGCAACACAAGAAATCTCATCACACCAAGAAGGTTAATTCAATAGTCAGTACCCTAGACCTACTTCACATGGATCTCTTCGGTCCCGTGAATGTAAAAAGCCTAGGTGGAACATCATACTGCTTGGTGATAACTGATGATTTCTCTCGATATTTTTGGGTATATTTCCTGAAGACAAATGATGAAACGGTTCAGTTGGTAATGAATTTGATTACCAAGGTTGAGAATATTATGGGGAAAAAGGTTAAATACTTCAAGACTGACAATGGGACAGAGTTAAAAAACTATCAGATGGAGATATTCTGCTTACAGAAAGGGATAGACCACCAGTACAGCGCTCCGTATACTCCGCAACAAAATGGGGTGGCTGAGAGGAAGAACAGAACGCTAATTGAAGGAGCCAGAACCATGCTGGCTGATTCTAAACTTCTTGTGGTGTTCTGGGCTGAAGCTGTTGCTACAGCCTGTTTTATCCTTAATAGAGTTTTAACTGTTAAAAGATTGAATAAAACATGTTATGAACTTATGCATGGTAGAAAGCCTAACTTGAGTGGTCTCGAACCATTCGGGTCCCCGTGTTCGATATTAAAGACGAACTCAAAATTTGGTGAGATAGCCGACGAAGGTATTTTAGTCGGATATGTTGTTGGGACACCCAATAGACGAGTCTTTAATCTATCGACCAGCAAGGTTGAGGTGGTGTGTAACACTGACATCACAAGTTACAACCAAGCACGGGACCCGCTGGGGCTTTCGACTATGATAGGCTGTTTAAATCTTTTAATTTGCCTTACTTGGATTGTGCTGAGAATAAATTGATAGTGCTCGAAAAGGTTGATTCGTTAGATAATTTCGCTGATTTGTTTACTAAAGCTTTTGACAAAACTCGTTTTCAAAACCTTGTTGAGCTAAATGGGATGATCAATCCCGAGTAACCATGTTTTTCGTTTTTACTTTCAAAAAAAAAAAAAAAAAAAAAAAAAAAAAAAAAAACGTCACTATCGCTTAGAATTATGTCGGTTGCTTCAGTTTGAAGGACATATCTTCGGATATGTTTGGTCCTCATTTCTACCTGTAGAGTATGAGGATAGCCATTAACCAGATGACTGAAAGTGACCGGGGCGGTTTATGATGTGTTTTTATTATTTCGCTGAAAATTAGTCGTTCATACTTAGTTAGAAGGACACATACTCGTATGTGGTCGGTCCAGCTGATCCATTGGATCTTCAGGATAGCCGTTTACCTGAAGACTTCGACTTGATCGGGGCGATAGAAGTTAAATTTTTTTTTAATAGGGAGATGAAATAATTTTTCAAGTCTACTGCTTCATAAGAAGTAGCTATACAATGTTTAAAAGAAAATTGATCCAACCTTGGAAAGTGATGGACAAACTGATTCTGTGTGCTTAACTAGTGAAGTTATTAGGCCTAAAAGACTTTAGAACAGTCATTGTATGTCATGGTAGCTTTTTATGGTGCGTAAAAGTAGAAGTGATACTAACTAAATCTCCTTGATCTTACGTGGTAACTCCTTAAGAGTTGTGCATGTCTTCATATATATCTTTCCGAATGATAGGCAGAAAAACGATTACCCAGTCATACACGAGTCCGTGAGTGTTCTGATTCTCGTGAAGATAGCGTGTCAAGAAACTGCAGTGATCCAGATTCGGGACTTGCAGTTGATTACTACTTTGAATCTGTGTAAATATTTATTAAAAAAAATAAAATAAATAAAAAAATAAAAAAATAAATAGTTATGTGTTATTGAGACATTCTAGAGCTTATAATGTTAATACTTCTCAATCAAGATGCAAGAAAGAGAATGGGAAGAAGACTCTACAGATCGACGTGAACTTACTATTTAATCAGACACTACGGGTCGAGGTTAACTCGGGGTGACTTGGGGAAAGGCAAATACGCTTTGAGAATAGATAGGAGGCATCACAATCTCTGATGTGTTGCCCATTTAAATTTTGAGCTTAATTGAACCTAACCCGTATCACAGAAGCGATGAAAACCATTTTAAGTTATTTACCTGCTTACAACCTGTTTCTTTATGTCATAATACAGCTGAACATGGATCTATGTGATAGTCACTTAATTAGTATGATTCCTGTTCGGATCTTTTCTAAAACATGTTGGTCCCCGACTAGACTGAAATTTGATCCCGTGTACTTTATTTTTAAAATTTATTCTACTTATGTAGTTGTATGATTTTATACCTGGTTACTTGGTTCTTGATCGGATCAGTTAACTCTTTAAAGGAAGTTTTAAAAGTTAATGGCATAATGTTCAATTTATAAGGGTCTGTTTGGTAAAGTTTCATATTGAGCGAAGTTGAGGAAAGAGGCGAAGTTGTTTAAACAGGCGAAGTTATGGGACAGGCGAAGTTAACCCTAACTTCGCCTGTATAACCTTGACCCTATATAAAGAAATTTTTGGTCAAAGCTCAGTAGATCGAGACGATGATCCCAATGCATCGAAATGTGCAGGTGGAGAGTTGCCAAGAACTGAACAAGCTCTTGGGACTTCCACATCTCAGGGGGGAGTCAACGAGTGCAGCTGGCGGTTCAGGGGGTGATGATGTGGTGGTTGTGGATGCTGAGGAGGTGTTAGATGATGTTATAGGTGATGAGGATGTGTTACCGTTGGAGGAGATAGAGAAGATAGGGGCTGAGATCGTGATTGATAGTGAAGTCGAAGAGGGAGAGATTGTGGAGGAGAATGTTGAGCATGAAATTCCAGCAGTTGAAAAGTCAGATTTGGGTCAAGATACGGGATGTGATGAGACATAATGGGAGGAGCAGCCAAGATGGAAAGAAGGCTACGCTCAGTGGTTCGTAAAGACTAAGAAACCGGCGGTCCCTACTATGTTCAAGAAAAGTTACAACATCAGGGGTTATGCTGAATCGAAAAAGGAGATTATATGCTGGTTATATGATGAGCAGTTGAGGCTTTTTATGATTAAACGGTATGATGGGGTTCAGTATTTCAAGAGGTTGTTGAGATCGTTGAATACGTTGCCTGAATGTGAAGTGAAGGACTTAGCCAGGTTGGGGTTGATAAACAGGAGTGATGATAACATGGCTAGGATCATTGGGAAGATAGTCTGGAAGGAAAGCATAAAGAAGAAAAAGTTCGAGCTGTTGAAACCACAGAAAGGAAAGCTCGTTGAAGACAAAGACAGAGGAATGAGAGCAGATGGCAACCTTGGATGATAATGAAGTATAAGCCGATCCGGTGTCTAAAAGAAGTGCCGATGAAACAAATTCCCAAGGATGTGCTCAAAGATCTGAAATGGTGGTACGTTGATTGTGAAACAGCTGAAGCAGTAATGGAGGATGAAGATGAACAAGAGCTGATGAGAGTATATGATCCTATGCATTTAGTGAATTTGTCTCAAGCTGATCTGCAGGTGCTGAACGAGAAAAAGATATTTTACATTTCTGCTTGGAAAGAAGAAGCAAAGAAATATCAAAGAGTAGTTTCAGTTTGTGTACGAGAAGGCGTTCATGCTTGAAGATGGAAGATACAAGATTTTTGGGATTACAAGACACGTGTTTGAAGATAGAGATATGAAGCTACTGCCAAGGGGGAGTCTGTTGGTACATGATGTCAGTAGTTCAGTATCTAGTGTCTGTAATCGAGTTTGTATGTTTTGTATTTATGATTAAGCGAATTTGTCTCACAAGTTCGCTTGATATAGGCGAACTTGTGGAACAAGCGAAGTTAGTGACAACTTCGCCTAAACATGTTAGGCGAAGTTGTCGAATGTTATATAGGTTTAGGTTGCGGCTTGTTTGATGTAGTTGTTCAAGTTCGTGTAATTGGTGATCGGTGATTCACGTGTTACTAGTTGCAATACAACGTGTCTTTTGAGTATTGTAACGTGTGTTTGCTTGTGTTTAACGTGTATCGTTTTCTACGCTCGTATCGTCTTACGTAGGGATTCCGCACCTACGTAGAACGAGATATTCCGCGTAGATCCGGCTGGGAACCTACAACTTTAGCAGCTTCGAGGGCCTTCAATTTTTCATCATCTGTAAGAGTAATTGACTGACGGTGCTCTTCTTCATCTTCCTCATCATCAGAAAGTTCAAATGTTGCAACACGTGGTTGAGCGGGTGCCACATGCTCGTCAGCGACTTGAGCTATGACAGGCTCAGCTTCGGTCTCAGCAAAACGACCGAATTTTACTAGGGGTCTCAATCCCCTATAGGCCACTTTGGCTCCCTTTCTCGACTGCTTCATTAACCCAAAGGAATTGGGTCCCATAGACTTCATATCTAAGGTCTCAACAGACTTAACCAAGTCGGTATAATGATAATCAATAATTACCTGTAAAAACCTTGGATACATCAAGAACATTTCCTTCTTCTTTGCCCTCAAATTGCTCATCATTTCATTGAAAACGAACTTGGAATAGTTGTAATTCCAATCCATGATCAGAGCAACAACGGGAGACGTCTGAGTGTGACTGATTTCATCTGAACCTCCCTTTCTTCCCGAGATGCATGTGAAAAACGTGTGCAATAGGTATCTCCAGTAGAGGTGAAACAACTTTTTGATTGCTGGTTGATATGTGCCTTCATACCCCATTCTTGTGATAACTTCAGTAACATCAGCTGTAGAGTACTCTGTTGGGTAATCAGGTTGATCTCCAAATAAGAGTGCCTCTCTGATAATGGCTTCAGTGACCGTAACATGCTTCATCTGTATTTTGGAGTCGATTGAGATAACTCCATCTGCTCCTTGAGAGTTGATCTTTGCATTCTTCCAGAAATCAGTGACAATCTTCTTGCAAATGACAGGATTCTCATGAAAAGCATGAGAGATCCTGCAAGTATTCAGTCCAACAATCATCGACTTGAACTCCTTGTCAGCCAATGGTGGATCATACAGGTGACCAACTATATTATGAGTATCTACAAACTTCAATATATTCTGATCGACCATTTCTGCACCAAACGAGTCAAATTAGACAACTAATGAATCAATATAACAGTGTGTAATATTTGATCCATGATTAATCAAGAATTTGGTCCTCAAGATAGAAATAGGCCCAATGAAAGCTTATATGAAAAGCCCAAGACTGAATTGAACGTCCAACTGTGGGTGTTAAATTCATCAGGAGGGATCTCGGTCAACAGGGAGGGTTCTCGGTCAAAGAACGAAAATAAAAATCAAAGAAAATAACCGAGAACATGGGTTTTCGGTCAAATAAACTGAGAACATGGGTTTTCGGTCATCTTGACCGAGAACGAGTGTTTTCTATCAAGACATGGTGTTTTTCGGTCAACATAAGTCAACCGAGAATTCTTGACAGCTGGAGACAGAAAACCTCTTGGTTTCCACATTGGGAAACGTGTAGTCACCATCATCCCACCGAGATCCCTAAACCTCCATCAAAACTTACAACCACTTGTTTAAGAGCATTAGCCGAAAACCCTAAAACAAAATCAATATTCTCATCAAAGCTTTAATGGCTCATAAATCCAATTTCAAATCAAAGTCACCCATGAACTCAGTTCATGATAGCACTAAGATGATCCTCAGTAGCATATGAGACACATCTCTCGTCCAGTACCTGCTATTCAACAACAAACACTTTAAATGGTGATTAGCGAGAGAGACTGTGATTTCGGCAAAGATGATTGAAGGAGACGATCTCGGCTGATAGGGTTTGGGGTTTTAAAAGAGTAATAAAAGAAAATAAAGTCTTATAAGAGTACATATACTCAGATCTGATGGGCCGAAAACCCTTCATTGGGTTTAACATAATCCAAAAACCAAAGAAGCCCAATAAGTTCATGACCCATAACAGGATCCAAATCTTTCAAAACCCAAATTTGACAAAACATAATTTACACAAACATTTCGAGGAGAGCAATTTCGAGGAAAAACAATATTAGACAGGACAAAATAAATAAAAAAATTAATAAAACTAAATTAAAAAATTTAAAAATAATTATCCACACAAAGACCAACTCCCTTAAGTATTTAATGTCGGGATCAAATTTCAGTTTTTGATAAAACCGCCGCCTTTTATGAAAAGATCCGAACATGAAATCATATTGTTTAAGGTGCTGTCACAAGGATTCATGTTCAACATTATTATGTGTAAGGCCCCGTTACCGGTAGCCCTACTTTGTACGTTGGATTTACTCATAAAGCAGTTCTAAATATCAGAGTTAATAAAAACTTTCGCGGAATAATAAAACTTTCAACCATAACATTTTACCTAACCATCAAATCATGTCTTATAAAACATTCATTGTCAATTAAAACAAAACATAGTCTTTAAAACATCACAACATTTCTCCGAGATGCCAGTATCTTCGATTCCATGCCATGTGTCTTCAGTCACGCGAGCTGCCTCAACTTATTTGTCTGCGTGCATACTAAAAGTCAGCTATGCTGAGTGAGTTCTAGTTATTCACATAACTTACTTTTCATACACATAAACGTGCCCGAAGGTACGCATTACATACATATCATGACCAGCATTCGTCCATACACATTCATATCTAACCATACATTATAAAGGGCGTTTCACCCTACATACCTCGGATATTATTAGGGTCCGGTACCCTCCATCCTCGGATATTATTAGGGTCCGGTCACCCTTCATCCTCGGATATTATTAGGGTCTGGTCACCCTTCATCCTCGGATATTATTAGGGTCCGGTACCCTTCATCCTCAGATATTATGAGGGTTCGGTACCCTTCATCCTCGGATATTATTAGGGTCCGGTACCCTTTCTTCCATAGCTTCATACTATACATGTTCTTAAATACTTTTCCTGACAATACGTGCAGTCTCCGAAGAGCGTTCACGTACCATTAACATACCATACGTACATTATGCATACATCATATATATTCATACATGCATCTTATCTTACATCATACATGGCAATCACATCTTTAGCTACCACCTGACGGTACATGCAATATCCGAAGATCGTTCACGCGCCGTCAAGCAATCATCATACATAAATCATACAAGGCACACACTTACCACTTAAGGTAAGTGTTTTAACTATCACATCGAGTATGCACACAGCCCCGAAAACATAACAAGGAAGTGGGGCTAGAAACTCACCTCAATGCGGTTGCGTTCACCGTTTACGGTTATTCCCCTCTTGAGCTGTGCACGACTAACTGTATAATAATTATACGTATTAATAGACTATCACTACACATATCGTCTTTCTAGTTAATTATTACTCTCAACGAACGGGGCTCCGGGGGCAGCGCCCCTGGCAGCGGGGTTTTAGGGGCGGCAACCCCTAGCTGGGTGCAAGGGGCAGAGCCCTTGGCTGGGATTAAGCTGGGCTAACTATTTAACTTATGGAAATGGGATAACTATATCGTTTGAGGCTCACTGTTTGGATTTTATTTTCATTAACTGTCTTAACACATTTTCCATTAGGATTTTGAATCATTAAATAATTTTCTACTTAAAAGTTCAAGGGCTTCTTTGAATTAAATCATTCTTTTCTATGTCCAGGGACTGTTCTGTCATTCCATCAAACTTGTGGTTCGTTACTTGGTTCTTATCGAATTGTGTTATCTTAACGAACTGATCCATGCAGCGAATTGAACCCTTTAACGAACTGGTTATTAAGCGAACTGGAACTTATAACGACTCAGTCCATAACGAACCAGTCCTGGTAACGAATTGGTCCATCCAATTTGTTATCTTTTCTAACGAATGACTATAACAAATTCGTTATCTTTTCCTTAGCGAATCTGGACGCGAATTAAGGCCAGTTCGTTATTCTTTCCTCGGCGAATAAACTTAACGAATTGAACACGAACTGTAGCTAGTTCGTTATGTTCTAGCGAATCACCTTTAATTCGTTAAATCCCTGTAGCGAACTAGGGTTAGGTCAGGGAATGTCAGAACATTCCCTGACATCCTCGTATTAACTTTTCCGGAGCCGCCTTTACGGCGCCGCCGCCGGAAAGCCGCCGGACACGTCGGAAAAACGAGTTTTAACTCCTTTTTCACCGTTTTTTGTCCCGTTCGATTCAGATCTGAGCTAGGGTGACCCTAAGCTCATCATAGGTTCGGTTCACACCCGATTCCACCTGTATCTCGTGACTTAAACGGTTTAAGATGTCGGCTCGTCATTTCGTGACTATATCAAACGGGTTAAGATCATACAATATTAAACTATCATTACCTCGGGTCGGTGCTCGGATTCTTTCTTGGTTTCGGCTAGAGAAGGAGAGAACTAGAGAGAGATCTTAAGTGTGTGTATTGGTGGTGTATGGAATATGTGTGAATGAGGATTAAATGGAGATTAAGGGTTTATATATTTATGGATCATGGGCTTAAGCCCATGGTCTTTCCTTCTCTCCCTTATGACCCAAGTCCATAACCCATATCCATACACCCAACACTAGCCCAACTCATATTCTATTTATCTAAACCGATAACGATCCACTATAAAATAAATGAAATTTATTTTATCATTATAACCAAAAGCAAGATGTTACATTATGACATAAAGAAACAGGTTGACAGCAGGTATAACATACTTAGCATGATTTTCATTGCATCAGTGATATGATTAAGGTTCAGTTTGGCATAAAGCTTAGATGGACATCACTCATGGGCCTGTGGTGCCTCCTATCTCTTCTCAAAGCGTATTTGGATTTCCCAGATCACCCCAATTTGACTCCAACCCTCTAGTGCTTGATCAAAATTTTATAAGCGCAAAATTTTAGGCTTTAAGGTTGAACGTTGGATTTAGTGCCAGTAAACTGACATACTTTTCATTCGAGACATGACAGGACTTACTTGTGTGCCCCCATCTCTGTAGTTCTAGTTTGTCCCTTTAAGCCTTTTAAAAAAATAATTTACTAGTAGATAGGTAACTCATAAATAACCCTTTTTTATGATAATAAACATAAAAGCATAATATTTTTGGTGATTAAGACACTAACGGGCTCGTGTATGACTGGGTAATTGCTTTTCTGTCTATCATTCAGAGAGATGTATTTGGAGACATGTACCCGTCTTCAAAATGACTCTCCACATTAAGTTTAACAAATTTAGTTTATATCACTTTAACTTTTACGCATCATGGAACGCTACCGTACAATATCAATGACTGTTCTAGAGCCTTTTAAGCTTAATAACTTCACCCGTTAGACACACAGAAACAATTTATCTATCACTTTCCAAGGGTTGGATCAATTTCCATTTGAAAACATTTTAAAGCTCTTAAAAGCTGTTAACTGAATAATAATATCACTTCCCGGAGAGTTAAGTAAAACACACGTGTTAAGCATTCAGTCACCCTGGTCACTTTAAGCTTTCAGGTTAATGGCTATCCATTATAACCACAAGTGGTTAACCGGACCAAACATGCATGGAAACACATGTCCTTCCAACTCAGAATTACCGACATAATTTTAAGTGAAAGAACACGAAACACAAAAACATATCATAATCGCCCCGGGTGCTTTCAGTCATTAAGTAAATGGCTATCCTGTGAAACTACAAGTAGAACACCGGACCAACCATATACAAGTATATGTCCTTCAAACTTGAGCAACCGACATAATTTTAAGCGAAAATGAATCTTAAGAAACTCAATTTTTTTAAAAGAAAACAACTCACAAACACTATTTTTGATATTTTGATTTTTCAACGCACACACACTATTTTTGTCTTTTTCAACGCACACACACTATTTTTGTCTTTTTGATTTTTCTCCCCCTAAATTTGTGCAAAAACTAACAAAAAATGTACAAATTTATTCCCAAAAGACTCAATCCTCGAACCGTAGCATTTTAAGAAAACTCACAAGCACGTTAAATTCTTTAGTTCCGACCGGTTTTGTAAATAGGTCCGCCATGTTATTATCTGTGTGGACCTGTTCAAGATGAATCAATTTCCGATCGAAACAGTCACGAATAAAATGAATTTTAATATCGATGTGCTTGGTTTTAGAATGTTGGACTAAGTTTTTCACAATAGCAATGGCTGCATCATTATCACAGAAAATAGGAGTGTCAAGAAATTCCAAACCGTAATCCAGCAACTGATTTTGCATCCAGATAACCTGAGAGCAGCAAGCGGACGTAGCAACATACTCTGCTTTGGCTGTCGTAGTAGACACTGTTTGTTGTTTCTTACACTGCCATGAAATAAGCCGATCTCCGAGAAACTGGCAGCCAGCTGACGTGGATTTCCTGTCAATGTCATCCCCACCATAATTGCTATCAGCAAAAGCATAAAGATTAAATTCTGATTGTTTGGGATACCAAAGACCTAACTTCGCTTGTCCCTTCAGATATCTAAAAATACGTTTAACAGCAATTAAATGAGAGAGTTTAGGATTAGCATGAAAGCGAGCACATTGGCAGACAGCGTACATTATGTCAGGACGACTGGCTGTGAGATAAATCAGAGACCCGATCATCATCGATCGATAGTATGTTTGATCTACGGGATTCCCTTCAGGATCAGACGACAGTAGTGGTCTTTCTACCATTGGAGTATTAGCACTCCTTGAGTCTTGAAGTTCAAACTTAGCCAGCATATCTTCAACATACTTTCCTTGATGTAACAGAATTCCCGTTGGACTTTGCCGAACCTGTAACCCTAGAAAAGTTGTCATTTCACCCAACGAGCTCATCTAAAATCTTTTCTTCATAACACCTTCAAATTCTTTGCACAAGTCAGCACTGGTGGAACCGAAGATGATGTCATCAACATATATTTGGACCAGAATCAAATCTTTTCTGACGATTTTCCGGAACAAGGTTTGATCAATCGTTCCCCGCTTGTAACCGTGGTCAAGTAGATGCGCAGTCAGTGTAGCATACCACGCCCGTGGAGCCTGATGTAACTCGTACAAAGCCTTGTCTAACTTGTAAAAATGATTTGGCTTTTTAGAGTCAACGAAACCCGGTGGCTGATCGACATAAATTTCTTCTTTGACCTCACCATACAAAAACGATGTTTTAACATCCATCTGATAAACTGTAAAACCCATATACGATGCATAGGCCAGAAAAATTCTAATTGCCTCAAGTCTAGCTACTGGAGCATAGACTTCTGTGTAATCTAACCCTTCAACCTGGCGAAACCCGCGAACCACCAGTCATGCCTTATTACGAACAATAACCCCGGTGTCATCTTGCTTGTTCCTAAAAACCCATCTTGTATCAAGAGCTTTCTTTCCTTCCGGCAACTTAACCAATCTCCATACCTTTAACTTCTCAAACTGATTCAGTTCTTCATGCATAGCATCAACCCAACTAGGTTCTTGAAGGGCCATCTCAACATTCTTTGGTTCGATTTGAGATATGAAACAAGAGAACATGCAACTATTTATATGTCCGGTCTGACTTCTGGTGGACACACCTGATTCAATTGGACCTATGATGTTCTCAATCGGGTGATTCTTTTGGATTCTTAAAGGAATTAAATGATCGAAAACATCACTGCTAGATTGAAGATTCGTTATGTTCTCCCCGGAATCAGTAAGGGGATTTTTCCAGCCAGATGTTGCTGTGCTGTGAGAATACGAGGTGCTGGCAACGTATTCATCTGGAATGACGTCGGGAAACAGTGTGCTCCTAAATATCTGATGAACGGAACTCTCCCCCTCAACATTAGCAGTATTCTCAGACGAGATTGACGAACAGTTAGCTTCTGAAGACTGTTCAGGCTTATTGTTGGTTGAGGTTGAAGTACTAGCTGGCTCAGCAATCTCATCATCCAGTAATGGAGATATATGAGACAGTGACTGAGAGCTGACATGCACAGCTTCCACTGTGGGACCATTTTGAGATTCTGTGTTGATAACTGGAAATACATTGAAGGGCTTAAAGAATTCATTGTAGTCGAATAACCAATCGGGACCAACAAGGGCGTCAGTCTCATTTTCTTCTAACCAACCAACTTCATAGGATTCTATAATCTGTTTAGTGGACTTGTTGTAAACCCTGTAAGCTGTATTTCCCGCATATCCAACGAAGTAACACTCATCTGCTGCAGCTCCAAACTTTGGATTGGTTTCTAGTTTCAGCAACGTGCACGGACACCCGAAGGCTCTGAAATGTGCGACAGTGGGTTGATGACCATAAACGATCTCATACGGAGTCTTCATCTTAGACTTATTGATTATCACCCGGTTCTGAACATAACAAGACGTATTAATGGCTTCTGCCCAGAAAAACAGTGGCAGTTTGGAGTCACACAACATCGTTCTTGCTGCCTCGATTAGAGTTCGGTTTCTTCTTTCAGCGACCCCATTTTGTTGTGGTGTCCTTGGAGCACTATACTGACGAAGCACCCCCTTTTCTCAGCAAAAATGATTCAGAACTGCATTCTTGAATTCTGTTCCATTATCGCATCTAATTCCTTTCAGCTTTAGGTTCAGTTGATTCTCCATTAACACTACAAATTTCTTGATCAGATCTCCAGTTTCACTCTTATTTGACAAGAAAAATACCCATGTAAAACGTGAGTAGTCATCAGTAATAACAAGACAATAAGAGCTACAAGACAAACTTAAGACATGAACCGGCCCAAAGAGGTCCATATGAAGAAGCTGAAAAACTGACGAAATTGTATTAATTAACTTATGTTTATGAGATTTTCGATGATGTTTTCCCAAAGCGCAAGCCACACATTTTTCAACAGTCACAAAATCCTTGATTGGTAAACCACGCACTAGATTGTTTTTAGCAAGACGATTCAGGTTTTTAGTATTTGCATGACCAAGCCGACGATGCCAAAGCATCGCATTATGTTCTGACACTTTTGAAAACAGACAGGTTATTTCGGTAGGAACATTTTTGTTCATGTCGATCACATAAGCATTATCTTTTCGTTGTGATCGAACAAGAATCCACTCTTCTGGTATGATTATACCAGGTTTCAGAATTAAGCACTCCTTTTTAGTAAAATGAGTTGAAAAATCTTTGTCACAAATTTGTGACACGCTCAAAAGACTATGCTTTAATTCTGGAACAAAATTAACATTTTCAAATTTTAAAACACCGTTACTTACAGTACCCTTTTGAGTGATCTTTACTTTCTCTCCTTTCGCAAAGGACACATACCCACCATTAAATGTTTGAATGTCGTGTAGCTGTGTGATGTCTCCTGTCATGTGCCTGGAACAGCCACTATCAACATACCAAGGTCTGATGATATTCCTCCATAGCTGTTCCTGCACAAAACGCGGGATTAGTTAGTTTTTGGTACCCAGTCCATACTTACACTGGGTGACCCTGATTCGTCTACAGTTGTCACGGATTGCCATGACATGTCCTTTTGATCATCAAAAATATATTTTGTTGACTCTTTGGCAGGAGATTTAGGCAACCATCTATGTCTGTGAGACTTGGAGTTATAAGTACGAATGGTTGTCATGATCTCCGGTGTTTTAGACGTAGAATGATTAGATGAAACCGTTTTCTTCTCCTGTTTAGGTCTAGTGTTAGTGTTTATATGTGATTTTGAACTTGAAACACCTTTACTAACCCTTCTTTTGATCATGTTGGGTTTGGTCTGATGAGGACTAAACCTGCCAGATTTGTTTCGATTCCAATCATCGTCAAAGGAACTAGCCGAATAATGTCTAAACCCTTGCCTATATGAATTATTAGGCACATATGGCATATTCCTTTGATAAAATCCGTAGTATGGAATGTACGGACGATGTGGACAATTTCTGGCAATATGACCAGGAATGCCACAGTTAAAACATGTCTGACGTTTTATGAAAAATTCACTCTGGGTAGCTCCTTGTCTGGACTGGTTGTGTGGACCAGTCTGTTTAGATTTGCTAGAATTCACATTTTGCCTTTTGAACTTATCACCTTGTTTGTCATTAGAGCAGCCCTACTTGACAAACTTAGGTGCAACATATTTTTCTGATGTTTTTGAAATTTTTGAAATTTTGTTTTTATTAGAAACCGCATTATTAGATTTTAAAGTCTCAACCGAATCAACCACACAAGAATCTATTCTCTTTAAAACAGAGCCCACACAAACAGTCGGAATAACAGAATTCAAAACAGGAAGTTCTAAAGAAATATCAGAAACAATATTATTATCAAAACAAAAAACGGGTCGTCATCCTCATCAGTCCATTTCTTCACAATTACTCTTTCTGCACATGAAGTAGATACATTAGAATCGTTCATATTTAAAGTAGACGAACCAGCATCCGTAGAGTTGGTTCCATCACCTTTGTCTTGTTTGCCATACTTCATATCCTTTATCTTTTCCTCCTGTTCTTTAGTGACAGGGGTAGGGACATAGTTGTGATTGTAAGGTGGAGGAACTTGACTGTATCCTATTCCCTCACCTTCATTTTCCTTCCACCACAATTTATTTTCAATCATTGAATCAACTACTTTACTGGAACCATCGAATTTTTTATAATCAAGTTCAGCCCTTTCAAACTTGTTAGTTAGATTTAAAATTTCTAACTTGGAGGCTTCCAGTTTAGCCAGTAAGATCAGCGATTTCTTGTTTAGCATCACGATGGTGACAACTCTTTATGCTAAAATCAGACTTAAGTTTCTTAATGTCTTTGTTAAGAAATTCAATTTTGTCTAAAAATCCTTTTTCATTTTTCTTAAGTTTAAAACTCTCTGATTTTATTCTTTCCATATCTCTACTTAGACTATCATTATGAATTTTATACATTTCTATTTTCTCAACACAATTTAAAGAGCATGGTTGAAAACATACCTCAGACGAATCAGGAGAAGTGAATGCCATGTATGCAAACTTGAGCTCCTTGACCTTCTCCTCAGCAATTTTCTTCTTCCGAGTCTTCAACAGTTGCGACATTTGCAGTTTGGTTTCCAATGTTTAGCGCAGCCATCTGATTTTCCCAAGAGAACGTTTGAGTCACCATACTTCTTTCACCATTTCCCGAACTACCTCCAGTTTCACCCCGAGCATTTCCAGCTGGAACCAAAGCCCTTTCCGTATTCCCATCTTTAGCCGGATTGGTGCATTCACGAGCAAAATGACCCGGCTCGTGACAGTTGTAACACCTGAGAGTTTCCTTGTTAAAGCCCACTTTTTGATTATTTGGCATTTTCCAATTATTTCTACCCGTCCTTTTGGTAAACTTCTTAGCACGGAAAACCACCATGGCAATTTGCCACGCGATGTCCATTTCTTCAACATCATCAGGATGAATCTGATCAAATTCAGTAGCAGCTATGGGTTGGACCAAGTCTCCGGCCAGAAACGCATGGTAACAATTCATAAATCCTGCCATTAATGCGATATTCTCTTGAGTTTCTTTCGGTATGGTGGGAATCTGGCTGATGTTCTGACTAGGAGTGGTCTTTCCAGAATCATTTGTAGACTGACCAGACTTGGTGAAAAATACTGGAGCTGAGTTGGGTGACTTGGATGATGATGATTGACCAAATGTAGATGAAAACATCTGAAAGTTTCCATGTGGTGGTTGTTGAGTGGGCTTGAACAGAGAGAAACTATCTTGTGACATGAGAGCACTGTTCGACGCAACGTTATACCCAGCAGCACTATAAGAACTAGCATGATTTTTTATCAAGTTAATTAAAAAAGTTATTTTGTGATATAAATAAAATCAATTTATATACACATAGTATAGACACAAGCACAGATGTAATACATTTTTTTTATATACGTTATGTAATTATTTTCTTTACCTGTAATTTTATAATTTGGATAATCTCGTGTATTACACGGACTCTAAAACTAGTAAGCTAATATAATAACATTCATATTGACGCATTATGAATCATTTTAACTTTCTATTTTTACTAAAAAAACACTTATAGTATTTTATTTATTTTATTTTCTATATTTTTATATTTTAACTAAAAAGTACACTTCTTTAAATTTTGTTCTTTTTAAAAACCTCTCTTATCTAACTTTTTATCTTTATTTTACTTACAAACATTTATTTTATTATTATCTTGTTATACACTTTAAAAAACATAAAGGGTTGTTTTTAAGACTCTAACTACAAAGGCACATTGTAGTTTTTGACAAATTGTTCTATACTAAATAAAATTTAATGTAACTGTGTGTTAATTGTGTTCTTTATTTATTATTTTTTTTATCATATAAAAGGTATAGATATAAAGGTTATGCCTGATTATTCCAATTTGGTCCATGTTATTATCTCTATTTTGCTTTACCTGGCAATCTGGCATATAACTTTTGCTCAAGTCCATGGTATGATTAAAACTTGAATCTCATTTAAATTTGAGAAATTTTTTTGAGAATATCTCATAAAATAGTAACCAAACTTCAAAAGTGTTTCAGTTAGGTCACTTATATAATCACACACACACGTATATATATATATTAATTTGGAAGTTGGGTCTCTCTCACAAATGTTACTAGTCCTACTTTTTATGCCTCACTTACAACCACTTGAAGCATATATTTTTGGCCAGCTCATTGTATTTCTTTAGCAACGTGTCTTTCACTCATTTGCAATCTGACATACCCACTGCTTATACTTCGCTTTACTTTTCATACTTTCTTAATTAACTCTCTCTCTATCTCTCTCTCTCTCTCTCTTAAACCCCTATCTCTCATCTCTTTATATCTTTAGATCCTTGCAGCCATTGTTTTCGTCGGCGACTCAATGGTTGTTGTCTATATTATTGACGACGCCAGATCATGGTTGTTTATCTAGAGAGAGAGAGGGGGACGAATGGTGGGATTTAGAGAGAGAAACAAAGAGACATGAGTTGCCCCACCGTTGCCGGCGGCTCCAGCTGTCTGTGGTAGCGGCGGAATGTGCGACACATGTTGTTTTCTTTGCACTCATTATCCGATGACTCCATGGCCACTGTGAATGATTGTTAGCTGCGGTGGATCTGAGACTATATTGGGTTCTAGAGAGAAAAACAAGGAGACGCCTTATGTTCTCCGTTTCTTGCTTAAACCATTTTCTATGACCCGATGATGATGTCACACACTCAAATTTCGAATAACGGAGTTTAACCGTGAGGCGTGTGACATACCGGGATCTAGCTCATTTATTATACCAATCATCCCATTCAAATATTCAAAATATTATTTAGGTCTCATTCAAACATGAGAAAACAAAAACCAAACCATACAAATTAAAGTTTTGCGGAATCATAAAGTAAATGGTTTAAAATAATAAACCACGTGCTCAAACATGCAAAACCCATCAATTGTGTAAACAATGTGAAACAAAAGTTCATGCGACAATTGTGACTCCTGACATAGGCAATGCAACCCACTCCTTAGCACATCTAGCAACCTGAGCAAGTATAAATACTGAAGGGTCAACACGAGATTGGTAAGTTCATAAGTTGTAGTAAAAAGTAGTATATACATTATCAAATAGTATACGTAGCATAAGTAGTGTATGTATAAGTAGATTTAGCACTTTTCAAATATACCAGGGTAGCTAACCCATTTACAAGCTACTAGACGTCTGAACCGAAGATGACTGTATGTATGCCTTCTTACCCGGTCTATCAACAACACTGGCGTATAAAAGTTAGGTAAATATAACACCCGTTTTACGACATCACAGTCGTGCAAGCGCGACTAGCCCGGGTGGGGTTTGTCAAATCCAGTAGTACTACTCCATATAACCCCGCGATCCCATCCTATCGGTTCAAGGTAACGTAAGGACTTTAAGTGATATAAGGCATCTAGTATAAACTTATGACATATAAGAAACTACATAAATCCAAAACAAGTCACTGTGTTTTCCTCCAGAAAACCAGTATGTAAGTACATCAATGTTTTCTCTCCAAAAACAAGTATAGGAAAATGGTGTATTTTCAATCTAGAAAACAAGTATACGAAAATAGTTGTGTTTTCAATCCATAAAACTATGAGAAGTGTTACGTGTTTTCAATCCAGAAAACAAGTATACAAAAATAGTTTTGTGTTTTCAATCCAAAAAACAAGTAGGGAAAATGCATGAACTCACCTGGTGTCGCGTGTAATAGACTTTTCTCAAAACCAAAAGGGGGCACTTGACTCGCTAATTGTTACCTAGTACAAGTTAAGTTATGAGAATGTGTTCAACAACACATGACTCTAAAACCCAAGTATGGGCTCACACACAAACACAAACTTGACACGATGATTCTTTGGTGATAATAGGTAATGTCAACTTTACAAAAAAAATAAGTCTTAACATGTATCCACACATCATATCATGGCAAATAAACCAAATATTCATCATATAACTCAGCTTATGAGCATTCAGTCCACGAGACAGATTATAGCATGTACAAACTGATTTTATTCACTAAGTAAAACTTAAGGATAAATTATGCAAAATTTACCACAGTAGCATATAAAAATTAGGTTTCACAAACAATTTTTATTATATTTTCTCATGCAAACAAAACTCAAAATAATTCAATCATTGCTGATAGGTACCCAAAGTTCAACAAATTGCGCAACAAAAATTTGTTTCATGTTCTCTCAACTCATTTATCCAAATTGTGAAAGGTCAATTGGGTTGTCTTTTAGACTCATAATTCTAAGTTTCATAAGTGGAACCAACTCATTTGGCTTTGTTAATCTCATGTAATGATGTCGGGAAGATAGACGAGAATTTTAATCCCCGCATCAATTTTGACACATGGTTTTGTAAAATCATAAAAACTATTCAAAACTTGTCCAAAAATTACAAAATTTAATTTTATGGAAACTAGACTCAGAATACTATATCCTAGAATCAAGAAGCGATCAGTAATCATCATTTAACATCAAGTTACATACTAATCAATAAACAAGAATGAATCTATCAGCAAACTGTTGTCATCAAAGCTCAAACCCTAACATGTGTATGGCATCTCTGTGGTTCTAATTTTACATCATAATTGTCATATTACAGAACTTTGTACATTTAAGGTTCATAAATAACTCATCAAAATCATAAAACTAAACAAAATTAAAGATTATTCTTACTTGTTATGCATGTAGAATTGATGGATGATCAAGAAACACCGTCAATTGCATTTAGTTGGCTTGATTAAAGATGATGAAGGTTGGGTTGGGGTTTTAGGATTGTAATAAAGGGAGAGGGAAGAGAGATCAACTGGTTAGGAGGGAATTAGGAGTAAGGTTATTTTATTTAATATTAATTTAATCTAATTTACAAGAATGGTTCTTGTTGAAACAATTTTTGACTTAAACGAACTTTTTAACAACGAACCGGGTTATAACGAAACTTTATGACTAAAACGTTAGTCCAAGTTTATAAAAGTGAACTCTCGTTGTTATGTTGTGAATAATACTTCATAAAAGCCCTAAAACGTAGAAGTTACGCGCAATTGATCAAAATTTCACACAACAAGCTACGAACTAAGCACATAATCATTTAACATGTATTTCACTTAGATAATATTATAAACACATACTTGATGTATTACTTTTACATAATAAATGAAGCTAGTTAAGCGAGCATAATGTACTAAATCATGTAACACAAAAAAATCATCTTGCACGTAATAATTATATCCGAATTATTTAAACATATCTGATTCAACGTTAATCACCAACGTGTACTGACCGACTCATGTGTGTGAATCGTTTTTGACTCGTGTAAGTGTTATCCATGACGTGTAAGATAACGGAGTTTAGGTTAACGGTGTTAACGTGAAAGTGCAGGGTCTCACATTATCCCCTTGTTGAAAGAATTTTCGTCAAATGCAGGGTGTCACAGATAATGAGAATCTGACTAGGTGTTGCTCAGCCGTTGTCGGTGCCTTTCGCCGTCTATGGTGGCGGCTTCCATGTGTGTATGTTGATGATTATAAGTTTTTTAAGTTTTGTATGTTGGCTATGATGATACTTTTGGAGATATCTGAGTCTCCTTATCCACAATAACTCGGTGATGATGAGTCTAGGTTCGTTGAGAGGTGATGGATTTCGTGAACAATAATTTGTATTCTGCTGATTTTATATAATTTATAGATCATTGAGCGTCCTGTATCGTTAAGTTCATGGCCACTCACAAACATCTATTGCTCTCACTTTTTATGCGTGAGTTACAACCATTTTAAGCGTGTTGACGGAGGCTCTGACTATCTGTGGCAGGGCAAAACGTGTGGTGCTTTATGTTCTCAATTTATTTTTCTTTGAACCATTTGCGTTGACCCGATGATGATGAGAATCTGTTGTTATCGGCAGCTTCGACCGTCTATGGCAATGACAACAGCTGCCATCTATGTTGATGATGATAAGTTTTGTGTATTGGCTATGATGATAGTTTGAAGATATCTGAGCCTCCTTGGCCACGGTAACTAGGTGATCATGATGAGATGAGCGTAAGTTCGTCAGAGAGGTGGCGGATTCTTTAAGCAATAAGTGATTTTAATTTCTAATACCTAGATTGTTACCTTGGTTGAAATTTGTAACTGTGTTTGTGTTATTAAGATTTTATTCTAACCTAACCATTTGGAGACATAATGGCATCAAGAGCACCAGGGCTGTAGGCCTTAAACCAGCTATGGTTGCATCCATACCCACTATGAAATCTGACCGCTAAGCCTACGGTTCCATGGAGTTTGCCCAATAGTACATTTTACATGTTTGTGAAAAAAATAAATAAATATATTTGTTGCGGTTACAGACACCCGAGCATAATTAACAACGAGATCTATACGTGTCCTCGTCGCAGCGGGCTGGGGGCAAACTCTTAGTTTTTTTTTAAATTGGATCATTAAATCTTCAAATCGAGCCTCATCGAATTTTTTGTGCGTCAAGAAAGCAATTAAGGAGAACATGTAGACGTCGATTCACCAATATATGTAACTATGTTAAAAAAAATTAAAAAGTTATTTATATTAAAAATAAAAAATAAAATTTACGTTAACACTATACATCTACATCAAAAAATAAACAAAAAGATTTTCTAATTGAAACAAAAATGATTAAAAAAACATGTTAATACCTATAATTTAATAAAACTAGTTTAATATATACAAGAATTTAATTTTGGATGTTCATTTTACTTGTTTATATATGAATTTATGTACCATGATTATATAAATTTGTTGTACTATTTAAATTGGAATAATAGATATCATAATTTTAATATTGCTTGATAGTAACTTGACAGCTGTGAGCAATCAGTTCACGCCCCGGCATTTCCGTCGTAGGTTGGGGTGTGACATCATATTCTGGATGATGTGAATGTGTTATATTCTTGGCGAACACCAATAAAACCCAAATCCTTCTCCTCTTGATATTTATTAGAAACATCAATTTTATTACCAAATCTTGATACGTCATTATCTCCGTTGTTGGAATTTCCATAATGCTGGCCGGAGTTGGTGACGGTTGAGGAAATAGCCATTGACTGGTTTTTTTTCAAATACTCGGTTCCGAGTATGAAATCGGGTTCGGGTATGACCATGTACTGGAAATCGGGTATTAACAATACTCGGTTTGGGTTCGGGTTAGGGTATTGTGTCTAAAAATCATACCCTATGCATCGGGTTTGGTCGGGTATAGAACCAGGTATTTGAATACCCTATTTTCAGGTACTGAAAAAACCTTATTTTGGGGTTTTTTAGGGTTTTTTCAAGTATTTTTATTTGTATATACGGGATTTTCTAAGTTGTTGCAATTTTTATGGGTATTTTTCATGTATTTTTCAGGTAATTTCGGGTATTTGAAAAACCTGGTTTTAGGTATTGGAAAAACCCAGTTCCGCTTTTGAGGTATTACAGGGTACAAATCAATAGGTACGGATTTTGGTACTGAAATGCATACCATGTCTGTACTCTACAGGTAAGGTCGGGTACGGGCTCAGATATTAAAAACTCGGGTGTAAAAAAACCTGTTTTCGGGTTTTTAGGTAGTAGATATATAGTAGTATATTAGTAAGAAAGTTGTAATTAAAGCTTAAACACTTGTACATATGAATAGCAAAATGAATAGTAAAAACAACTCACATTAAAGATCTTATTAATATATATAGTTCACGTTTTGAGGTATTACATGGAACAAATCAATTGGTACGGGTTTTGGTACCGAAATGAATATCATGTCTGTACTCTACAGGTAAGGTCGGGTACGAGCTCAGATATTAAAAACCCGGGTGTAAAAAAACATGTTTATGGGTTTTTTAGGTAGTTGGTATATAGTAGTGTAATAGTAAGGAAGTTATAATTAAAGCTTAAAACACTTGTACATATGAATAGTAAAAACAACTCACATTAATGATCCTTTTATTAATATATATATATATATATATATTAATATTAGAGACTTAATTAGAACATTTATAAACTTTTAAACTTGATTAATTTATGTTATCTCTTAATGGTTCATAGCTTATTAATGAGTATAAAGTAACTTTAAGTCTGAATGGTTAGAAGACTACCTTTTAATTATTTCATTTTAACCATTAAAAAATTATAATATATAAGAGGTAGCATCTTAATGACTGTTAAAAGACTACCAAGCTATCATTTAATTCAAACACTTTTGAAACTTAATTACTAAGTTACCTCATATCTTTTTATACCCAACCCTAATGTCCTCAATAACTTACCGGGGAAACTTACTTTAAAACCCCAAAACTATCACATTAGTGTCAATACACAATTGAATTACAAATATGGTACAGTAAAAAAAATTAAAGTCGTTTCAAGAAGAAAACAATTTTGGTTACCCTATCCACCTAATCACCTCCATACATGATTCTATACAAAAAATCTAGGTAACGGAACTAAACTAGGAGAAGGTGGATCTCCAAAACCATATCCGGCATAATATTCTGTTATGTTCTTCACCAATTCCGGGTCCGACCCGGATTGATCTTCTGTTTTTAACACAACTTCACGGTTCGAATCCAATAACATGTTAGATGTTGCTGTTATTTTCTTCGGGCATGCTTCTAATGTTTCACCACGTTTCAGTAACTTAACCTGTCCCGTTACAAAGTTGTTGCACGCCTTTGGGGGCGGTCGTCTCCTGTTATTATTGCGACGAGATTTCGAAGGCGTATGCAACATGTTATTTGCACGATTTTTGTGACAAGCTTGAGGATGAAGAATAGCAAGCCCACCCATGTATAAATTAAGCACGATGATGTGACTGAAACCGAAAACATAAAGCAAATGTGTATATATAAGGGTTGTAAAAATGGCTTTTAATGGATGAAGTTAGATTTCTGAGGTGTGACAATTTATATGCAATAAAGGCGGTGGGTCGGGTGGCCCTTGGGCGGTGGGTTAGAGATATTGTCGGCGTGTTCACGAAGTATCCGTGGAGTTATTGACGTATACTGCAAGGAAAATGTAAAATTATATTTTATGCATTTAAATTTTGGATATTTTTATTTTAGGCTATATGTTGTCGTGTCACGTTAAGCAAGTGGGCTAGTTATAAGCGGGCCTTCACAAGGCCCAATTTCATTAAATTGATCGGATCAAATACATATTAATATATTATCTTTCATTATGATCCACATTGTTTGTGGCCACTAGTTACAAAAAGCCCGAACTCGGAACCGGACCCGAAAAGAAATCCGAAACCGGTTTTTTAATACCCGAACCCGACCCTACCCATAGGGTATGCATTTTGGCACTAAAACCCGAACCCCAACCGGACCCGATTTATACCCCGTAATACCTGAAAACCCGAACCGGTTCCATACCCGGAACCGGTTTTTCCAATACCTGAAACCGGGTATTTGATTTCAAATACCCGAAAATACCCCTAAAAAGTGCAAACTTTTAAAAAATCCAATATATACCCGAAAAAAACCCGGAAAAACCCGTAAATAGGGGTTTTTCAATACCCGATAATAGGGTATTTCAAATACCCGGTTTTAGAATACACGGCTCTATACCCAACCCGAACACGATGAATAGGGTATAGATTGGAGTATATGAAGTATATGCTATTTATTTATATGATTTTTTGTGTAGTATAAAGGGTTTTAGAAATAAGAAAATCTACATTAAGTTTTCAATATTTTCTTTTATAATTCAGACAAAAATGCTTCATAACATATATTTTCACATTAATTTAAAAAAATAGTTAATTCGGTTGAAAGTAATTTACAATGCTTCCAACAAATCCGAAATCTTTGTTTTTTCTATAAGTTTTTAAAATATATATATATACCGATTAATAAAATATTCAAACAATTCTCATAATATTAACTAATAACACGGGATTAGTATTCAAAATTTAAACATTCTTTATCCAATACTTTCAATTATTATAAATAAGAAGCACTACTTTCACTTTATGCAACTTTCAATCTTCTATTATTCTGCTAACTTAGAATAATCACTGTTATTTGAACATGGTTTTAAGGTTAGTATGTTTTTGTCATTTTCCATTAATATGAAATGAAAATATCATTTTGTTAAATTTTAATTTCCTGTTTTATATGTTGCTTGATTTTACAATTGTTAATTGTAAAATATTAAATCAAGTAAAAATTTGTCATACACAAAATATTAACGACACCAAATTTATCATGATCAACCAATTTCAAAATTCTAAAAATTATAACGATGACTATATCATCAAAGTTCAGGTAATATGATTTTTTGGATAATCATGTTTTTGGAATAAACATGAGCACACGATCTCAAATGACATAATATATATTAACTGATTAAAAATTATGATATTTTATGTGTATGAAATTTTTTTTTTGTTAGTTTCATGGATATATTATCATTTAGCTATGGGTTGGTATGTACTTGAATAATCTTATTAATCACACGGACAATTATTCGTGGCTATATCAAGAGTTATAACAAATAATCACTTTTATTTGAACATGGTTTTAAGGTTAGTATGTCTTCGTTACTTAATATCGTGTAGCGAAAATATCATGGTAAGTTAGAATGACCAGCATTGTAAATCGAGAAACAACGAGCAAACGATTTTTTTCCCTTAAAGTAAAAATTTCTATGAAGTTTTGCATGAGAATTTCAAGAAGATTACAAGCTATATAGTTTGTGTCTTTCTTGAAAAATCACGGCAAAACTATAATAAGAATTTTAAAACGCGAAAAATCGTATGATGTAAATTTTTATTCGTGAAAATTTATAATGAACCAATGATTGCATTGTGATAGTTGTTATGAAAATAAATTTGGGTAGCGAAAATTTTACCACGTGTATTATATAATGTGGTGTAATTTGAAATGTCGTGAGAAGTTTAAATAATTAAAATTTTGAAGTGATCGTCCAAAATGACCGGAATAGTAATAAAAATAAAATTTTTGTACAAGGACTTTAAAGACAATTTAAAGTTTATACAATAAGAAATTTACTTGAAAAGTTGAGGTGAAATTTATTATAAAACCTTCTTAATATGATGAAATTTATATAATAAGATTTTCGTTTGTAAATCGTCTTAATGAAAATTAATGGCATATTAAAAATCATTATGAATAGATCGAACTGTATATATACATATATTTATTTATTTTATTATTATTTCCTTTTTATAACGTAGAGATTTTAATGAACGAAATTTGCAATAAAAATCCTTGTGAAATCAAAATGAGAGAATTGGTGTAAAACTTTACCATATAAAATCGAGATATAAAAGAATTATTAACAATAAGAAAAATATAACATTTATAAATGAAGACTTGTGATAAGAATTTATAACAAAATGAAGGAAAAATGGTTTAAATTATTGAAACGTAATAATAATGTTTTAAGATTTAAAGGCCGAAAAATCATGCATGAACCACCATGACTTGATATTCCGACACTAAAAACCTTTATTACAAAAATACCATGTTGTAGTCTAAACGTGTGCACGTACCACCGCGTCTTTTTCATGTCTTCGACTCAAATAAAGATTGTAACAAAAATAATAAACCAGAATACAACGTCATGTCAAAACGTTAGTCCACATACCACCGCATTTCTGTTGTTTTGACACCGAAAATTAGGATGGCGAGCGGAACGCTCGCATTCGACTACTTAAAGTGGTAATCTCATATGAGACAATCTTTAAGGAGATTTGAAACAACGGGACCCAAGTTAAGCTCGTGATCCATAAAACACAATAAAAACTAATGTTTTTGCGTTTTAAGGTAAGGATACCTTGGAGTAATATGAAAGTGTGTGTATGTGTATATTTATGATTTGATAAAATAAATAAGTATATAAATAAATAAGTGTATTGAACAATCAAGTAGGGTAAACACGTACAAACAACACGTATAAGGACCCTAAAGTAAAGACTATACTAGGTCGTTACGTCTAACCACCTATCCTATAGTCTTGTGGCTCTGATACCAATCTGTCACACCCCGACCAAAGGCGGAACATGCCGGGGTGCAACCGATTGCCCAAATACACAAAACACTATTTAAAGTGACAATATTTAATCAACTCACTTTATTTCATAAATCAATAAACAATACATCTCATTCATATAAACAAAATTGAAAACAAATAGCAATCATATTGTTCATTTTACTAATACCCTAATAGTCTTGGTAACGTTTCCGTAAAGTCCTCGAGTCTACAAAAGTCAATCATGTAACAATGCATAAAATAATATTTGTCAACACGTATGTTGGTGAGCAATTTCATAGTTTGAGTATATATAATATGAGTGAAATCCACAAACGTATATGAGACTATAAAGAAAAGCATCAATCGTGGTATATAAAACATATGTAATGAGGATCCTTTCTAATCGATAACAACCGACATACTCGGATAATGAGGCCCTATTCAACTAGCAAAAGTCTAAGTAGTTTGGGGAGCGTATGATCATAAAAAATGAGGCTCAACAACAACATAAAAATAAAAACTCGCGCACGTAAAGCATATGAAAAATATAACACACAAAAGAGCAAGTATTCTAAGTATCATAAACCCTAAATTTTGTGGTTTGAGAAATGTGTATAATAATTCATTCTTGTTTTTGAATAAGTATGCATATTACCCCCAAAATATAAAAGTGAAAATGGGGGATGAAATGTACTCACCTCGATTGACGAATCGAGTAATAATAAATGATCGGAATATAGAAAGCTTGCGAATGAACGAACGAATCCGACTTGAAAGCTAAATGAAAACGAATAAATAATATATTAATGAACTTGAACTTTAGTTGAAACAACATTGAAACATTGAACGAGAACATTCGGTTGTTAGTCGGGTTACCGGTTGATTTGTTAACGATTAGGGACTCATACTTAATAAATAATTAATATGAAAATAATATTATTTTATTTGGGCTTTTAAATAACTAACCCAATATTAAATAGAAACAATACGGGTTTAAATCAGGAATTCGGTTTTATAAAAAAATGAATTGATAATAAAGTTTATAATAATATTATTAATGTTAAAGATAGAAATGATAATAATGATTTTAAAATATGTTTTATATATGTACATATATATATATATATATAAGATAATGATGATGATATATAAATATACCACCACTCGAGGATTGTTGTTAAAACTAATAATAGTAATAACAATAACAAATATAATAATAATTACTTTTGTTGTTGATTACATTATTAATAGATTTGAATTTTATTAATAATAATAATTATTATAATAATAATTATATATGTCATATTAATGATAATAACTTACTTATAACGTTATAATAATAATAGTATTAGTGATAAAAATATGACTCGAGTAACGATGACGTTAAATGGTAACTAGGCTCGACATGGGTTTCGGTTCGATAAAACAAGTAGATAATATTTGTATCCAAAAGTAATAATATTCATAGAGATTAATAATAATAATAATAATAATAATAATATTAATTTGCTTTATTAACAGTTAATAATAACATTATTAAGTAGTATTGACAATAATGATACCATACTAAAATTCGGTTCGGTTTCTAAACGAGTTCACAAAATGAATATAATAATATTATTGCTAGTAATTAATGACGTGAAGTCGAAGACTCACTCAAAAATAAACCGATTACAACTATTAGATAGCGATAAGCGGGTATCGAACACAGGGAGTTTGTGGAAATTGTGTTACCAAGTAGTTATGCAATTTATCTTAAATAAACTAAATGCAAAAAGTAAATTCAAAGATTTGGTTGTTTGGTTTTGATTAACAAAAATAGCTAAAACAATTAAACGAGTTTTAATCAATATGCGAAAATATGCCTTCCCTCGGTTTCAGGTTTCCATGAATGTTACGGTTAATGTTTAACTGAGATGAACAATAGATAAAGTTCGTATTTATGTAAACGATTGCGGTAATTGAAGATCAAGTACTTGGATTATAAAACGTAAGGTAATCACTCAAAAACCAATTAGTTTATCCAACCCTAAATCCCTCCCGATAAATCTCTATTACTTAAAGAACCAAGAACTGACGGTTTAGAACACAAAATCGATAAACTATAAGCTATCAATCAATACATCAACACCATAATAATTTAATCAATATGATCAAACTAAAATCTCAGAAATTTCATAAACAATCAACCAAACAAACATAGAAAACCTTACAATCCGAAGGAAAACACGAAAGAGTTTAGCCGAGCATGATTCGGTTTGTTATCTCTTCGATTATAGTTTGCATACGAATTAAAAACAAATATCTAATGATTACCACACTCACAAATGATGGATTGTCTCTCAAAATCGCCTCTCCTCCGTCTCTAGATGAAAAGTTAAGATCCAGATATGAAAAAACCGTCCCCAATATAAGAAAAACGGCAGTTACAAAGTTGCAGTGTCGCCTCCACCGTAAGCTACGGTGGCCACCGTAGCTTACGGTGGCTTGAAAAACCCGACGGTAGCTAGAATCTGCCATACGGCAGATTGATTTCTTCAACCCCACTGTAGCTTACGGTAGGTACCGTAAGCTACGGTGGTCTTCACACCAACATCTTATTTTCAAGATATTTTCTTCGTTCCAAGTCCGTTTTCGTCATCGTTTTCGCCTACGTTCTTGTAATTCCATCATCTAGCTTCTCATACCTGCCATTACACGAGTAAACGTAGTTATCTAATTCAACCAAATAAACCAACTAAGAGCATGATTATTAACGAACTTAAACCACTTAAGGGTTGTCCCATGGACCACCCGTCACATTCCCACACTTTCACGTTGCTTGCCCTCAAGCAAAAACTCAACACAAACTCTTTATTATTTTCAACTTGTATCCACCAATCTTACCACAAATCCGGTTCGGTCAAGGTCCCATGTCATACCATATTCCCTTGTTTTTATCGGGTGCACTAGTTCAAAGTTGATGACCCACCAAATAATTTGATGTTACAATTTAAAACTATGGAACCGGCCAACGAGTGTACTTTGTTTCCGGTTAGGGCACACATGATCACACCCCTCATAATACAACATCTCTCCTCTCGGTTTAATATCTGGACCAGCATAAAATGTGCTAGTATCTCTCTGCCCTCAATACCAAGTAATACCAAGTATGAACACAATGTAATAAGCTTGGAAGCAAGTCATATCTCCACCCATTACCCACCGGTTGCATAGAGAATAGAACTAAGGGTTTTTGTTGTGGCTTAGGTTAGGGTGTGAAAGCGGATTTATTTAGTGACTTATGGTGGATGAAACCCAATTTATTTAACAAACAAACAACTCACTCACAATATTTTACAACCGATACTAACTCAAACATCGACTCTTTTTGAGCTTTTCTTTGATTTTCCAACTTTTTTTTTATCAATACTAACATTAATATATACAAACAACTTACTCGAGACATACGTACATTTTGTACTATGCTCCACAAACAATTTATACACAACTCTTAACATACCGGTTTCATCCACAGGGTTAAAACAAAAGGCCAAGGCTAACATGGCTTGTAATGTGTGTTAAAAAGAGCAAAGAAAAAATGAAAAAAAAGACAACAAATGGATCCTAAGGGATAATGTAAGGCAGGGATTTTTTTTAAGGCCATGATATGTGGGTTTTCTAAAGTCCTATTTCTCCATACAGGTGGTGGTATCAAGATCTCGAAATGCATGAGACAACCAAGTTCTAGATATCATGGGCATACCGGTTACTCTCTATAATGGTACTCATATGACATGTGTATATACTATATATTATATGTGTATTATATATAAAGAAAATCTCACACACGTACTGGAGGAATTAGGCTGCCGATATGAAATATGTGTACCCGTCCCCATGACTCGTTATCCCCATCTAAACGGTCCATTTTAATTTTCTCTTTTTTTTAAAACAACTTGGCACATGTTAATTAAGTAATTGTGACCATGAAAAGGACCCAAAACTTCACCCCACCATTTTACCGCTTTCCGGTTTCATTAAAACATTTTTTTTTTAAAAAAAAAAATTTTATTTTTTTTTATTATTTTTTTTTATTTTTCAAAACAAACAAAAACAAACGAAAATTTTTCCTCATCCCCACACTTGGGATACATTGTCCCCAATGTACGGTTTTGAGAAGAAAAAAAAACAAACTACTTAAAATAACACACAACCCTCTTTTCAACACAACCCATAATACTTAATCAAAAGTATTTTGTCTACTACCCATCCAGCCAAACAAATAAAAACACAAAAGATAACTTATACAAAACTATACAAAATGATGTTCACCCGATAACACGAGATTCCATCAGAAGAAGGGCGGTCGGGCCGGCTCGAAAATGGACGTCATCACATCGTTGAACTCACCAAATACAAATGCATCTTGACCATCACCACCTTGCTCACCTCCTTGTTGTTGCAAGGTGCTTTGACTTGAACCTTGATTGGGATCCACCCACATGGAATGATGCAATGGTGGTGTAGGGTATGACACACTACCATCAAACGGTGGCAAAGTGGTGTAATCCACATATGGCGGGTCGGCCACAACCGGCTGTCCCACATGCCACGCGTCATGCATCCGTCGCTGACGATCATCACGGTATCGGCTGTTCATGTCATTCTCAAAGGCATATGCATGGGTGTGATTCCACTGCTCTTGTCGATCATAATTCTGCTTTAATGCCCTTTCCATGCTCGCGCCCATGAAGGTTTGTTGATCAAAAATGGCTTGGGAATATTTGGGCCAATTCCCAAACGTGGGCAGTCTTTGTCTTTCTACCACCTCTTGAATTGTTCCTTGATAAGCCCAATTCGAATCATACGGTCTTTGTGCATAGTCAAATGCACTTCCCACATAACCCGATTGTGTACCCGCTTGCCTTCCATCCTAACTCGGTCCCGCTTGATCCGTTTCTGTAGGTCCCCCCGGGGCGTCGCCGATCGATACGAGATCCGCACGAGGTCTAGGAGTGCGGAATCCTCCTAGACTCGTTTATTGATGTAGAAGACGAAGAACACGATTACACACATACAAACACACGAACAAACACACGAATGGGATAAACAAATCTGCAGATCTTTTATAATAATCAAAACCACGTTACATACCGAACATAAACAAAAACACGTCCGACCCGAGGTGAGCTCTACCTCGGGCCGTCCCACACGACTCTCCCTCTCGGTTTCTCTCTAGACAATTGAACTGTAACACAAAACTCTCTAACTTTCTGGATTCACACACCTAAACAAGACACACATATGCATATATATAAACTTCGCGGGCTTGGGCTTGGGCCAGTAGGCGAAGTTGTTACAACTTCGCCTATGACGAAGTTGTTCTAACTTCGCCTATGGCAGAAGTTGTTACAACTTCGCATATGGCGAAGTTGTTCTAACTGATCAGAATTGCATAGCGACGGTCAAAAATGCACCAACAGACTCCCCTTTGACCGTTGCTCTCAATTCTAACAAATACAAAAGATCATCTGTTACAAAACATGCACCAACAGACTCCCTCTTAACTGATGATCTTCAGTTTGCTCTTCAACCAGCCGTGTCTGAAACTGTCGTGTAGCTTCACAAATTTACCAATCACCCAGCGTCTTCCATATCAGATCTCCCCTTCAGTGTAAGCTTCTCCGACTATATAGATTGAGGTTTTTGAAATGCATGCATCCCCGTGCCTAATTAATCATCTCAACCAATCACGTGAGTCCTTCTGACTTCACCAACACGTGAAATTCTTCTAACTTCACCAACACGTGAAGTTGGGCTCCCTCCACAACTTCACCAACACGTCGGCATACGATAAGGTTTAATCTTCAACTACTCAACATCAAGTGATCAATTTCATCACAAAACCACCTTGACAGAATCTAACACACATGACCATTAATTAATCCGAAGCATCTTCAATCACCAGGGATAACGATCAATAACATAAACACTTTAATTCCCGATTAAATCCAACTTGTTCCAGAATTTTCACTTTAATAAATAAGCATCACGTTTCAGGATCCAATTCTCGAACGCCTTGAAAATAACATAAATAATATGCTCTGACCGCAATCCAGTAATGACAAAGACCTTCAGTTCAATTTGACTTTCTTCAGTTGGTCAATCTCGAACAACAACAATTTTATTGCCCACAAACACCAAAATATGTGTCAATATCCAGTTTCAATCAATATCCCATTCACAACCTCAACTCCATATCCAGAGTTGACACGTATTTGTTCACACGTAAGACCAAGAGATAACAAGTTTCACTCGTTGACGGAACAACGTCTTCGATCTCACAATAATCGCGTACACCTGGCCTTACAGACGAAAACTCCAAACACTTTTTTTTTTTAACTTCGCCTAAAGTCAACTTCGCTCCTCCTTAACTTCGCCTGTCCATAACTTCGCCTGTCCAAAACTTCGCCTGACAGATAACTTCGCCTGAGATAAGCGAACTTGTGAGGTAGGCGAAGTTGTGAATAACTTCGCTTAACCTTATATCTTCGCCTAAACCCTAAAATTTAAGCGACAACTTCGCCTGAACCCCATAACTTCGCCTGCAGCAGCTGTTCGGCCAGAAACGCATCAGAAACGTGCCAGAAACACCAAAACCTAGATCTCGAATCATAGCATAAGAGCCTAAGGCTCTGATACCACTTGTAGGTCCCCCCGGGGCGTCGCCGATCGATACGAGATCCGCACAAGGTCTAGGAGTGCGGAATCCTCCTAGACTCGTTTATTGGTGTAGAAGACGAAGAACATGATTACACACATACAAACACACGAACAAACACACGAATGAGATAAACAAATCTTCAGATCTTTTATAATAATCAAAACCACGTTACATACCGAACATAAACAAAAACACGTCCGACCCGAGGTGAGCTCTACCTCGGGCCGTCCCACACGACTCTCCCTCTCGGTTTCTCTCTAGACAATTGAACTGTAACACAAAACTCTCTAACTTTCTGGATTCACACACCTAAACAAGACACACATATACATATATATAAACTTCGCGGGCTTGGGCTTGGGCCAGTAGGCGAAGTTGTTCTAACTTCGCCTATGGCGAAATTGTCCTAACTTCGTACATCGTTTCCGCTGATCAGAATTGCATAGCGACAGTCACAAAATGCACCAACAGTTTCCATGTGAACTACATTTGGATTATCTTGATACGTCTCATCACCACTCACCTCATCTTCACTTCCGGGGTCATCCGCTTCACCCGCAATTAATGGTCTTGCATCTTCCTTCAACACTCTCCATCTTCTCCCATCACTCTTCAATTTATGGTACCGTTCGGATTGGGAATATACCCAACCCGACCCCAAATGTGTGATGTCGAAAGGTTTAAACTTTTTGTAAGACCCCCTATCACCGTTCTGAATAGCACCATATTTCTTCAACAATGTCGTTATTAATCGACAATGCGGTATGGTCTTCCGGTCGACACTGTTTCGGCTAATCCATACGTTACACATGACCAAAAATCGGTAAGAAATAAGCGGTGAGCCATGTAACAACGTGTATAATATTGGAACTTCGGGACATCGTACCTCGACCCTGTCACCCCGACGCAGAATGACGTTATTGATGCTAATCGTTAACATCAATTTTGCTTCCATCTTCAAATTTTTTCGGTACAATTTCCCGGCGTATGTCCCGGGAAAAAACAGATCATCTAACATGGTGTTCCACATCGGGTGCTTCTCGGGAAACAAATACAAATCATCCAAATCCGGGTACTTATACTGATTTTGCGGTTTACTATCAAACTTTGCTACCCGTCTCAAACTATCAAACGACATTTCCACTTGAACCCCATTCACAGTACCAATCAACTTGTCCTTTGATGGATGGTCACCTACAACCTTTCATAGAGTGGCCATCCATTCTTGAATTTCCGAATCCAACAGGTTAGTTGACTCCTTGTCATGACATTTCAGAGCTGCTTCCCAACCCAATGCTCTGAATTTATCGGTAACCCCAAATGGCCCAAAATCCTCTTCTCTAACTTCTTTTCCGCAAATAAACGCATCAGTTCGCTGCCTCAACGTGTTCATTTGATCATGGAAGAGCTCCGCTTGCCATTCTTGAGGTTGATCTGCTAAAGACCCTGACCTCCAAATTGGCTTTTCCCTTATTTGACCTTCTTCCTCCTCACTTTCTGGGCCATCTCTTTGAAGTACCAGTCTTCTTCTCTTTGGTTGTTCAGCCGGATTGCTTGACGAGCCAACCGGTTCTTTCCCTTTTCTACCTATTCTGAACACACAAACAACAACAAAAGAGCAAGTTATTCACTTTTCAACCTTCCACATCCCCACACTTGCTTAACATTATGATTGAAGATGTTACTTAGACATATTATTTAACTTTTCAAACAATTTCACAAAATTTTAAACATTATGTCCACTAAATGACCAATAATATGCCCATAATTATGTTTCGAATCATATTAATCATCTTCAACCATAACCCATTCAAACTCATTATTCAACCATTCAACAATTTAAGCAAGTGTGGATGTAGCAACAATTATGAACAACTTACAATTTCCTTGCAATATACCATCAAGAATGATAATAGATTACATACCTTGTTGTAGTAGAGGATGAAGATGAACAAGCTTCAAAATACACAAAAAACCCAAAAAATTTCGGACTTGGTTGTCCAAAATCGACCAACATGAGAGATTTTCACAAATACAATAGTATAATTGAAACCCTTGTGAGATTCTAGCCAATTTAGAGCTAAAAATCAATTGATTTGGTTAGGAAATAAGAAAGTTATGATGGTAAGAAGTGGGAGTTAGGGTTTGAAGGTTTTGAAAAGATGAAGAAGATGTAGGTGGAATGAATGGTGAAAGAGGTAATGTGTGGTATAGGTTAATTGTAAATTTTTTTTTTAATATATTAACCCGGTCAAGCTGCGCAGCTCAAGGCTCCACCGTAAGCTACGGTGGGCACCGTAGCTTACGGTGGCCTTAGTTCACAAAATCTCACCGTAAAACAGTTACTGGTCAGCGTAGCATTTTTTCTCCCCACCGTAGCCTACGGTAGCTACCGTAGGTTACGGTAGACCTGTATTTTTTTTTAAACAAACTAACAAAAACCATCAAAAATAAAAACAATAATAAAAACTTAATTATCAAATTAAGATATAAATAAAAATTACCCTACCCCCCATGAAAAACCCGAGTTGTCCTCAACACGGTATAAAAATCACAAGGACTTCCCCACACTTGATTTGGACAACTCCAAAGCAAAGAAGGTAATTTTTAAAACCAATTTTAAATAAAAACTAAATTAACCTATACTAAAATATACAACATACCTTGGCCTCTTAATTCGTTTCCTCATCCGGTGAGCGTAACAAGTAACTCACCCGGTCCACATCGAGCATATTGATGTCCTTTCCTTCCAAGTAAGGTTTATGCCTTTGACCGTTCACCACTTGTTTCGTTTGTTCTTGGACATTTTCAATCTCCACATCACCAAACTGACCCACTTTTGTGATGACATATGGGTCCATCCACTTGATCTTTAACTTGCCCGAAAACAACTTCAACCTTGAGTTGTACAACCACACCTTTTGATCCACTTCAAAAGTCCGTTTTCTCAACCTTGCATCATGGACCTTTTTTAGTTTGTCTTTGTATGTGGAAGCACATTCATACGCTTCATCCCGGATTTCCTCAATCTCATTCAACTTCAACTTTCTCAATTCACCCGCTTCCTTATAATCCGCGTTAACATTCTTGATCGCCCAAAACGCCTTATGTGCTAACTCCACTGGTAAATGGCATCCTTTCCCATAAACTAACCGATAAGGAGTTGTGCCAATAGGAGTTTTGTAGGCGGTCCGATACGCCCACAATGCATCATTTAACTTGGAAGACCAATCCTTCCTATCGACCCGCACCGTCTTCCATAAGATTTCTTTGATTTGGCGATTGGACACTTCAACTTGTCAACTTGTTTGTGGATGATAAGGAGTGGCAATTCGGTGATTTAAATTGTACTATCCCACTGGATATTTCCCAAATGCACACCCATCCTATACCTTCCTTTCAAACCGACCCATAAAGGAAGAACCACAAAGCCCGTCCTCTGACTGGATGCAGTGTCATTCCGACCCATGCCGATGGTTTAACGGAAGCTCTACTTTCAATGATGTTAGCTCCCAATCAAACAATAATGAAGGGCCATCCCGAAAGCCCAAGATGAGGATCATGATGCCCTTCGAAAGTTTCAAGATGCCCTCCATGAACATTGAAACTCCACAACCTATGGAGGAAGACAAACCAGAAGAAGAGGAGGAACCTATGGAGGAAGAAGAGGAACCCATGGAAGAGGAGGATTCTGTTAATGAAGAAGATCCCGAAGAAGATAGTGAGGAGGTCACAGTGGAGGAGTCCGAGGAAGAGATGGAAGAAGAGCATCCAGAAAACCCGAACGAAATATCAAGCCCGATGAATGGATCACTCACTTCCAATAATGCAAGCTATGGTTCTGTGGACCCGTATGTCCAATACTTGGAGAAACTAAGGATCCAAACTTCATCAAGCTTCCCACCATTTCAAGGAGAAATTCCTTCGATTCAAGAACAAGTCGACGAGATCCGCGAACAGAACCAAGCTACCAAGACCTACCTCTATATTTTATCAAACATGGACTATGTTCCATATCCGGAGCCGAGAAACCATTACGAAATGGTAACACTGGGTAATCGCGACCCACCTCCGCAGTACGGTTATCCCAACATAGTCCCGCAGTCATACGAGGAACATCTGGATCGTGCTTTGCATGAGACCGAAGACTGGAGAATAAAGATAGATGAAGAAAAGAAGAAGAAAATGAGCATGGGAGAGAAACTCCTTCGTAAATGCAACAAACTAACGAAGGTTGTGAAGAAGTTCTTGAAGGATTGAAGATGGTGGTATGTGATGTGAAGAAATATGTGTAAAATAGTAGTGTATGTGTGATGTATGAATAAAGAACGTTTGAAACGTTCAAATGTAATGATAGGATGATATATATATCGTTGAGACGATATATATGTAAGTGTATTATGATATATATCCTTGTGATATATATATCAATGTATAATAAATAAAATGTGTGTTTAAAAAGAAATGTTGTTAAAATTTCAGACTTAATTGAAAGATAAAAAGAAAAAGATGTCTGAACAAAGCAATAATAACGAAAACGCTCGAAAAGAAAAAGAAATGAAAGACAAGGGGAAAGGACCCGAAAACGAGCGAGAGGAAGAAATTCCCGAGAAATATATGAATAAAATCCAAAAGATGATAAAAGATGTCGTAAGAGAAGAATCTATGAATAGATCCCATTCTAGGCAATCTCGAAATTCTCAATCTGTTAATCCTTCTAAACCTGTTAAATCCCATCCTAATCCCTCTCGAGTTGAAGAGAGTGTGCATGAGTCTAACGCCGACGGCGGAGTTAGACATGAGTTCAAGAAACTCAAGATAAGCGGTTGTTCGTTTAAAGATTTCAAGTACTATGGACCAAAAGAGTTCCATGGTGAAAAGGGAGCCATTTCAACCGTGAGGTGGCTCGAGGAGATGGAAACAATCGTAATCACAAGCAAGTGTTCCGAGGTTGAGAAGATTCAGTATTCAGCCCTTATGTTTAAGGGTGAAGTGTTGGAGTGGTGGAATGCGCTGTTGATGAGAAAAGGGAGAGATGTAATGTATGGTTTGAGTTGGGAAGATTTTAAAGCGTTGTTGATGGCTAAGTTTTGTCTCATGCACGAGACTGATCAGATTCAAACGAAATTTTTGAATCTCAAGGTCGTTGGGACAAACCTCCTTGAATACAATACTAAATTCCATGAGTATTGTCGCCTTGTTCCCCAGCTGGTTCACCCTGAATCCAGCAAGGTCACGAGATATATTTGGGGACTTCCGCGAGAAATCCTCGATATGGTAAGGTCTCACCTACCACAAACCGCTGACTTGGCGATGGAGTTAGCCGGATACCTAATGGGCGGCATGGTTCGTAACAGAGAAGAAGACAAGAAGGTTACGACACCAACAACTCAAGGAAGAACAAGTGGAGGAAATAATCGCTTCAAGGGTAAGGGCGTTAACCAAAGTCGATTTAATTCAAACGCCCCGCAATGCAAGACGTGTAGGAGGTATCACAAGGGCCGTTGCAACTTCGCCCCGCCTCCTAAAGTGTGTGAATCATGCAATCGCACTAGTCACGATGCTGCTGATTGCTGGAAGAAGAGGATGACTTGCTTTAATTGCAAGGACATGGGCCATCTAAGTTTTGAATGCCCAAAGAACAAGCCTGCTACTGGTGGTGCGGGTGGTAGTGTCAAGGAAAAAAAGGGAAAAGCTCGAGTCTTCGAAATCGACACAAAAAGGGCCGCTGACGTGCCAGAAACCATAACCGGTACGTTTTTAGTCAACGACATCAATGCGAGAGTTTTATTTGATTCAGGTGCCAATTTGAGTTTTATAGATTATAGTTTCTGTAGTCTATTAAACAAACCATTAACTAAATTGGATGAAACTCTAAACGTCGAGACTGCTAGCGGTGAAATAGTTAAGATCTCCGAAACCTTTGAAAACGGAAAAATCCTTCTAGCTGGTTATTTGTTACCTATTTGTTTGTTACCCATGGGATTGGCTGGTTTTGATATTGTACTTGGTATGGATTGGTTATCCGATAACCAAGCCCGTATCATCTGCAATAGCAAAACTGTTGAACTTCAAGCCCCCGATAAACGAACAATTTGAATTGAAGGGGACAAAGACGCTGGCCAAGTTAGCTTAATTTCTATGATTAAGGCTAACAAATGTTTAAATCAAGGATGCCTCGCATTCATGGCCTATGTCACTGAAGAGTCTAAGCCAAAGGAAATCAAAGACGTTCCTATCGTTTCCGAATTTTCTGACGTCTTTCCTGATGAACTCCCTGGTATTCCTCCTGATCGTGGTGTAGAGTTTAGGATCGATCTAATTCCCGGTACTGCTCCAATCGCAAAAGCACCATATCGCTTAGCGCCAACCGAAATGAAGGAGTTAAAGAAACAACTCGATGAACTTCTTGAAAAAGGTTTTATTCGACCGAGTTCGTCGCCTTGGGGAGCACTAATTCTATTCGTCAAGAAGAAAGATGGTTCCATGAGGATGTGTATTGACTATCGTGCGTTAAACAAAGTCACAATCAAAAATCGATATCCAATCCCTCGTATTGACGATCTTTTCGACCAACTTAAAGGTGCTAGCTTCTTTTCAAAAATCGATCTTCGTTCCGGCTACCACCAACTTAAAGTCCAATCCGAAGATATCCCAAAGACTGCTTTCCGAACAAGGTATGGAAATTATGAGTTCACGGTTATGCCGTTTGGACCTACTAATGCTCCGGCCGCGTTCATGGATATGATGAACCGTATCTGCAAGCTTTACTTGGATAAATTCATTATCGTATTCATCGACGATATGCTTATTTATTCAAAGTCAAAGGCCGATCATAAAATTCATCTTCGAACATTACTGGAAATTCTAAGAACCTAGAAGTTGTACGCCAAGTTCTCGAAGTGCGAGTTCTGGTTGCACAAAGTGCAATTTCTTGGTCACATAATCAATGTTAATGGTATTCAAGTGGACCCCGCTAAGATTGAAGCTATCTCTAAGTGGGAGGTCCCAAAATCGCCAACTGAGATCCGAAGTTTCTTAGGTTTGGCCGGCTACTACCGTAGGTTCATCAAAAATTTATCAAGAATCGCCGTTCCCTTAACCTCGTTAACTCATAAAAACATCAAGTATGAATGGGGAACGAAGCAACAAGAGGCGTTCGACATACTCAAACAAAAACTTACCCAAGCACCGATACTGGCTCTGCCAGAAGGTACTGAAGATTTTGTAGTATTTAGTGATGCATCCCACTCGGGTTTGGGATGTGTACTAATGCAACGCAAGAAAGTAATAGCTTACGCCTCTCGTTAATTGAAAATACACAAAAAGAATTACACGACTCACGATTTAGAGTCAGGCGCCATAATCTTTGCACTTAAGATTTGGAGGCACTATCTCTATGGAGTACGATTTACTGTGTACACTGATCATAAGAGTTTGAAACACATCTTTGATCAAAAATAGCTCAACATGCGCCAACGGTGATGGATAGAGACTCTTAACGACTATGATTATGAGATTGTGTATCATGAAGGCAAGGCCAACGTCGTGGCCGATGCCTTAAGTCGCAAAGAGCATGAAAAACCCAAAAGGGTTCGACCTTTGCGCCTAGAACTTCAAATTGATCTCTTTGAGCAAATAAAATCCGCGCAAACGCAAGCAATAAAAGAAAACCAAATCTCCGATGAAAAACGCAATGGCACCATTAACTCGTTAGTCAAATGTGATGATGGTATCCTAAGACTTGGCAATAGAATTTGGGTACCAATCGTTGGAGGATTGCGAGAGAAAATCTTGAATGAAGCTCACAATTCGAAATACATGATGCATCCCGGAAGTGATAAGATGTACCACAACCTAAAGGCGAACTATTGGTGGAATGGGATGAAAAGAGATGTCGCTTCGCATGTTGCGAAATGTTTGACTTGTTTGAAAGTCAAGGCCGAACATCAAAGGCCTTTGGGATGCTACAGCAACCCGAACTTCCCGTATGGAAGTGGGAGTTAATTACTATAGACTTTATTATGAAACTCCCAAAGACGACCCGACAACATAATGCAGTATGGGTAATTGTAGATCGTTTGACCAAATCTGCACACTTTATACCCATCAATGAGTCGTACTCTATGGATAGACTAGCGCATATTTATGTAAACAACATTGTTGCCTTGCATGGAGTACCGCTGTCTATAAAATCTGATCGAGACAGTCATTTTACGTCTCACTTTTGGAAAAGCTTTCAACAAGCTCTTGGTACAAAGTTGAACCTTAGCACTGCTTATCATCCACAAACCGATGGGCAAAGCGAAAGGACGATTCAAACATTGAAAGACATGCTCCGCGCTTGTGTGATCGATCTAGGTGGAAGTTGGGATGACCACTTAACCCTAATGGAATTCTCGTATAATAATAGTTATCACGCAAGTATTCAAACCGCACCGTTCGAGGCGTTATATGGTCGAAAGTGTAGAACCCATGTGTTGGTCTGAAATCGGAGATAATCAATTGTCTGGACCCGAGATTGTCCAAGAAACAACCGACAAAGTTATTCAAATTTGAGAACGACTTAAGACGGCACGTGATCGCCAAAAGAATTACGCCGATGTCCGTCGTAAGCCGTTAGAATTCAATATCGGCGACAAAGTGTTATTGAAAGTCTCGCCTTGGAAAGGCGTCGTTCGCTTCGGTAAGAAAGGAAAATTAAGTCCTCGATTCGTTGGACCTTTTGAGGTACTCGAACGAATCGGCACTGTTGCATACCGGTTGCGACTGCCTGAGGAAATGCAAGGGATACACGATGTATTCAACGTCTAGAATCTGCGTAAGTGTTTGACCGATGAATCGTTGGCTATGCCATTAAAAGACGTTGAAATAAATGAGAACTTAAAACTCGTAGAACGTCCAATTCAAATTGAAGATTCGAAAACAAAGAAGTTAAAGAAAAGAACGTTGAAAATTGTGAAAGTAAAATGGGACTCGCGTAGAGGGCCCGAATATACTTGGGAACTCGAATCGGAAATGAGAAAGAAATACCCCCACTTGTTCGAGTAAAGCAATCTCGAGGACGAGATTTGTTTCAAGGTTGGGAGGATGTAACAACGTGAAAATTTCAAGTTCAAAGTATCAATTTTCCAAAGTCTAGGGACTAAAATTGCCAAATTCTAAATTTGAGGGTTTAAATTAAAAATTCTGATTTCCTGACCCATCGCGCTACGCGATGAGTCAGAGGAGAGCCCCATCGCGTATCGCGATGGGGTACCTGACACAACGTGACACGTGTGCCACGTGGCACACGGTGGCACTGGTTATTGCCACGTGTCACCACGTGGCAACACTGCTGCCACGTGCTGCCACGTGTAGCGGTGCCTGCCACATGTCGACACGTGGCAGGTCTACGCTGTGAGTCAGCAGACCTATATAGCGATACGCAATAGGTCTGCTGAGGAACCTATCGCGTATCGCGATAGGGACCAATTTTATGTCTATAAATAGCAAGGTCCGGGATTTCATTTTCTCACATCCAAACTCAGCTCTCACTTCTCTCTCTAACATCTCACTACATCCCGACAATCGTATACTCGATCCACCTCGATAAACGTGCCATAATTCCTCGTTAAGCGTGCCCCGATCCCTCTATTGTGTAACGACGTTTCCTCGAAGTTGTGCCACCCTCCACCCACATACCAAGAAGGTGTTGTTAATGGCAAGGAGTCTCGAAAGTCGTGTCAACAAGTGTTGAAGATTTGGCATTCCTCGATTTGCGTGTCGAGAAGATTAAAGCGGCGTTGGAGTGCTGCTCGTGTCCCTAGGGTTTCTATACGCCATTAAGGTTAGGTGTAATGATGAATTCAGTATAATTTAATATTATATTCAAGGCTTAAGCCTTAAGTCGAGGTTATACTCGATATCTCGATAAAAGAAAAGAAATATAACATAACAAAGATATAAATAAAAGAATGAATATTTAATGTTATGATAACATATATATGTGTTTAAGTATATATGTAAATGTTCTTTGTTATGAAATATTGTTTAATGAATAAATAGTATTCTTAAATAATAAAAGAAAAGATTACGTTTCTTGGAGAAGAAGAAACGTCGGGTTTTTATTATAAACTAAAGGTTTATAAACTTACTTTTAAATTTAAGGTTTTCACGTAAACAAGAATTGAACTAAAGGTTCAATCGAGGATTGAGATATAAGACTAAAGGTCTTAAGCCGGATCGTGTATCCGACTAACAAATATTTATACTCGTACTATAGGTGCGAGATAAAGAAAGGGAAAGACCCTTGGACGGTGAGTGAAGCCGATCCTAAAGAGACAAGGTGAATACGCCCCCAAACTTTTACTTAATTAAAAATGAGTCAAACATGTTATTTGAAATTGTTTACAAGGAACTATGTGTTCCTAAAACCGTTATAGATAAAGGGTATAAACCTAGCCCTCAGGCTGTGGTACGTATGTCTGGACCCTTACATAGGTGGTACTATGAGATGTATGGGCATGATCGCACCACCCTTGGTCGTAGGACGCTCTCCTGCAGGGAGTACGACCTTATGTGTATATTTACGGGTACTTAACTAAGTCGAACGCTGCGGTGTTTGCTGAGGTAACCTAGCGTAGAGGCTCATATTTATAATGTGTTATTTGACTTTGTTATTCCTAAGCCACGTTGGGCCGAGGCAGGCATAGTCTCGAGGGGTAATAAAGTAAAAGAAATATTTTTGCGTCAGCGTGTTCACCAGCATTCGTTGCTGACGTATTTTCTTACATTTTGCAGGTGAACAAAGTTAGAGCTTGGAAATGACGAAGTACAAATATCCGATGGCTCGGATTTCTTTTGTATAAGTTTAATATGGTGGTTTGTAAAACATAAACAAGTAATCTTTTGTTAACAACTTTAAACGGGTATTTTATAATTCCCGTCTTTTGAATATATATATATATATATATATATATATATATATATATATAAATTTCACTTTTGATCCTTAAAGTTTTATAAGTCTTCCGCAAACTAACGCAAATCTGAATTATTTACAAACACAATACCAACTTACAAGTCGCACTCCTAGGCCCTAGAAAGGGGTGTGACATCAAAAATCTCTAACACCAAAATCGGTTGCAATGGCATTTCATCCCGTTTCGAGATACTACCCAACTTTTGACAACTCAAGCAATGTCGGGCATGCTCGCTTGCATCTTTAAAAATTGCGGGCCAATAAAAACCACATTGAAGCACCCGGTAACCCGTCTTTTGACCACTAAAATGACCTCCACACGCCGATGCATGTGCATGAGTCAAAACTTCCCACACTTCAAAATCAGGAATACACATCCTTATCATTTGATCCGAACCAATCTTGAACAAATCCGGTTCATCCCAAATATATTGTTTCACTTGGGCCATAAACCGTTGTCTTCTTTTCTTCACCCAATGACTTGGAATAGACCTCGTTGCTAAATAATTCACAAAGTGGGCATACCATGGTGTAGTCGACACAGCTAACAATTGTTCATCGGGAAACCATTCGTTTATCTCCATCGGGTCATCAATACATTCAAGTGGAATCCGAGACAAGTGATCCGCCACTACATTCTCACAACCTTTCTTGTCCCGGATTTCAAGATCGAATTCTTGCAACAATAACACCCATCGAATCAAACGCGGTTTCGCGTCTTTCTTTTCCATCAAATACCTGACCGCACTATGATCCGATTACACCACAACTTTACTTCCCAAAATATACGACCGAAATTTATCCAAGGCGTACACCACAGCAAGTAACTCTTTTTCGGTAGTGGTGTAATTTAATTGCGCCTCGGATAAAGTTTTTCTTGAATAGTATATTACCACCGGCTTCTTCTCTACTCGTGGACCCAATACCGCTCCAACCGTGCTATCACTAGCATCACACATGATCTCAAACGGGCTTGACCAATCCGGTGATTGTAGAATGGGTGCTTGTTCCAACTTCTCCTTCAAACTGTCAAAAGCTTGCAAACATTCATCAGTAAACTCAAAGGGGACATCCTTCAATAAGAGATTACATAAAGGTTTTGAAATTGCACTAAAACCTTTAATGAATCTCCTATAAAATCAGGCATGTCCCAAAAACGATCTCACCCCTTTAACATTTTTCGGGGGTGGTAAAGATGAAATTACTTTTATTTTAGCTTTGTCAACTTCCATTCTCCTACTTGAAACCACATGACCCAACACAATGCCCTCTTGCACCATGAAATGACTTTTTTCCCAACTCAACACCAAGTTTGTCTCAACACATCGTTTTAAAACTTTTTCTAAATCAACGAGACACGACTCGAATGTTGAGCCAAAAATAGAAAAATCATCCATAAAAACTTCAAGTGATTCCCCGACCATGTCAGAAAAAATGCTCATCATGCATCTTTGAAAGGTAGCCGGGGCATTACACAGTCCAAATTGCATTCGCCTAAAGGCAAAAGTACCATATGGACACGTGAAGGTGGTCTTATGTTGGTCATCGGGATGAATTGCAATTTGATTGTAACCTGAATACCCATCCAAAAAACAATAATATTTTTTACCCGAAAGTTTTTCAACTATTTGGTCAATGAATGGTAGTGGAAAATGGTCTTTTGAGGTTGCATTATTTAATTTTCTATAATCGATGCACACTCGCCACCCGGTTACCGGTCGGGTGGCGATTTGTTCACCATTATCACATTTTATTACCTGGATGTCGGCTTTCTTGGGCACTACCTGTGTCGGACTCACCCATGCACAGTCTGAAATGGGATAAATGATCCCCGCATCCAACCATTTGATAACCTCCTTCTTCACCACTTCCCGCAAATTCAGGTTAAACCGTCTTTGAGTCTCCCTTGTGGGTTTAGCCTCCTCATCAGTAATTATTTTATGCATAACAATGGAAGGACTAATACCCTTTAAATCCGCCAACGTCCATCCAATAGCAGCCTTATGTGCTCCCAACACTTTTACCAACGCCCTCTCTTGTTCTTCCTTCAAGTTAGAAGCAATAATAACCGGAAGAGTTTCATTCTCCCCTAAAATTGCATACTTCAAGTGACTTGGGAATTCCTTCAATTCAAACTTTGGTGAACTTTCCAATGACAGTTTTGTACCCGAATCAATCACAGCTGGCACACTTTCAATTTGATGAGTCCATGGTGGTCGTCCTTCTTTAACCGCCAACACGTCTTGATTTTTCTCTTCCATCCTCAATGCACAAAGATGTACCTGTTCAGAAAAATCACAAACGCATGCTTCCAAAGCATCGTCCTCATAATCGTGCGGTTCACACGTGTCAACAATATCTGCCATGAAACACTGATCAACACATAAAACATTAGATCCGTTAGTGAACACATTTAATCTCATTTTTCTATTTCCAAACGCCATATCAACCGTGCCTGATCGATAGTCAATAATAGCATGAGCGGTGTTTAAAAACGGTCGACCCAATATAACATTGTTCAGATGATGTATCACTACAACAAACTTGAGGTGGCAATAATTCACCATTGTTTGCCCAAGTTCATGGTTGCAAACTTACAACAAACATATAGTGTAGGTCTCACCCCTCTTATATGCACACACACGCTACATACATACATACATACATACATACATACATATACATATACAATATAAATACATATTTAATATTTTTAATGAGGTTTGTGTAGGTTTGTTGATTGGGGAAAAAAGTTATGGTTTTAAAAAAAAGTTTGGAATCTGATGTGCCGATGATATGTCGGATGATATGTCGGTTTGTATGGGTTTGTTGTTGTGGATGCTCTAATGAACATACCTCAAATTTGTGATTTGTTTTTTAGATTTTGTTAATAACTAGCAGTGTGTTTGACTTTGACTGTTTGCTATCAACACTGGTTAAATTCAAATATACTTTTAGTTGCGTCTAAACTTCGTTAAAATCGATTCTCCCCCCGCGAAGCACGAGTGTAAATACTAGTAACATTTAAGACTGAAACGTTAGGCCATACGAAGTGGACGACTTTTGGGGCGAATTCCGGCGATTTGGGGCGCGGACACCGCCCCCTTGGGTGAATTGTGGGGGCCGCGGGGTGTTCTCGTCTGTGTTGTATGTGTGTTGTGTGTGTGTTATTATATATATATGTGTGTGTGATATATATATATATATATAAGAGTTCAAATAAAAAACAAGTGTTTTGTGAGAAGTGTGAGAAGAGCTTTAAAATAAAACAAACCACCTAAATATGACACTATACAATGTTAGTATGAAACAATACAATTATTTAGAAACTTCCAATCTAAACCACTAGATCATAGATCCAATGGCCTAAATCTATTCTTATTCTTCTCACAAAAATATTGTTTTTTACATTAACCCTACCCTATATATATACATATATATGGGTGGGTTATAATAAAAAGAAATTGTTTCCTAAGAAGACTAAGAATAAATCATAGCAATTGAATCATATCAATAAATGGTTGAGAATTAAAATTACCAAAAACCGTCATAGTTTCCTAGAATTACTCTTTCAACATTATAACCGACGTAGTTTCCTAGAATTATTCTTTCACCATAGGTTTTAATGTCAAATGTCAAAATTCTATTGGTTCTTACCATTCTTAGGAAACAACTTCTTTTTATTTGGACTCTTTTCTACAACACCATTATACCCTAAAAACAAAAACTCACCATTTGTTGACTGGGCGTCACATGACGCATTGCGCCTCATTTTGTAGCACTTCAATACACATAGCCTTATATATAGTACTTTTAATTTATACAATAACGGAGTAATTAATTAATATCTTGTTCATTTATTAAGACTGAAATCTCATTCGTTAAACCAACCCGTCAACCTCCGAAGAACCTGAGTGTAACATCACGTAAATTTCGGGCCAAAAATGTAAAAATTCCAAAGTCAAGGGACCAATTCTGCCAATTTCCAAACTCCAGGGACTAAATTGAAATTTCTGTTTTCTAGACCCATCGCGCTACGCAATAGGGTCAAGAAAGAAACCCATCGCGTATCGCGATGGGGTGTCTGACACAACGTGACACGTGTGCCACGTGGCACACGGTGGCAGCGCCTGCTGCCACGTGTCACCACGTGTTGACACGTGTGGCGGCGCCTGCCATGTGTCAACACGTGGCAGGTCTACTGTATGCGTCATCAAGCCTATATCGCGATACGCGATAGGCTGCCAAGTGACCCATCGCGTATCGCTATGGTATACAAAAATCACTATAAATAGGGCAGCCACGGGTTCATTTCAAACACACCTGAAATACACACATTACTCTCTCTCTAGCTTTCTCTCACTACCTCGTAAAGCGTGCCAACGCTCCGTCCCGAATAAACGTGCCCCGAGCCTCGTATTCCGTGCCCGTTACCTCGATATACGTGCCACTCCCCGACATCCCGAACAAGAAGGAAGTACTGCCCGACGACCCGGTGATTTTCTCGAAGTACGTGCCAAAGGTGTTGACGTCTTGAAAGGCGTGCCAAGTGTAAGAAGGTGCTGATCAAGTAAAAGTTGATAAGCAAGCGGCGTCGAAGTGCTTCCCAAGTGTTTAGGGTGTTGCCAAGCCAAGCAAGGTAGGCATAATGCCTGACCAAAATAATAATAAAATATTGAAAAAGGGCTTAATACCCTAAGTCAATATTATTCTCGATAAACGAAAGAAATATTTAACAAAGAAAAGAAAGAAAAGAAAGATAAAATATATATATGAATATATATAAAGATAAGATTATTCTTTGTTATAGAAATATATTATTTAAGTATTATGAATATACTTAAATAATAAAATAAATACGTTTCTTAAAGAAGAAGAAATGTCGGGTTTTCAATATAAACTAAAGGTTTATAAATTACTATTAAAACTAAAGGTTTTAAAGTAAATAAAAGAATGAACTAAAGGTTCATCGAGATGATAAGACTAAAGGTCTTAAGCCGGATCGTGTATCCGACTAATGAATGTTATACTCGTACTATAGGTGCGAGATAGCGAAGGAAGAACTAACGGACGGTGTTGGAAGCCGATCCCATTGAAAGGTGAATACGCCCTTCTTTTACAAACTTGATTTCAAACAAACAAACGTGTTATGTGTAAAACTTTACATGAGGCTATGTGTCTCTAAAAACATTATAAATAAGAGTATAAGCCAGCCCTCAGGCTATGGTATACGTTTGTCTGGATCCTTTCATATGTGGAAAGTGGTGGGCACATCGCACCACGCTTGGTCACGACCTCCAGCCACGATGGGCCGGACCTAAGTTACGTCCGAGTGGGGAATGGCCATGTGTATATTTGTAGTACCTAAGTTATGTCATAAACGCTGCGGTGTTTCGCTGAGGTGACCTAGTGCAGAGACTCGAGTTTATAATGATTGTTGTTTTAACTTGATTATTCCTAAGCCAAGATGGGCCGAGGCTTACGTGGTCTCGAGGGGTAATTAAGTAAAGAAAATATTTTTGCGTCAGCATATTCACCAGCATGCGTTGCTGACGTATTTTATTTAACATTGTGCAGGTAATCAAGATTAGAGCTTGAGAGAACGAAGAAGCTCAAGTATCCGATGGCTCGGATAGTTTTATGTAAATATTAAAACTTGGTGGTTTTGTAAAACATATAAACAAGTAAAACCAAACGAGACTTTTGTCTCGTCTTTTGTATTGTAAATATTTATAATATCGATCCTTATATTTTAAAGTCTTCTGCTAATAACCTTAACTCTGATTTATTTACAAATATGGTACCAACTATGGTTCATACTCCTAGTCCTAGATTGGGGGTGTGACGGGTTGGTATCAGAGTCATCGATCTTAGCGAATTGGGTATCATAAAACAATACCCAAGCTTCGATTCTAGCATAGGAAATATTTATTTGTTTATTTGAATAGGGATAAGATTGGTTGATAACCCTTTCTTTCCCTCTCTACATTCTAAACCACCCAAAGATGTCTTACGAAGAATTAATGAAGTATTATGATAATGAAGCAAGAAGAGCAAGGAAGTATTATATATTCCCCAAAGACATTATGAGCAAGGATTATTTCGAGTCATTTTTCAATTCCAATGAAGGACCTAGCCAACATCCCAACATGGAACCAAGTCCTATCTACCATTTGGACAACACTCAACATCAAGTGTACCAACCGCCAAGACACTCGAGTTATCACCCGACAAGTCATCCAATGTATCACTCATTAGAGGTACCAACATATCAACCGATGGAGACCCCACTACATTACTCAGATCCAACATATGTGCCGCCAAATCCACACCCGTTATATCCTTTCCTCGCAAACTTACCAATCAAGGAGGAACCCAAATCTCCTTCTTCCGAATGGATGAAATGCCACTCCGACCAGCGAAGGTGGCATACCGGTACTTCAACAATGGATACTGCCAATTCCCACATCAACAATAAAGAGCCGTCTCATAAGCCCAAGATGAAGGTGACTATGCCATACGATAAGATCTATATGCCCGCAATGACAGAAGAAGAGCTAGAGAAAGAACCGGAAAAGGAAACTGATCCAGAAATGACCGAAGAGGAACCAAACGAGGAAACCGACCCAGAAGAGGAATACCCAGACAATCCACACAAAGTAACCACACCAATGGAGGAGCAACAATCAACCCCAAGCTATGGATCTGTGTACCCGTACATGCAATTCCTCAATGAACTCAAGGGAAAGGCTTCAACAAGTTTCCCACCATATCAAGGCGAGATTCCATCCATTGAAGAACAGGCCAATGAAATTCGTGAGCAAAATGAAGCAGCCGATGCATTTTTCAGTTATCCCTCCGATGTGACTGCATCACCATACCCAGATCCCAATAATCACTACCGCGACCCACCTCCAAGATATGGGTATCCTACCGACATACTGCAGTCCCATAAGGAGCATCTGGATCGAGCCTTACAAGAAACTGATGAGTTGAGAAAAAAGATTGATGTTGATGGAAAGAAGAAAAAGAAAATGGGAGACAAACTTCTTCGCAAATTCAACAAGCTCACTAAAGTTGTGAAGAAGTTTATAAAATATTGAGAAGAGGATGACATGAGAAGAAAAAGTTTATGTGCATAAAATAGTTTGTATGATATGTGTATAATATGTACCATATGTAATAAGGATAGGATCTTATATATTGTTATAACAATATATAAAGTTTGTTGTAAAATAATATACATATCATTTATGATATGTATATGGATGTGAAATAAATAAAACTTGTATAATAAGAAAAGAAATGTGTTAAATTTCAGATCAAGAAAAATAAAAGATAAAAAGATTTAAAAGAAAATGTTTAGACAAAGCGATAATCGTAAGGTTTCCCGAAAGGAAGCCGAGAAACGAGAAGCGAAAGGGAAAGGTCCCGAGAAAGCACAAAAGGATCCGATTCCTGAAAAATACATGAATCAAATACAACAAAGGATTGATAAGGCTGTTAGAGAAGCATCTGAAAATAGATCCCAAACGAAACATTCTCATTCTGAAAATCCTTCTCGAAAGTCTGTTTCCAAACCCCGATCTAAACCCTCTCGCATGGACGAAAGCATGCACGAATCAAATGCCGATGGAGGCATAAGACAAGAATTTAGGAAACTGAAAATCGGGGGATGCTCGTTCAAAGACTTTAAATATTACGGACCAAAAGAATTTTACAGCGACAAAGGAGCCATCAATACCGTACGGTGGCTCAAAGAAATGGAGACAATAGTGATCACGAGCAAGTGTACGGAGGAGGAAAAGATCCAATACTCCGCCTTGATGTTCAAAGCCGAAGCACACGAATGGTGGAACGCATTACTCCTAAGTAGGGGAAGAGAAGCAATGTATAGTTTGACCTGGAATGAATTCAAGGAGTTGATGATGTCAAAATTCTATCTGATGCATGAGACAGACCAGATCCAAACCAAGTTCTTAGCTCACAAGGTTGTTGGAACAAACCTTCATGAGTATAACACAAAATTCCACTAGTATTGCCGTTTAGTGCCCCAGCTAGTCACGCCCGAGTCTAGCAAAGTTACACGTTACATATGGGGACAACCTCGCGAAATTCGTGATATGGTAAGATCGCACTTGCCACAAACTGCTGATTCCACGATGGAGTTAGCAGGATACTTGATGGGCGGAATGATCCGCAATAAGGAGGAAGATAGGAAGGTTGTAATAGCACATGACTCAAGAAAACGTGGAGATACCCGCTTCAAGGGTAAATGGGTTGACCAACGAAGGTCTAGCTTCAATTTCGGCGTCCCTCAATACAAAATTTGCAAGAAGCATCATCGAGGTAGATGCAACTTTGCTTCCCGAGTTTGTGAATCGTGTAATAGACCCGGCCACGCCACGGCCGATTGCTGGAAAAAGAAGATGACCTGTTATAACTGCAAAGAGATGGGACATCTTAGCTTCTAATGTCCTAAAAATAAACCCGCGACTGGTGGTGCGGGTGGTAGCGGTCAAAAGAACGAGCCCAAGAAGGGTAATACAAGAGTCTTTGTCCTTGACACGAAGAAAGCGGCTGACATGCCGGAAACTATAACCGGTACATTCCTCATAAACAACGCTTATGATAGAGTCTTGTTTGATTCAGGAGCCAATTTAAGTTTTATAGATTATAAGTTTTGTAGTCTATTAAACGAACCTTTAATCAGACTTAATAAAACTCTAAGCGTCGAAACCACTAATGGCGAAATTGTTAAAATATCCGAAGCCTTAGAAAACGGAAAAATCTTGTTAGCCGGTTATGTTTTGCCTATTCAATTGTTACCCATGACTCTTGCTGGTTTTGATGTTGTATTGGGTATGGATTGGTTATCCGACAACCATGCACGTATCCTTTGCAATACCAAGACTGTTGAACTCCAAGCCCCCGATAAACGTACTATATGAATTGAAGGGGACAAGGACGCTGGCCAAGTTAGCTTAATCTCCATAATAAGGGCTAAAAAATGTTTGAATCAAGGATGCTTAGCATTCATGGCCTACGTCACTGAAGAATCCAAACCCAAAGAAAGCAAGGATGTTCCTGTTGTTTCTGATTATGCCGATGTATTTCCTAATGAACTCCCCGGCATTCCTCCCGATCGTGAAGTAGAATTTAGAATTGATCTTATTCCTGGTCCTGCTCCGATCGCCAAAGCTCCTTATCGCCTCGCACCAGCCGAGATGAAAGAACTAAAGAAACAGCTTGACGAATTACTCGAGAAAGGCTTTATACGACCAAGTTCATCACCGTGGGGAGCGCCAATACTATTCGTTAAGAAGAAATATGGATCCATGCGGATGTGCATCGATTACCGATCTCTTAATAAAGTTACCATCAAGAATCGTTATCCACTTTCGCGTATCGATGACTTGTTCGATCAGCTTCAAGGTGCTAGCTATTTTTCCAAGATCGATCTTCGTTCCGGCTATCACCAACTCAAGGTTCAAACTGAAGACATTCCTAAAACCGCCTTCCGAACGAGGTATGGCCATTATGAGTTCACCGTTATGCCATTCGGACTCACTAATGCGCCAGCCGCGTTTATGGATATGATGAACCGTATCTGCAAGCCTTATTTAGATAAATTTGTAATCGTTTTCATCAACGACATACTTATTTACTCTAAATCTAAGGATGATCACGAGAATCACCTTCGAACCTTACTTGAAATTCTAAAAACCGAGAACCGAGAAGTTGTACGCCAAGTTCTCGAAATGCGAGTTCTGGTTACACGAAGTGCAATTTCTTGGTCACATAATAAACGTTAACGGAATTCAAGTAGATCCCACTAAGATTGAAGCTATCTTAAAGTGGGAAGTTCCAAAGTCGCCAACTGAGATCCGAAGTTTCTTGGGATTGGCCGGCTACTATCGGAGGTTCATTGAAAACTTCTCTCGAATCATTGTTCCCTTAACTTCATTAACTCGTAAAAACAGCAAGTATGAGTGGGGAACAAAGCAACAAGAGGCGTTCGATATACTTAAACAAAAACTTACCCAAGCTCCTATACTGGCTTTGCCAGAAGGTATTGAAGACTTCGTGGTCTTTTGCGATGCGTCACATTCCGGTTTGGGATATGTGTTGATGCAACGCAAGAAAGTTATAGCTTACGCCTCTCGACAACTTAAGGTGCACGAAAAGAATTACACAACTCACGATCTAGAGTTAGGCGCCATAATCTTTGCACTTAAGATATGGAGGCACTATCTTTATGGAGTAAGATTCATCGTGTACACCGATCACAAAAGTTTAAAACACATATTCGATCAAAAAGAGCTTAATATGCGCCAACGACGCTGGATGGAAACTCTTAACGACTATGATTGAGAGATCGTCTATCACGAAGGTAAGGCTAATGTTGTGGCCGACGCCTTAAGTCGTAAAGAGCACGAAAAGCCAAAAAGAGTTCGAGCGTTAAGACTAGAACTTCAAATCGATCTTATTGACCAAATCAAATCCGCGCAAACTCAAGCGATTAACGAAAACAAAATCTTCGACGAAAAACGAAACGGCACCATTGACTCGCTAGTCAAGGGTGATGATGGTATTCTAAGACTTGGCAATAGAATTTGGGTATCAAACGTTGGAGGATTGAGCGAGAAAATCTTAAACGAAGCCCATAAGTCCAAGTATATGATGCATCCCGGAAGCGACAAAATGTACCAAAATCTTAAAGCAAATTATTGGTGGAACGGGATAAAGAAGGATGTCGCTTCGCATGTGGCGAAATGTCTTACTTGTTTAAAAGTCAAGGCCGAACACCAAAGGCCTTCAAGATTGCTTCAGCAACCCGAACTTCCCGTGTGGAAGTGGGAATTAATAACTATGGACTTCATAACCAAACTCCCAAAGACGACTCGACAACATAATGCTATATGGGTGATTGTGGATCGTCTAACTAAATCCGCACATTTTATACCTATAAATGAGTCGTACTCAATGGATAGATTAGCGCGTATACATGTAAACAACATTGTTGCTTTGCATGGAGTACCGCTATCTATAATTTCCGATCGAGACAGTCATTTCACGTCTCACTTTTGGAAAAGCTTCCAACAAGCACTCGGCACAAAGCTAAACCTTAGAACCGCCTATCATTCACAAACTGATGGGCAAAGTGAAAGGACAATTCAAACGTTGGAAGATATGCTCCGTGCTTGTGTTATAGACTTAGGTGGAAGTTGGGATGACCACTTACTCCTAATGGAATTTTCGTATAACAATAGTTATCACACGAGCATTCAAACCGTACCATTCGAGGCGTTATATGGTCGAAAATGTGGGACGCTCGTGTGCTGGTCTGAAACCGGAGATAATCAATTATCTGGACCTGAGATAGTCCAAGAAATTACCGACAAGGTTATTCAAATCCGCGAACGACTCAAGACGGCACGTGATCTCCAAAAGAGTTATGCCGACGTCCGTCGTAAGCCGTTAGAATTCAATGTCGGTGACAAAGTTTTGTTGAAAGTCTCGCCGTGGAAAGGCGTAGTCCGATTCGACAAGAAAGGCCAACTAAGTCCTCGATTCGTTGGACCTTTCGAGGTACTCGAACGAATTGGTACCGTCGCATATCGATTGCGACTGCCCGAGGAAATGCAAGGGATACACGATGTATTCCATGTTTCGAATCTACGAAAATGTCTAGCCGACGAATCTCTTTCTATGCCGTTAAAAGACATAGAAATTAACGAGAATTTAAAATTCGTAGAACGGCCAATCCAAATCGAAGATTCAAAGTTAAAGAAACTTAAAATACGAACTTTGAAAATTGTGAAAGTAAAATGGGACTCCCGAAGAGGACCCGAGTATACTTGGGAACTCGCGTCCGAAATGAGAAAGAAATACCCCCACTTATTCTCATAAGCAATCTCGAGAACGAGATTTATTTCAAGGTGGGGAGGATGTAACGTCACGTAAATTTCGGGCCAAAAATGTAAAATTTCCAAAGTCAAGGGACCAATTCTGCCAATTTCCAAACTCCAGGGACTAAATTGAAATTTCTGTTTTCTAGACCCATCGCGCTACGCGATAGGGTCAAAAAAGACACCCATCGTGTATCGCGATGGGGTGTCTGACACAACGTGACACGTGTGCCACGTGGCACACGGTGGCAGCGCCTGCTGCCACGTGTCACCACGTGTTGACATGTGTGGCGGCGCCTGCCACGTGTCAACACGTGGCAGGTCTACTGTCTGCGTCATCAAGCCTATATCACGATACGCGATAGGCTGCCAAGTGACCCATCGCGTATCGCGATGGGATACAAAAATCACTATAAATAGGGCAGCCACGGGTTCATTTCAAACACACCTGAAATACACACATTACTCTCTCTCTAGCTTTCTCTCACTACCTCGTAAAGCGTGCCAACGCTCCGTCCCGAATAAACGTGCCCCGAGCCTCGTTTTCCATGCCCGTTACCTCGATATGCGTGCCACTACCCGACATCCCGAACAAGAAGGAAGTACTGCCCGACGACTCGGTGATTTTCTCGAAGTACGTGCCAAAGGTGTTGACGTCTCGAAAGGCGTGCCAAGTGTAAGAAGGTGCTGATCAAGTAGAAGTTGATAAGCAAGTGGCGTCGAAGTGCTGCCCAAGTATTTAGGGTGTTGCCAAGCCAAGCAAGGTAGGCATAATGCCTGACCAAAATAATAATAAAATATTGAAAAAGGGCTTAATACCCTAAGTCAATATTATTCTCGATAAACGAAAGAAATATTTAACAAAGAAAAGAAAGATAAAATATATATATGAATATATATAAAGATAAGATTATTCTTTGTTATAGAAATATATTATTTAAGTATTATGAATATACTTAAATAATAAAATAAATACGTTTCTTAAAGAAGAAGAAACGTCGGGTTTTCAATATAAACTAAAGGTTTATAAATTACTATTAAAACTAAAGGTTTTAAAGTAAATAAAAGAATGAACTAAAGGTTCATCGAGATGATAAGACTAAAGGTCTTAAGCCGGATCGTGTATCCGACTAATGAATGTTATACTCGTACTATAGGTGCGAGATAGCGAAGGAAGAACTAACGGACGGTGTTGGAAGCCGATCCCATTGAAAGGTGAATACGCCCTTCTTTTACAAACTTGATTTCAAACAAACAAACGTGTTATGTGTAAAACTTTACAAAAGGCTATGTGTCTCTAAAAACATTATAAATAAGAGTATAAGCCAGCCCTCAGGCTATGGTATACGTTTGTCTGGATCCTTTCATATGTGGAAAGCGGTGGGCACATCGCACCACGCTTGGTCACGACCTCCAGCCACGATGGGCCGGACCTAAGTTACGTCCGAGTGGGAAATGGCCATGTGTATATTTGTAGTACCTAAGTTATGTCATAAACGCTGCGGTGTTTCGTTGAGGTGACCTAGTGCAGAGACTCGAGTTTATAATGATTGTTGTTTTAACTTGATTATTCCTAAGCCAAGATGGGCCGAGGCTTACGTGGTCTCGAGGGATAATTAAGTAAAGAAAATATTTTTGCATCAGCATATTCACCAGCATGCGTTGCTGACGTATTTTATTTAACATTGTGCAGGTAATCAAGATTAGAGCTTGAGAGAACGAAGAAGCTCAAGTATCCGATGGCTCGGATAGTTTTATGTAAATATTAAAACTTGGTGGTTTTGTAAAACATATAAACAAGTAAAACCAAACGAGACTTTTGTCTCGTCTTTTGTATTGTAAATATTTATAATATTGATCCTTATATTTTAAAGTCCTCCGCTAATAACCATAACTCTGATTTATTTACAAATATGGTACCAACTATGGTTCATACTCCTATGCCTAGATTGGGGTGTGACACTGAGAGGCTATCCAAACAGAAAATTTCAACACATGCTCTATAATTGATAAATTGCCATCTGTTTGGTAATTATATTATCAGTTGTTAGATATGGGGATACACCAGAATAAATAAAGTTTTAATTCAAAACGTATAATTTGAATTCGAATTTCAAATTGAATTCGAATTTATAGCTGCAACCTCAAGCAGAATAAATAAAGTACGCATGTGTTAGGTCTAAGTTTGATCGTACTTGACGTAAACTTCATTGTATTCATATCATACATGACGATATATATATATGTGTACATTTATACACTATACGTGTAATTATAATAAACGTCCCTACAAACTATATTCCACAATGAATGCCATTTCTTTTTAACATCACATGATATATAGTTCTACGGTCCATTTTGTAAATTTGTATAAACTTGTAAAAGGTTAGTTATAAGTTTGTGATTACAAAAACACAAAATTTTCTAAATTTATGTTAACAATGAAATCCGCTAAAACTACAATTTCATTTTCATGATTAATAATAAATATTTATAAAAAAATATCATATGTGCAACAGTTAGATGGAACTTAATATTTTTTATTTAATAAACTAATGAGTTGGTTTTATTAAAGTTATTTAGATAAGCTTGCTTTAGATTATCCAAACAGGTCATTTTCTTAGGTGTTTAATGACCTAATAAATTATTATTTCTGCTAATAATTAATTATTTGTGTGTAGGTTTATTTAGTTAACTACCTTTCACGTGGATTATTTGTTATTTTCAAAACGAGCGATGACCAACAACTAGCCAACCACAAGTGACGAATACAAACATAACGCATACGAATATAGATAACATGCATTTCTCTATATCGAGTTGGATTTTCATTTTTTTTAAACATTATATTTTGTATATAATAGATTCGCTTCACATATTTGAATTTTCAACTAATATTATATGTATTCATTTTCGTGAATGTTTCCCTTCTATAAGAGCATCCACAATAAGAACCTCAAAAAACACCCAAAAATATGTATAGTCATCTGTCACGTCATAAAACCACTATTATTTAAAAACACATAAAACTCACCCACTAAAAGAATCTTAAAACACAAAATAAAAAACATTATGACAACATCTTGACACCCCAAACTCCCCACCTGACCTCAGCACATGCAAAAGGGTCCACTTCCATCTCATTTTTTCTAGTTCTTACTAGGGGCGTTCAGTATTCGAATCGGACTCGAATAACTCAAAATTCGATTCGACTCGCATTTGAATTTGAATGTTCGAATTCGATTTTCAATCATTCGAATTCGATTTTAGAAATAGAATTTCGAATCGAATACGAATTTATGGTTTTAAATTCGATTCAATTTGAAATTCGAGTTCAAATTATACGTTTTAATTTTGTTATATATATATACACATACTTATGAAAATATAAACTACATAAATCTTTTGAGTTGTAAAGATTAAAAGTTGAAAGTTAATCACTATGTTCAATAATTAATGTAATTGCTCATTATTATTTTGAATATTTAGGATGTGATAACTTTAATTGATTTGTTTATTTTATGTACTTGTACTTTTTGTTGTTAAAAAACTCAAAATTGTAGTTGTTTTGAAACCGAAAAATAGATTTTTTTTAACTGAATTCGAATCGATTCGAATTTTATTCTTAAATCGAGTCGAATCGAATTTGTCGAATCTATTTCGAATTCGAATCCAGTCTCAAAATTTCAAAATTCAAATAATTCGATTCAAATATTCGATTCATTGAACACCCCTAGTTTTTTACCAAAGAAATTCTTCTAAAAATAAGTCCCGAAAAACTTGTCCACGATAAGTAAAAATTGATGACGTGTAAAAACACCCAAAAAACAATCTTCAAAAACACTGTATTGCGTATGCTCTAACTTTAGATATATCCATAGTGTCACTTTCAGACATTGTTTAGCCAAGTGCACATTTTAATCACACTTCAAAGAAGTTGAGGATCCCACCTTACAGTCGTCTTTATGGTTTCGAGGACATGCTTACACCGGGACTTCCCCCACCCTCACCCTCACCCTCACCCTCACCCTCACCCTCACCCCCCCAATCTCTCGTTTTTTTGTTTAGTAGCCCCTAATCTCTTATTCTTGAAAAGTCATTGGTTTACTAACCTGCATTTCTCTAATTGTTGTGGGTAATCTCTAAAGATATTGTCTTAACCGACTTTTTGTATGTGGATATATGATTTGGAATTAGTCGAGTCCACTCACTAAACACATCTTCTCTATGGGTCATGCCCTCCGTTTACAAAGCTCAGTAATTCTTCCTATGCTATCTCTAGTTCTTTCTTTGTAACGAGCTTTTCCATCACCGAATACTGAAATCACTCTAGGTCATTCTATCACGGTAGGGAATTATATGAAATAAAAGAAAACACATATCACAATTGAAAGAAAGGGATAGAAGAAGAAAACCAACACCCATGTTTAAGAATGTACTTTTAAAACATATTTCACAACTCCACTAAGGGGGGAGGGGTGGTGGATGTGGTGGCATCACTCATCACACACCCCATCCAATTATATGGTGTCACATCACCAACCCAAAATCCATCACATGTGATGGCTTTTTACTAGGGGTGGTGGTGTGGTGTGATGGTGTGTGATGGTTTTCTTTTAATAAATAATAAAATAAATAAAAAGAAAACAATATTACATTAACTAAAAAATAAAACAAGATTACATTAAACAAAGACAACTAAATTAAAAAACCGAAAAAAACCACCCAAAAAAACCTACGGCCCTTCCCAACCCCACTTGTCGCATATCTCGCGTTTGCGTTGAAGTAGGAGCGATTTAAAGGGTTCCTCAAGATGTTCGTGCGGTTGTAGGAGGAAAGTTAGATCGGCGTTTTTTTCATTCAAATGGTTAATATACGTCTCCTCACGTTTCATTTTTAACATATGAGCCTCTTTCCTAAGTTCCTTCTTCTCGGCCATTTCCCCCATCTTAGCCGACTTGTATTCGGCGAAATTTTCGACCACCGCTTCCTTTCCAAGTCTTGACGGTTCCCCACTTTTCTTGCGATTCGGCCGTGTGGGTGTGGGTATGTCTTCGTCGGGATTGTCTTCGGGTTCTTCGTTCAAGTTCATGTTCGGCATGTTGCATGACAAGCCGCCGGTAGATGTCGTGTAGTCCCCGGACTCGGAAGTTTTTGATCTTTTTGAACAAGATCCTTTCTTCCTTGGAGCCGTTGGTCCGTTCAAATCGACCAACGGAATCGGTACCCACTTCGCGTGACGTCTCGCAATCTGCCACGCATCCAAGTGAGGAAAATCCTTACAATGGTAAACTCGGAAATATTCGCACAAAGCGTTCGTTATCATAGTCGCCTCGCTCGATCCGCTTTGTGGAGTTCGGGACTACAAAACATTTAGAAAAAATATATATATAACAAATTGTAAAAATAAAGTACTAGATTATAAAATAAATAAACTAAAATAGTTACCTCTTGGACGTAACAAGCATTAAATTTTGACATTTTTCGATTCAAATCTCCCCACTTGCCAATCATTTGATCCTTGTTTCGTTCGGTTGCGCCGGGAAGTTGCGAGAAATGTTCTTTAATACGTTTCCATAACGCATCTTTTTTTTGTTGGTTTGAGCGTTTTTTTGATTCGGAGCAATGTAAATAATCCTTGGTCAAGGCGACCTCCTCATCGGCCAACCAACGCCGAGCACCTCTTTGATGCGGCTCCTCATCCTCGGATTCATCTTCATCCAATGTAACATCCCCCAAAATTTTGATCCAAATTTGACAACTTAGGAAAGTTGAGGGATCAAAAATAATATCAATACAAGACATGAGAAAATATTAAATAAGGAATTATAAGAAAAATAAGGAAATAAAAATATTTTCTAAGTTAAGTTTACTTACATGAAAGAAACTCCATCCCACATTGGAAGATGTAAGAAAGTGGAAGCATTCCACTAAGGTATAAATAAGAAAGATGGAATCCATCCCACATGGAAAGTGGTAAAGAAATGGAAGATATTTATAAGGAAAAGATTTTCCATAGTAATATTCTTTTATGAATATCATGCACCAAGTAGCCCTAGCGGAGGGTGCATAGCACCCGACGCGCATGCGCATGCGCACGCGCTCGGGCGAGGACGAAGGCGACGGCGAAGGGCGTTGGGCGCAATATGGCGCTTTGATGGCGCACTTTGCACTTAAGTGCCGCCTTATTATTTTTGGACAACGAGAATTAGACCTGAAACGACAAGCTACAAAAGATGAAGGACTGAAAACGAAAAATAATATTTATGGACCCATCGCGCTACGCGATGAGTCCAAGGAGACGGCCATCGCGATACGCGATGGGCCGTGATGAGTCATCAACATGTGTCGCACTTCCGGCGACTAGTGGCAACACACCATGACACGTGGTAGAACGTGTCAGACCACGTGGCGACACGTGGCAGACGTGTCAGGCCACGTGGCAACACGTGGCATAACCTCAGAAAGCTAGGCATCGCGATACGCGATGAAGGAAGAAAGGAGCTATAAATAGGGCAGGCCACGGCTCATTTGCACACACACATTTACTCTCTCTCTATAGAATTTACACTCTCTCTACCTCGGTTTGCGTGCCGAACATCGTTTTGCGTGCCACCGACCCAACAATCATCACCTCGTAATCCATGCCAAATACCCGGTGTGTTTCCCTGACGTGCGTGCCATCCAAAAATAACCCGACGTTCCGCCTCGAAGTACGTGCACGACCCGGCGACCGAACATTGCCTCGATTTGCGTGCCAAGGAAGGTGGATCAAGAACGCCTCGATAAACATGCGTATAGAGTAGAAGTGCTGCCCGTATAAACTTAGGAATATCTAAACTCCGAATACTGTGCGAGGTAAGGAGTTCTGCCTAAGTTATTATTTTATTATTATAAATGGCTTAAACCATAGTCGAGGGTATAGCCCAAACCTTGATTACGATTAAGAATAAAATAACTTTTCTTAAGCAAAGGTTATAATTAAAATATAGTTTCTTCTTGATTAAGAAACGTAAGCAAGTTTATTCAAGGGATATAATTGAATAGTATTTCTTTATTGTTAAGAAATATAATATTATAAAGTAATGTTTCTTCTTGAAGAAGAAACATCGTGTGTAAATGATAGACAAACAAAGGGACTAAAGGTCCAAATGTTTTGAATAAACAAATGCTTTTATCAAGGTTAAAGCTATACGAAATAGACTAAAGGTCTAAAGTTAGATCGTTGATCTAGTTATTTATACAAATGTTATTCTCGTACTATAGGTCCGAGGTAACAAAACAAGAAGAAGAGAACAGGAATCAGTATCAGAAACTGATTATAAACAGACAAGGTGAATACGCCCCAAACCTTTTATATTGAATCAGAATGTTTGCATAGGATTTACGAATCCTTAAAACTTTGTGTACAATAATAAGAAACGGACACTCTGATTAAGAGTATACATGTGTCTGGATCCAAACATACATGGTGACTCGGCATTTCCCCGAGGCCATGCATATCATCAACACGCCTCTGAAGGTCTACGGGACTGTTCAGAGAAATGATATTGTGTATATAATTAATTGTACATGGTACTTAGGGTAATTTGATCCCAATTTAGTTGGGTGCCTAATGAGTAGTCACAAAGGTATTATTGTTGGTTTCACAAAGGTATTGAAAAGATATTTTAGAGTCAGTGTTATTCACAAGCTTAGTGCTGACGTATTTTCCCACCCATGTTACAGGGAAACAAGAAAGGTTAGAACAGACAAGCAAGAAGGAATAGAAGATTGGAGTTATAGTCATTAGATGCTATCTGGTAGCTAAGATACTTTATTTGGAAATATTATAAAAGAGTTATGTTTTTCAAAGAAATGTAATTGAAATATCAAACGGGTAATTAAACCCGAGATTTTAATAATTTTTCAATATAATAATATTTTTTTAAAGACTTTCGCTAAAACAAACCCGCAACTCTGATTTATTTACAAAACAGGTACCAACTTGTGGTCACACGCCTAGGCCCTAAAGTGGGGTGTGACATCCAAAGTTTGCACATCGTGACGAAAAGCACTTGCAAATTGATGTATAACATCGTTATTGTCTAGGGGATCGACAGACATTTGGGACGGTTGAGATCCAAACATTTGAGACGGTTGTGACGGTTGAGATCCAAAATTTTGAAAAGCATTATTTGGGTAATTTTGGGTAGAAAAAGGGGGTATAAAAGGTTGGTTTTGATACGATTGGTTTTGGGACGGTTGATAATAACGTTGTTGTTGGGAAGGTTGTTGTTGGTTTTGGGACAGATGAAAAGGTTGGGGATAATAAGGTTGTTGTTCGGAAGGTTGGTTTGTGTTGGGTTCGTCTTGTAAGCGAAATCTCGTCGGTTCGCCTAGATTTTGTCGAACCTTTGGTCGGGTTTGGGTTTTCTTTGAACCCGACCCACGTTTCTTAGAACCCTCCATTTGATATGTTAAAAATGGTGTGTGTAATAGAAGATTTTGAGTTAGATTTGAGTTGGATTTGAGTTGGATTTGTGTATGTTTTGAAGATATATTTATAATGTTTTTATTGTGTTTGTAAATAATGTTTTTTTATTTATTTTTCACAACTCCAACGGCTAGAATGACCCCCCCCCCAACGGCTATTTTTTTTGGAAATGCACCTCCACCAAGCGTGATGGCCATCACGCAAACTACCACATTTCCGCGTGATAAGGGGGCGGCAGCGATGTTGAAAGTGCCATCACGCGTGATGGGGAGGCCACCACGCACCGCCCCGTCCGCTCTAAGAACGCATCTTGCTAGAATAGCCTTAAATGCACCTCTAATCTTAGTATACTGTTGAGCTTGAAATCTTCAATCTAGATTGAAACATTTACTAGAGAAACTTTAATATAAAAAGCTAAATAAATATAATTTTATTTTTAAAGTAACAAAAAAAACATAAATATAAAAATTCAAACTCAATTTAAATTTAAAAATAAATGTGACATGGGTATTCATGGCACACGAGCGTGACCATCTCATTGCATCCACTGGGAGGCAAGTCAAAAGGTGGAGATGGGGTGGTGTTGGTTACGAGGTGATTGAGAAATATCAAAGATGTGGCCCGCTCGTTTTTTTAGTCTTTTTAACTTTTTACTCTCTTTTACTTTAAAAAGAATTCTTTCTGGCATTTATGATCTTTTCAAAAAATATTGGTTTCTTCCAAGAATAATTATGTTTTTATATTTACAATAATTTAAATATCAAAACCAATACTTCAAACAAACTTAAATGTAATTTTTATGTCAACCGGTAAAGTTAATAAGAAAAAAGAAACACTTTCTATCTGACTAATCAACCCTCATATTTGACGTGATACTATTTGGTTGTTTACGTATATATACATGACATCGATTGTGATATTATGCACCTGTATAGAAGAGTATACATCGTATATAAGAAGTAAAAAACTAATGCACTGGAAATAATTAATAACTATACGCTGATGTGTTAAATATATATGCATCCATTGATCCACGTATAATATCTGGGGTTGTGATTCAGTATAGATAAGATTAACATACCAAGTGTACAAATATGAGTACGTTTGGTATTTGGTACATGTTTGGAATATATAGGAGTTTAATTTAGATTCCTCATTTCTCTAACCATGTTATTATTGAACAAGGATAAAACGTTCTTTCAATATTAAATAATATAACATCCAAGATTCGAACCAATAAACAAATCACTTAAAGTCGGCTACTAAATTAGGGTTCTTCAATACTATCTTATCATTAAATCAACCACCAATTTGGTACCCGTCACGTACCTGTGCAAGTACCGATACCTAAACTAATTCAGGTTGGTTGTTACTCGTACTGCACCGGTTTTAAGATCATTAAAGATTTGGAAATAAAAAATCAAAGTGGCACAAAAACGGGCACCGTACCCGTACTCATACGATACCGAAATTTTTTGTACAAGTATTGGTACATGATTATATTGATTTTTGGTATAGGCACAAACGGATACAAATACGGGTAGGATACATATACTATCCCAAGTCATCCCTATTTACCATCACCACTTTAGTGAGGTGATCATGAGTTTTACCTTATGTTCATCTAAAAGCTTAATCTGTACGACGTTACGAGTTCACATCCTACTCATAGGTCGTATTCATCTATTTAAACATGAATGAATCACCACTAAAAAAACTTTCCACAGGTTTAGGTAGTCTATATATCATATAAATGAAACTCATAAACCTTAACTATAATGAAATTGTTTTGACACAATAATTGTCAAGAATCTTGGAAGAAAGGGGTCACCCACCATAGGACTTTTCTCCTTTCTTCTTTCTCTCCTTGTTTCAAGTATCTCATATCTATCTTTCTGAAATAACCAGTCTCTTCACCACTTGAGACTTCACTTCTTCTTCGGTCCTCATCCTGACACATTCATTATCATTATTACCCATTAACCCATCTTCCAAAATCCAACCCCAATTGAGTATGACTACTTTCATGGGTTTTGTCTTTATCTCCATTCTAAATTTTCAAATTGTCACCATTTATGCAAGACCCACCAACAGCTTCACCTTACCTCTTCATCTATCATCTTCTTCTTATTCACCTGCTCCTGCACCTTCAATGGCTGATTCCTCTGCTTGTATGTTTAATTAATTACTAGGGTTTAATTAGCATTATTATTATGAAAATTGAATCTTTAGGAATGATTATTTTGATGAATTTGATCAGGGATTCAAGATAAATCAACCCACCAATCACATTCAAACAAAAAGCTTATTATAGCCCTCATTTCAGCCTCTACTTTAACAGGACTCATATTATTGCCCTTAATGTGTTTGATGATATGCCGCAGACACAAATTTTTCAGATCCGCCAAAACCAGGGCCTATAGATTAGGTAATATTAATTTCCCATAACACAAAACATTGAATTTTATTTTATTTATTTTTTCACAAGTTTTTATATTTTTGTGTTGTAGATCAGTTAAGAGGGCTTCCTTTAAGTTCATTTATCAGTAGAACTAATAGCACTTTCAAACCGAACACGCAAAAGCCGTCGGTGACAATTATGGATTACAACTTGTTACTAACTGCAACAAATAATTTTCAAGAAAGTGAGATATTAGGGTCGGGTGGATTCGGGTGCGTGTATAAAGCTCGGCTCGATGACGATTCGTTTGCTGCAGTCAAGAAACTGGATAATCAAAGCCGAGACGCCCTTAAAGAGTTCCAGGTTACTTTAATCAAATTCCTGTTAATTTTAACTGTTTCTTAATCTTCAAGACTCGATTTTTGACAACTTGTGATTCGGGCTTTGCAGACGGAGGTTGATATATTGAGTAAAGTTCAACATCCGAACATAATCACCTTGTTGGGATATTGTGTTCATGATGAAACCAAGCTGCTTGTTTATGAATTGATGCAAAACGGTTCCTTAGACACTCAGTTACACGGTAACATGCAACTTTTTACTGATTTGCGATAAAGTTTGTGTCTTTTGTATATAAAGATTATAAATTTAATGCAAATTGATGTTTATAGGGCCTTCTTGTGGATCCAATTTAACGTGGTATGGCAGGATGAAAATTGCTTTAGATACAGCAAGGTGGTACCTTCTGTAAAGCTTTAAATATTCTGTACATTAAATAAGGTCTTAGTATTATTATTTTTATTCTTTTCGACTTATTTTTGTGATTTAATAGAGGGTTGGAATATTTACACGAGCATTGCAAACCTTCTGTGATTCATAGAGATTTGAAATCATCTAATATCCTTCTAGATTCTAGATTCAATGCCAAGGTAACACATTTTTATATCTTTTCATAATTTTAGACTTGTTATTAACGTTTTTTTTTCCTTAAAGCTTTCGGATTTCGGTCTTGCGGTTATGGATGGTGCGAATAAGAACATAAAGCTTTCTGGGACGTTGGGTTATGTAGCTCCCGAGTATCTTTTAGATGGTATGTCCCACATTTCTTGAATATTAATTTGAAATAGAGAACTACAATTACCAGATAAATATCTGCGCATATATATTAGGTAGGTTTGAAATTTAATAAAAAAAAATAGTGTCCTATAAAATTTCACTCATAGCAAAAGCTACTAGTAAAATTTTAAAAGAAACAAGATTTGTCTTTTACCAGGTTTAAAATTTGAAATCAAGAAAAAGATTTGTCTTTTACTAGGTTTTTAATTTAAAACTAAAAACAAGAATTGTCTTTTATTTCGTGGGTCCTATTTATACACAACCAAAGTTAGCAAAAGTTGAATCATACTTTAAAGTATGAATACGGGTGTAAACGAACCGAACCACTAGTGAGCTACTTGAGATCGGCTCACTAAGAGCTCGAATCAATCGAGCTAAATCGAACTCGAGCCTAAAAATAAGCTTGTTTAAATAAATGAACCTAAGGCCGAGCTCGAGCTTCACTTATCGAGCTTACTCGTGAGCCTAAACGAGCCTTGTACGTATATAATTCTTATTTAGTGTATTAAATATATATTTATATGATAATTATTGTTATGTACAAATTTTGATAAAAATAACTAAATAGTTAATAACTTAAATATATAAAAAAATTTATAAATGTACAATATAAAGTAATTAATAATAAACAAGCCAAACTCGAGTTTCAGAAATAGAGCTTGAAATGAGCCAAGCTCGAGCTCTAGTACGTTAAGCGAGCCACGCTCGAGCCTAGTCTAGACTGGGCTCGGCTAGTTTACACCCCTAGCTATTATTTTTATATGTAATATAGCATATGAATGATGATATAATTATTCCTTTTATTTGTTAAATTCTAAAACTATTGTTTTTGTTACAAGGGAAACTAACCGATAAAAGTGATGTATATGCGTTTGGAGTTGTACTCTTAGAGCTTTTACTAAGGAGACGACCCGTTGAAAAGCAAGCCCCATCAGAGTGTCAATCTCTCGTCACTTGGGTTAGTTTTTGCTCGGTTTTCAGATCTAAAATGCAATATTTTACAAAATTTTGAACCTGATATAAATCGGTTTCATAAACTTTTGCAGGCTATGCCTCAACTAACAGACAGATCAAAGATTCCAAGTATCATAGATCCCGTGATTCGGGACACAATGGATCTTAAACACTTGTATCAAGTAAGTTATAACTCGTTTGTTGAATGATTTATGGTTAATACTCATAATAATTAATAAACCGATATTTGGCGTGTAGGTGGCGGCTGTGGCGGTGTTGTGTGTTCAACCAGAACCAAGTTACCGCCCGTTGATAACAGATGTTTTGCATTCTCTTGTTCCACTTGTACCGGTTGAACTCGGTGGGACCCTCAGAGTTGGTGAAAATAGGGTTGCTGCAGCATGTGATTCATGAGTTCAGTTTTTGATTTAGATGGTTGTAATCGTGTAATTATATTGATTAAATCCATTTTGTTAGATTTAAAGTTTAAACACATGAATCCTAGTTGATATAGAGTGTAACAAGATAAAAACATGTTTTGGTGCTTTTTAAATATAATCTAGAGTATAGAATTAATAGAATATTTCTGAAATTGAGAGACCTTAAACCTATATAACTTAACTATATATAATATTTAATTTATTTAATATACCACTTCAAGCTTCTCTTTAACTCTATTATTATCTTACTTATAAACACTTATTTTATTAATTTTTCTTTTTCTTATACACTCTATAGTATTATTTCTTACATTTACGAGGCTAACCAGTAGACCGTATATATTCATCATTTTTTGATTCAATTGATTCAAATATCCGGTCCATCTTAATTGCAAAGGTAAATCTCCTTTAAATAATAGTGAGAGGTAGGAGGTTCAAACTTCACTATCACCAATTTATATGAGAGATATGAGGGATGACCCTGGCTTGCCAGAGTTCGAGTCCTGATCTCACCCGGTTTTACCGGCTCCTCGCTGTCGTGCCGTTTGGCGGGTGTGGGGGTTAGGTTTTATCCGGTGAATTCCTCAATAGATGGACCGCTAGGGGCTCCGTCCGTTCGGACTAGTGGCCGGCTCGGGCTACCTTTAGCCAATGGGGGCCGCGTACGGAGTATGGAGTACCCGGCGTTACTTAGTTGGTCGTTCAAAAAAAATAATTCAAAATATTGTAAATATTTGTAGAGATGATATATAGTATCTTTATAGTTAGAATATTATCATTCATTATACTGACAGAGATTAAGAGAGAGAACTTGATTGAGATGCAAAATTTAGAAAGTCTATAGAGAAGAGAAGTTTGTTGGATTTAATGGTCGGTTCGGGTCAAGTCAACGCGACCGACCCGAATGTGACCCAGACTGAGTTACACTGGAGGTAACGAGATATAAACCTACTTAAATGTTAATTAGGCCCGACACAATCTATTAGTTTGACCGACAAGTGGTTAAAGGCTTTGTTTGTGTTAATTGGGCTCAAGCCCAATTGGTTTTACTTGATTGAAACCTAATAACCCTCTATAAATAGTATAAGATAATATTATTTATGTATAACCTTAAAAACCATAAAACCCTAGCTGCCCACTATAATCCGGCGCCGCTTTCCGGCCAACCGGTTTTCTGGCGAGTGCTTTCCGGTCGCCGCAAACACCACACAGCCACCAACCATCATCCTTCAGTCACCATAAGCACCATCGCAGTTCCACACTAACTCCGGTGTCGTTAAAACATTCCTTGCGTTTTCCGGCAGACCTGCAACTACGGCGAACTCGAGATTCCGGTCAATCCGGTATTCCGGTGAACTGCTGCTGCTGTTGTGTTGTTGTTCCGTTGCTGTCTGTTGTTCGAGCTGCTGTCCGCCGCTTTTTCACTGCTGCCTGACGCCGTGAGCTGCTGCTACACCACCTGCTGGAATTTCCGTCGCCGCCACCTTCAGCTGCTGCCGCCGGATCTTTCACGGGTCGTTTGATTGTGTCATTTCTAGCTTGTTTCGTTAACCTTCGGTGTCTTCCCGGTTTCGATAACCGAGGTATATCGACAACTTATCTATGATTGATTTATTCTTGTTTATCGTACTCGTATTGTTGTAATCGGATCCGGGTTTTAGGTTTCTGTTTTGGTTCGTTTAATCGTTTATATTCCGCTGCGTTTTTATAGTTCGTTTATATCCTTGTTTATTAATATTGATTAATAACTATTGAAACGAAATAATTACTAAAACGGGTTTAAAAGGTTTATCCGTTTTCGTTCCGAACCACCGTTGAAACCCAAAAGTGGTATCAGAGCCACGGTTACAATGTACGAGTCGATCCCGGTTCGCTTAAACCGGATCTACATCATAAACTTTAAATAGTTTAAAGTTTTTGATCTAGATATGTTTTCGGGTAATTTTAGATTTGGTCAAACTTTTGTTTATTGTATCTGACCAAGTCAAAACGACCCGAAATTTTATTTATTTTGAATATGTAAATCCGGGCCCGACCTATGTGTTGTTTTGGTTGTTGAGCTTGTTTTTGGCCATATGGATGGTTCAAAAGTTGTAAACGGTTATTATTTTATTTTTCGGTTTTCTTTTGGCCATTTGGATGGTTCAAATTTGTATTAGGATATTATTGTTAGTATTATAAATTTGTAATTAAGAAGACGCGAAGATAACCGAGGACGAGCTAAAGGATTTCTTGGAGTTTGTGGGAGTTCGGGCAAGATGACGGGATGCACGAAGAAGTCCATCCTTGTGGTTGTTTTGTGTTGTGAACCGCTTGACCCGATCGGTCTCCCTAATTGGCTCTAGCGAGACCGATCACATTTTGGCCATACGGATTTACATATTATTATTTGCTATTGTGGTTGCTTGGATTGTTTATAATAGGATTATAATATAACCGACCTAATACCAAATAAATTTGAAAATAAACATTTTATTAACCGATTATGTTTTGCAAATTAAAAGCGTTTTGATTTCCAAAACTAATTACTTAATAGTTTTTCTAATAACTTAAAATTGGTTAGTCGTATCGCGACAAACTTAGTTTTTAATAGGTTATTTAAAACTAAGTGTCCTAAGAGATGAAAGGGTTCATCAATTCGTCCCGATAATAAATACAGTAAAATTTGACTTTTACTCTATTTGGTAATTTTAAAATTTATCCCAATTTGAAACCAATAGTTTATGCCAATCCTACTACAAGTCACACTTGAGGCATACTGCGAAATTTCGAGTGTTTGGAGCTACAACACCGCACTTGTTTTCTAGCTTATCCCATCAAGGTGAAAGCGTTTCGTTGACACATCCGGCCCTTTCACAAGTCACGGTGCTAGGACAACTATTACTTTACTCTCCTGTTACGTGCTAAAGTTGTCTGGAGACTTAAAGTGGGCAAAGATGAGGCTAAACGTATCTATACAGACAATCGTTGTCTCTATAGGCCTCATAACCGAGAGTTGTGCTCTATTCACAATTGGCAATCGTTGTCAATCTGCCTGACCACTTATTAATGTTGTGTGCTACAGCTGTCTTTAATAACTGGAAGCTGGATTCTCATGCTCCTATTTCATTAATGTTATTGGGTCATTAATAATAGGACTACAACGTCGAAAATACTAATTGAATTTACTTTTCTTTAATAATCAGATGTCGTCAAACGAATACTCACCCTACGCCCTTAAGACTATCCTTGAGAAGGATAAACTGAACGGTACCAACTTCATCGAATGGCACCGCAACTTGAGACTTGTTCTGACCATGGCAAAGCGCCTGTATGTTCTCGATGGACCAGTTCCAACCGAGCCTGAAAACAACACAGCTGCTGCACGAAAAGTTCTTGACAAGCATAAGGATGACTCGGCTGAGGTCTCCTGTATTATGCTAGCCACCATGACTTCTGAGCTTGCTAAAAGGCTTGGAAGACTTTGGTGCCTATGAGATTCTTGAACAACTCAAGGGCATGTTCCAGAAACAAGCCTGTCAAGAACGTTTCGACACCATGAAACAACTCATCAGTTGCAAGATGGCAGAGGGGTCTCCCGTCAGTGCACTTGTTCTTAAGATGAAGGGGCACATCGATAAGCTTAAGAAACTTGATTATCCCCTGCCCGATGAGATGGCAGCTGATTTCATCCTCAACTCTCTCCCTAAATCATACAACCAGTTCGTAATGAATTTCAACATGAATGGTTGGGTGAAGACAGTGCCGGAGCTTCATAACATGCTCAAAACGGCTGAGTTGGACCAATCAAGTTCTGATGATTCGATCTGCTGGTGTCAAGAAACCAAAACCAAAAAATCGTGGTTTTAGGGGAAGGTAAGAAGAAAGTTACTGTTGCTGCCAAGGTTGCCACCAACACTAACAAGATAGTTGCAAAGCCAAAGCCGCCCCCCTTTGAGGAGTGCAAGTGCTACAAATGCAACCAAATGGGGCACTGGATGAGAAACTACCCCGAATACCTTGCTGAGATCAAGAAGAAGAGAGCCAATGGTGAAGGCTCTTCTGGAGGTATTTCCATATATGCTATTGAACTTTTCACTGTCTCTAGCAACACATGGGTATTTGATACCAGATGTGGTTACCACATCGTTAATGTCTTGCAGGAGCCTGAGAAGTGGAGGAAACCGAATAAAGGCAGCATGGAACTCATCGTTGGAGATGGGAAGAGAGTACCAGTTCTGGCAACTGGAGTATTTCATTTTACTTGTCCATCTGGCCTAGTTTTTCCTTTGAATAATTGTTTGTATGCTCCTGGCTTGACCAGAAACATCATTTCAGTTTCGTTGTTGTTTGAACAAGGATTTAAGTATGTCTTAATGGCATGGCTATTTCTGCTTACTTAAATGATATCTTTTATTTTGAGGCTAAACCTCGAAATGGTATTTATGAGATTGATGTTCAAACTGACAATAACGTATATCATCTTTCAAAACGTATCAAGACTAGCATCAATGATACTTTTCTATGGCATTGTCGACTTGGCCACATAAGCAAGGCAAGAGTTAAAAGACTCCAATCCGAAGGGATTCTTGAATCCACAGGACCGGACTCTTTTGACAATTGTGAGTCTTGCTTAGCTGGCAAACTCGCCAAAGACTCCTTCACTCATAAAAGTGAACGAGCAAGTGATCTGTTAGGACTCATACATACTGATGTATGTGGACCTTTCAGAACCATGACTAGAAACCATGAAATATACTTCGTTTATTTTATCGACGAGTATAAAACAATTAAGATACTTCGATCAGATCGAGGTGGAGAGTATTTCAGCTCAGAGTTCATCACTCATCTAAAAGAGCATGGAATTGTTTCACAGCTCACTCCACCTGGCACACCCCAACTTAATGGCGTGAGCGAGAGGAGAAATTGAACTTTGCTAAACATGGTTCGATCGATGATTTGTAGAACTAACTTGCCTCACTCCTTTTGGGGTTACGCCCTTATGACCGCCGCCCGCATTGTCAATCTAGCTCCAACTAAGAAGATAGACAAAACTCCATATGAGATATGGCATAAGGGAAAGAAGCCCAAATTGTCTTATCTTAGAGTATGGGGATGTGATGCTTATATCACAAGTGAGTCTGATGACAAACTTGATCCCCGCGGCGTAAAAGTTATTTTCGTCGGATAGTATAACAAAAGCGGTTATTACTTCTTTCATCCTGATACAAATATGATTTCTATCAAGAGGAAAGGCCACTTCCTTGAAGAAGAATTTCTTAATCAAGGAACTGGAGATAATATTGTCGATCTTGAAGAGATTCGAGAACCACAAACAACCGCTGAAGAAGTTGGAGCGTCTGATCAACAAGTTGTTGTTGCTGATACATCAGACGTGAACACGAGCGTTCGCAGAAGTAGTAGGACTCCCGTACCAAATTCTAGATAATTATGGCATCTAGATGGTCCCGAAGTCTTATTAGTAGCCGAGTCTATGGACGAGCCTACTAACTACAAATCTGCCATCTTGGATCCGGAATCCAAGAAATGGCAAGATGCCATGAACGCCGAGATGCAATCCATGCATGATAACCAAGTTTGGAACTTGGTTAAGCTACCCCCCGATAGTCGGCAGTAGGGAGCAAATGGATTTTCAAGAGAAAAACCGACATGCATGGAAATGTGCAAACCTATAAATCACGGCTAGTCGCGAAAGGTTTTACTCAAACTCAAGGTGTTTACTATGATGAAACTTTTTCGCCCGTTGCTATGACTAAGTCAATTAGGATATTGCGGGCCATTGCTGCATACTATGACTATGAGATATGGCAAATGGATGTCAAAACCGCTTTTCTTAATGGACATCTTTCTGAAGATGTCTATATGGTTCAGCTTGAAGGTTTTGTCGATCCAAAATATCCTAATAGGGTTTGCAAATTGAACAAGTCCATTTATGAACTTAAGCAAGCATCTCGAAGCTGGAATCATCACTTTGACGAGAAAATCAAAGAGTTTGGTTTTGTCAAAAATGAAGATGAACCTTGTGTTTACAGAAAGGCTAGTGGGAGCACTATATCATTCCTCATCTTGTATGTGGATGATATACTAATCATTGGAAACAACATTCCTATGCTTAAGAAAGTTAAGAAATGGTTGGAATCTTGTTTTGCAATGAAAGATCTTGGAGAAGCCGCATATATTCTGGGAATAAAGATCTATAGAGATAGATCTAAGCGGATTCTAGGGCTAAGTCAAAGTACTTACATAGACAAAGTAATGGCACGCTTCTCAATGGAAAACTCCAAGAAAGGAGCTGTTCTAATGACTAAGGGAACCGTGTTGAGCAAATCGCAATCTCCGGCAACGGACATTGAAACTAAACGTATGCAAGCAATTCCATATGCTTCTGCGGTTAGCTCTATCATGTATGCTATATTGTGTACTAGACCTGACGTCTTGTATGCCTTGAGCATGACCAGTCGTTTTCAACAGAGTCCTGGCATTGCCCATTGGACTGCTGTTAAGAACATTCTAATGTACTTGAATAGGACCAAAGACATGTTCTTGGTGTTTGGGGGAGTGGAAGAGGAGCTCACTGTAAAGTGTTACACTGATGCTAGCTTCCAGACTGACCGAGATGATTCTCGCTCACAGTCAGGTTTCGTTTTCACTATCAATGGAGGAGCTATTTATTGGAAGAGCTCCAAGCAGAGTGTAGTGGCGGATTCTACCACCGAATCAGAATATATAGCTGCATCAGATGATGCTAAAGAGGCTGCTTGGATGAAGAAGTTCATCACCGATCTCGATGTGGTTTCGAGTATACACAAACCAATCGAGATATTATGTGATAACACAGGTGCTATTGCTCAAGCCAAAGAGCCAAGTTCTCATCACAGAACCAAGCATATTCTAAAGAAGTTCCATCTTATTCGGGAAATATTGGAACGAGGTGACATCGTGATAAGCAAAGTAGACACAGATCAAAATCTAGCTGACCCGTTCACTAAGCCGATGACTCAGGACAAGCATGATCAGCATAGAGATGCTATCGGGCTTAGACTTGCTAGTGATTTATTTTGATTTAGTATTTGGATGTATGGACGTTTAATCAGTTGTACTTCTCTGTTCACTTTTGATTTAATGGTTAAATGCAAACGTTGAATAATACAACTGTGTTCATTTTAATACGTTTAATCCGTGAATATTGTATTCTAAATTATCCGTAGTCAGTCAGACTCGTGGGAGCGATTCTGAATTAAGACTATTCTGACTTTGGACTCAAGCAGTTGACTTCCAAACTCACAGACCTCATTATGAATGACGTTGGATGTAACTCGTATCAAATCATCTTCATGGATCTTGATCATAAGATATTTTGATAATAGTATGCTCATTTAGTATCCTTAGACCTGAGATACATATAAGAACTTTCGTTTACCGAGGAATATTCTTTGATCATGTCAACCGCTGTTGCGTAACTGCCAGCCATAAAGGCATTGGTTGGGAATGTTCTGGAGTTCAGTGGGAGTTGTATGTAGTCAAGATGGGATTCTGTACTCTTACAATAAAATGTAACAGTTAGACATATTGGCGCCCTCGTTGATTCAAATTGGTAAAGTGTGAGGCCTCACCCAAACTAACTGTGTGTTTGATTGGACCACTTTGATTCTATATCGAGAACTACAATAATTGAACACTATATGAGATTGATTTGATCCATGTTTCATTGTTCAATTGATGTCTTATACAGAAAGGATAGATGACAACGATTACTATAAATTCATTATCTTGCAATAAGGTATTCCAAGATACTTTGGTTATGGATTTAAAAATGTCATATTTGGTTGGGGATAGCTATGTGTAGCTAGAACGCCTCTAGCTATTAGCGTTGTGATACTTGACCCAAATTCGTCCAAGTGGGAGACTGTTGGATTTAATGGTCGTTTCGGGTCAAGTCAACGTGACCGACCCGAATGTGACCCTGACTGAGTTACACCGAAGGTAACGAGATATAAACCTACTTAAATGTTAATTAGGCCCGACACAATCTATTAGTTGGACCGGCAAGTGGTTAAAGGCTTTGTTTGTGTTAATTGGGCTCACGCCCAATTGGTTTTACTTGATTAAAACCTAATAACCCTCTATAAATAGTATAAGATAATATTATTTATGTATAACCTTAAAAACCATAAAACCCTAGCTGCCCATTATAATCCGGCGCCGCTTTCCGGCTAACCGGTTTTCCGGCGAGTGCTTTCCGGCCGCCGCAAACACCACACAGCAACCAACCATCATTCTTCAGTCACCATAAGCACCATCGCAGTTCCACACTAACTCCGATGTTAAAACATTCCTCGAGTTTTTCCGGCAGACCTGCAACTCCGGCGAACTCGAGATTCCGGTCAATCCGGTATTACAGTGAACTGCTGCTGCTGTTGTGTTGCTATTCCGTTGTTGTGCTGTCTGTTGTTCGAGCTGCTGTCCGCCACCGTTTCACTGCTGCCCGACGCCGTGAGTTGCTGCTACACCACCTGCCGGAATTTCCACCGCCGCTGCCTTCAGCCGCCGCCGCCAGATCTTTCGCGGGTCGTTTGATTGTGTCATTTCTGGCTTGTTTCGTTAACCTTCGGTGTCTTCCCGGTTTTGATAACCGAGGTATATCAACTTATCTATGGTTGATTTATTCTTGTTTATCGTACTCGTATTGTTGTAATCGAATCCGGGTTTTGGGTTTCGGTTTTGGTTCGTTTAATCGTTTATATTCCGCTGCGTTTTTATAGTTCGTTTATATATCCATGTTTATTAATATTGATTAATAACTATTGAAACGAAATAATTACTAAAACGGGTTTAAAAAGTTTATCCGTTTTCGTTCCGAACCACCGTTGAAACCCAACAAAGTTGTGAATGCATCCATAGCTATAAAAGTATTAAAACGGTCATTGCAATTTAATATTAAGAAGTTGGTATTAGTTGAAGAATGACAGTTGAGTTACACTAATTATATGTCATAACAAATAGTTAGTTAATTGTTTTCTAAAAGCAAAAGCATAAAAGTAATTTTAAATTTAAGCATCTGAATGGAATAAAAGTTTATGCTTTTTTTGTTTATTTTAAACTGAAACAGAACTTGCATCATGTATTAACTTCAGCTACAAGTTTACATTATTACAACGTACCATTCTCTGCAAATGGAGACTAAATAAGCCTGTCCAAAAAATTCATGGTGTTCTTGTCATCTTTTGTTAACTCACATTTTGCAGTAGATAAAACCGCCATCTAATGTCATGTAAACGTGCCATTTATCCATCATGTCATCCCTCTATATACACGTTTGCATAAAGTATTCAACTTTAGAATCTTGAAAAAGAAAAAAAAAAGGAAAGAACCCATAAAACAAATTAAAACAACTTTTGTGGTAACCTTGACGATAGAGGCTATTGTGATTTTATTGTTAATGGTTCACGCTACTTTACTAGGGTCATTCGAGTTTATCCAAAGATATTAAGCTGGTACACATCAACACTTACGGCCAGATTGTAGATTTATTCACAAAAGTTCTTGGTGCTAGATAGTTGCAATTACTACTTACAAGTTGGACATTCATAAACTTCATACTCCAACTTGTTAATGAAAGCTATTGTGATTTTATTGTTAATGGTTCACGCTACTTTACTAGGGTCATTCAAGTGACTTTGTATAAAGTTTTTGAATTCAATTCCACCCCATAAAGAAACATTAGGTTGTCACAATGTAACTGTCACACCTATAAAATTTGCAAACGCCACTATCGGGTGGATCAATGATTGGATGCTTGATCCTCACTTCACTCTTGGCCTGCTGTGATTTCTTTCGTATGGCTTATTTCACATCTTTGATTTTTAAGTGTATAAAGTGTTGTACAAATCGCTAGTTGCTAGTCGCTAGTCGGACAGTGAAGTGGGGACTAACGATTAATCGAATTGGACTTTAATGTATAATTTTCAGTTTAATACACACACACACATTTTTTTATGTAATTTTCAGTTTTGGGAATATCTCATAAAATAGTAACCAACTTTCAAAAGTCTTCCAATTAGGTTACTAATGCATATTTTCCTCAAATCGGGTCATTAAATCTTCAAATCGAGTCTCATCGATTTTTTTGTACGTCAAGAAAGAAGTGGAGGATAAGATGTGGGGGTCGGAATTTGCAATATATGTAGTTAATTTAAAAAAAAGGTAATTATATTAAAATTCAAAAATAAAAAATAAAACCCACTTCGCCACTCAATGTCAACATAAAAAAAAGATAATTTTTTTATGTGAAACAATGAAGAAAAACACTAAAAAACATGTTAAAACCTTTAATTAAATAAAATATGAAAGTTGAGTGAATTAATTGAAACATTTTTTAAAGATGAGTGACCTAATAGAAACACTTTTGAAACTTGGTTACTATTCTACGAAATTGCCCCGTTCAGTTTTATACATACACATACATATTTTGGCTGGAATCTCGCTTGAAACCGCTGGTTTTTGCTGGAAACCGCTGATTTTCGTCGGAATCTCGCTGGAAACCACCGATTTTGCCCAGATTTGACCGGAAACCACCGATTTTGGCCAGATTTGACTGGAAATGTCGATTTTGGCCGGATTTGACCATCGACCGATTAATTAGCCGACTAGCACACAATTAATCAGTGAAGTGAGGACTATCAATTAATCGGTGACTAGTCGGGATTTTTGTGGAGGGAAAGATTTGGATCACTACCAAATGACCATTAGAGTAGAGCCGCTTAACGAGTCGACTCAACTTTAGCTCGAGCTTGAAGTTAAACGAGACAGATCGAATCTACTCATTTATTCTTAATGAGCTTACATTTAAGCTCGAACTTGGTTTGTAAAAAGCTAGAGACAACTCATTTAAATTAAAATTGTTTTTAATATTTAAGTAAAAGTTATTAATAGAGTTAAAATTAGGGTGTTTACTATATAATCATATCGTATCCATGACCTATTAGTTTAGTGGTATGGTATCATCCTTCACAAATGTGAGGTGGTCGATTCAAATCCTTGTAAGGGCAAGATTTGATGGATTTTAGGTGGAAATAATTTGCTCTTCACAAACATACAATTATATCATGCGATCTTATTTAATGAAGAGTTATAAAATATGTTAATTAAAAGTTAAGCTTAACTTAAAAAAGCTAAACGAGGGAGCATATTTGGTCTTAAGCTTGGCTAGTTTGCAAACTGAGCTAGATAGACTCGGCTCATTCATAAACGAGTCGGTTCCCAAGTGAGTAGGGTTTTATTTATTTATTTACTAGGTTATAAACCCGTGTATTACACGGGTTTGAAAAATTAAATCTCATAACTTATCTTATTATATGATTATGGTTTTCAATCTACAATAATCATGTACAAAAAACACATCAAAACTCTTAGAAAAGTTACAAGAGTTGGAAAATGTAAACAAACTACTTCTAAATATATTGTTGTGTTAGTTTCAACATATCTTGCTACTGAACTAACACTTGCAATAGTTTCTATCGGTAAAAAAATTACCAAATGATTCAAACTGAGGGTTTAACGATATTAATTTATTAACCACCCATAACTAACAAAAAAATAAACTTGTATGGCTTACTTCATATATTTTTTTCTAATCCATGCCTTAGGTTATAAAATTAAAAGAAAGAGTAACTGCATATTTGATAATATCAGGAAAGAAAGTGTAATATTAATAAAATTATAGGCATTTATCACAATTTTTTTTCGGTTTCAAACATGCTATCTTACTAAACTTTTAATTTTAGATGATCTTTACACACTTTACTCAACTCCAACGACATACAAGAAATTACACAATTATAGTGAGTTTTATATTTTTGTGTAAAAAAGAGGTGTAAGGAAAACATGTTCCGAACCAAAAGTAATATTTTTCTTAAAATGACCAGTTTTGACCCTAACTTGTACCAATCAAACCGGTTCTTATGCGTTGCACCAACTGACACGACCCGTCTGTTTTGCTAGCTATAAGTGAGCACAAGTAGTAAATTTGACCCGTTTACTTAAAAGGTCGAATAGAAGTTAAACTTTCCTTAATTATTCTAAGTCATACTAAAAGTGGGCATGTTTCAAGTGGAACTTGTTGTGGCCCATTACATAAACCAGAGTAAAAAAAATCCATTGCAAATGTTTTATTCATAACAAATAAGTATCACACTACAAAACAAACCATCATTCCACCCATGTATCAAACAATTTTGAGATTCTTGTATAAAAGATACAATATAAACAAATTATAATAATAAACAACCAACTTAAAAGAAACATATTAGTATTTCGAATACCATGCTCAAGATATTACTTCTTACAATGATTTTGTATAAAAATTGATTTGCAACACCCATAATTACAACCATTTTTCTATCATTTATAATAGTCAAATATATTTTATGGCCTTAACTTGCAAGATTTGAAAAAAAAAGGTATTATGCCGATAACAGACAACACTATGTCATCACCACCACGATACTCTCCCAAGATGATATGAATTTTACTTCATGAATATAAATGGATATAAACATATCATCAAGGAAACAAAACACACCATGACACCACTGTATTTTAGGGATTAAAACAACTATTTTCTATATTAGTCAGGCCCAAAACTTTAGTTGATGCAAGCTTGTGAGAATGAATAAGCACAATGAATTTCATTATCAGTTAACATGTGACCAAAAAAATGCATATAATTATTAAATCTGAAAGAAAGAGTACTGATAAGCACCATCATCAATCTAATATTTTCCTTGAGTATTAAATTATGTCACTTTAGCAAAAGTTATAAATACATATAAAAAAGTTTATATAGAATTAATACTAGTAAAAAATAATTAAATGAGATAAACCATTTTCGTATTGCTTAGAGTAAAGACAAACCGTGGCATCTTCTGAATCGATGATCACTAATAAACTAAAAACATACAACACAAATTTACACACACGAAAATGAGTTCTAAAGTTCCACATACGCTCTTTTATTTCTAATTCTTGTTTTTTTTTTTACTTACTATAAAGTTATAGATAAATCACTAATATCGAATGTTTAAAATATTTATTAATTGTTTTAGTTAGAGAATAGTAACTTTCAAAGCTGAACAATAATGATATCTTTCGGCAAGTAATAAGACAATTAGATGCCATGTGACACAACAATGATTTTTTTTTATTTTTTATTATCATAGTAGATTTATTTATTTCAACTAGAATGAAGTAGACTTTTGCTAAATAAACTACCTCTAAACTTACATTTTACATGACACATAGTGTGAAATCAATTAATATTTTGCATAATTCAACGTGTTATTTTGTTATATACTCTATTCCAGTAAAACATTCACCAATAAAAGTAACAATTTGAAAAATATTGTATTTATAATATTCATGTTTAGCGCATTCTCAACCCATCTCCTAAATTTATATGAGAAGTGTTTGTAAGCTATAGGATGAGGTTTTAAAGCATTCACACCCTCTCTCACATCCCCATATTTATAATTACACTACAAAACACTACATTTCTCTTTCCTGTTTAATTAAATAATATTTTTTATACTTTTATTATTACAGTTTTCTCTCTCCTCTACTCACAACCGATTCAACAAATATTAAAAAATAAATAGGGGCAAACTTTGTTTCCCCAAATTTACAAAAATATCACTATATTTCTCTCTCCACCCTATAATTTACACTCATACTCATTCAAAACTTCACCCTATAATTTACCAATTCTCCTCACATAATTATGGGGGTTGGGTTGAGAATGCTCTTAAATGCAAATTATAGGGTGAAGAGATAAAATATAGTGACTTTTTTTTAAAAAAAAATTCGGGGAAACTTTGTTTGTCCTTATTTATTTTTTAATATTTGTTGAATTGGTTATGAGTAGAGGAGAAAGAAAACTGTAATAATAAAGATATAAAATTATATTATTTAATTGAAAAAGAGAGAGAGAGATATGCAGTTTTTTGTAGTGTAATTATAGAGATGAGGATGAGGGACGGGCTCATAATGCTTTAAGACACTATACAATTTTTAAAAACTAACAATCTTAACCACCAGATTCTAGATTCAAAGGCCTAGATCTATTTTTATTCTTCTCACAAAAAAATTATTTTTTTACGTTAACCATATATATATATATACATATATATATATACATATACATATATATATATATATATATATATATATATATAGAGAGAGAGAGAGAGAGAGAGAGAAGAAAGAGAGATAGAGAGAGATAGTTTGGTTCAAAAAAGAACTTCAAAAAAATAGGGAACTAGCCAATTGGGGAACTCCCTTTTCAACCCTTGATCAATTCTCCATGTCCTTATAGTGCACCCTCAATCACCTAAATTACATTATCTTTACAAGGGAAAAGAAACATTTAAAAATATCAAAAAATATAACAAAAAAAATGAAAAAATCATAAAATAAAAAAACCAAAAAGATAGTCTAGCATGGCCAATAAAAAAACACGAAAAGTTAATTAAAAAATTGTAAAAAAAAAACAAAAAAAATATCTAGCATCCCCGTTCCAAAAAAAACTCAAGCTTAGTTTAGTCTTCGGTTTTAGTTTAGCTTTTAGCGTGTTTAGGTTTTTTTAGCTCGGGGGCGGATAAACACTTTTCATTAACATTTTAGACGCAAAACAATAAATCTCATTTAAATTTACATGTAAAACAAAAGTTCATAAAGAGTTTACATGTAAAATAACACTTTAAATCAACATTTTACACGTAAAACAACATATCTCATTAACATTTTACAAGTGAAACAATAGTTCTTTAAGATTTTACATGTAAAAAATTTAATATTTTACATGTAAAATAAAAATTTTCATTAACATTTTACACTAGAACAACAAATCTTGTTAACATTTTACAAGTAAAAACAGTTCGGTAAGATTTTACATATAAAAAAATTAATATTTTACATATAAAATAAGTTAATAACAGTTTTAATCAATATTTAAAACGTAAAACAACAAATTTCATTAAAATTTTAAATGCAAAACAACTGTTCTTAAAGATTTTCCATGTAGAACAACATGTTTCGTTATAATTATATATATATATATATATATATATATATATATATATATATATATATAGGGAAATGACAAAGAGAGAACTTCTCCTTAGAGAGATAACTAGAGAACTAATAATAAAGTATTTTCAATTTAATTAAAAAAATATTTTTATTTTTTTTCTTTCATCCTTCTTATATGTTGTTATTCTTCACCAAAAAAAATATAAGAATAAAAAAAAAAACTCGTTGTAATGCATACATGCAATACGTCGACTTTTTCTTAATGCATATGTGCACTAGTGTGTATTTTTATATGTGCAATAGTGTTGATTAGCATATATGCAATTGTTTGTATTGTATATGTGCAATAGTGTTATATTATATACAAAAGTAAAAAAAAAATCGATATAATGCATATGTGCATTAGTGTTGTATTATATATATATATGCGATAATGTGTATTGCATACAATTATTAGTGTTGTATTTGCATATATATTCAATAGTGTATTGTATAATGCAATTGTGTTGTATTATATGCAATAAAACACTGTTGTATATATGCAATATGCATTAGTGCACATATGCGCTACAGTATTACACCGACAAGGGTTTTTTTTGTTAGTATCAATATCATCTTATTAGAAGGAAGAAAGAAAAAAAAATCAAAAACTATTTTTTAAAAATAGTTAAAAACAATTCTTTACTAGTTCTATAGTTCTCTTTTTAAGAGAAGTTATCTCTAGATCTCACCTATATATATATATATATATATATATATATATATTAAACCCAATCTACGGTTATCTCACGAAATTTAGTGTTCATGAACAATTTTAAGCTATTTTCTTACGCATGTACAAGATAATGTGAGTTTCAATGTGATGGTTATAATATGTTTATGCATTTTTCTTACCTGTTATCCTTCCATCGTCACGTGGGACGTATACAATAATTGCCCCCCTCCCACCCACCTACCTAAAAAAACCTAACCCTCAACACAGAAAACCTGACCCCCCCTAAAACATATCCTAGCTAAATGCTAAACTAAATTCGAAGGCTAAACCGAGATTTTTTTTGAAAGGGAAATGCTAGATGATTTTTTTTGGTTTTTTTTTTTTTCATTTTTTAATATTTTTTTGATTAATTTTACGATTCTTTTGAAGGGTTTCTTGACCCGGGATACTAGATAAAAATTTTGGTTTTTTTTACTTTTTTTATTTTTTCGTCTTATAATGATTTTACTTATTTTTTTTTATTTCTAGGGTTTTTTTTCTCTAACAAAAATGATGCGATGTAGATGATTGAGGGTGCACCATAAAGATGTGAGAAATTGATCAAGGGTTGGGAAGAAGGTTTCCCGGTTTCTCACTTTTTTGGAGTTCCCCGTGAATTTACTCATATATATATATAATATGTATAGAAAATGGTTCAAATAAAAAGAAGTTGTTTTTTAGGAATGGTAAGAACCAACAATTTTTTTGACATTTGGCATTACAAATGATGGTGAAAGAATAATTCTATAAAACTATATCGGTTATAATGTGAAAGAGTAATTCTAGGAAACTATGTCGGTTATTGTTAATTTTAAATCTCAACCATTGAATGATATGATCCAACGACTATGATTTATTCCTAGTTTTTCTAGGAAACTCCTTATTTTTAGGATATTTGTAATGCCAAATGTCAAAAATTTGTTGGTTCTTACCATTTATAGAAAACTCTTTATTCTTATTTGAACATATATATATATATATATATATATACACACAATTGACTCGTATCCTCATTCCGAATGAATGTCCTAAAACATCAATTTGAAATTTGAAGCAACTTAACGCCGTTAAGTTTTTTTAACGGGGGTCCAGTGAAAACAAACAGTGTGAAAGTTGAAACCGGTGATAACTATTTTCTTTATTGGGATTATTATCAGCCAACAGTATTAAGTTGTGATTATTCAAATCCGATTTGCCTTTTATTAAAAGACAAGAACAAAGAAATTAAGTAAAAAAAAAATGCCTATGGGCTATGGTGTTCATTGTTAAATCAAGTTGGCTGGCCCAATGCTTACTCATGTTAGCCATTTTCAGTAAAGAAAACTGGGCTGGTCTGTGAGCATGACAAAATTGGGCTTTACTACTGCTGTAGTGCATCTGGTTTAGGTGACTGTTAAAACAATGATCCATAGTTCTATACTGCATCTGGGCTTGATACATATACAAAAGATACCATCTTACATTTCATCGATCCTAATGGTTTTCTTTGAGTTAAAGAAATATATAATAACTTAAATTTCTAACCGATGATACTCATTATTTTCTATCCACAAGTATAGATTTAGTCGATGTGATTAAGAAGATTAGGTTGATAATTTGGGACGATTACTAAAAATATAGTGAGAGAATGAAGAATCAGTTGTATATCTTTATCATTGTACAAACATGATAATCGCTCATCTATCTATAGTGGTGCTTACAATAATACAGAAGCAATATGTTAACTAGTTGCCTCGCATAACCCCCTTGCTCCAATTCGTTGGAACAAATACAAACCAATCAACTAGCTCTGAACAACTTTCAGAACCGAATCCGCTTGCTGGAAAACAAACTCTGAATTAAACCGCTTGTTCAACCCAAATAAAAACCCAATAATAATGGCTAAACCTTCTTGTATAACCAATTAATGTTGAACTAGATCTGATACCAATTCAAGTCTCGGATCGATAATCAAACACTAAGTAAACGAATAACTCTAGTTTAAATTAATCAGAAAATCTAACACAAAAAATTGATTACAAACTCTCAAACACTAACTCGGGTTTGACTCTTTATGAACCCTAACTCGGTTACATCATGTTCACAATCTATAATGTCTAATAATAACTCAATTTATATAGGCTAACCTAACTTGCTAGTCAAGACATTAACAAATATAATAAACCCTAATTACCACCCCATAAACTCATTACATATTAATGAATCCCACAAGTCTAATAGGTCCAACTCGGTTACCTACACATGACAGACGTTACGTCCAACACCATTTGCATGTAATTAGGCTTGTATTATTTGGAGGTGACTTTCATGAGAGTTTTCCTCGTCATTTTCTAATGGTAGTAGTCAAGACTCAGTACGGATGTTAATTCAGTTTCTAGAGGCCCATTTTGAGTTTGGGCTCGGTTTAATGAAGACATGAAGATAGTTATTAGACTTGATGGAGATTGAAGACAAGGAAGGGTTGTGGGCCGACCCTTAATTTTTTTTTTTGAGCTCTTCAGTTTTCTTGTTTTCTAAGTTACAAACCTAGATGCATATCTATTTATAGTCATTCTTGTACTTGTAATTCCTTATGAGAGTGAGAGACAGAGCAATAATAACATATGGTTGCAACTCTGAACGCATATCACACACCGTAAGCAAACCACATATATAGATTCTTGTGTTCTCGTGTTTTACTTTTACCGAGTTATCTGTGTGTGCGCGAAAATTGAATCCCTAACAGTTAATGCCTCTACAACCTTTTATAGCATTCCAAACCATATTAATATCATGAAATTGTTGATCAATTCTTCATGTAAGCAATAGAAAACATGATAAATATTAAACCTATGAACCTGTTACAATATGAAGAGTTATAATTGCAGCAGAGTATGATGTAGTCGACATGTTTGATCTTTTGAAAATTAATAGAGAAAAAAAGAGATTAATTTTTTAGCTTGTGACAAAGAGGCAAATTTAGCAACGTGACAAACAATGTATTAAAAGTAACATGCTAGGATCTATCAGATGGTAGATATGAAAGTATTCGTTGTAGATGCAAATAGTTAATATTACCCTCACGTCGAGATTAGATATTGTAAAAAAGAGACATTTAGATAAGGGGTATTAATGTAATTTACTCCAAAGACATTGCATGAGGTTCGAACGCCATCCATGTGGCTTCATATATCATTGTATACGAAGGGTAGGAATCATCTTTTGTAATTTTCCCAAATACTTGTCATATGGCTATGTTGCCTCATTATGGGAGCCATGTTAGTCCTACCTCAACATTTTTATGTTTCAAATAAACATTATTATTATTATTATTATTATTATTATTATTATTATTATTATTACGAAAATACTAAAACGCTCAAAAACGCTCAGCCGAAAACCTAAAACGCTCAGTCAAAAATCTAATACGCTCAAAAAACGCTCAACAACGAGTTTCGTGAAAAAAGGTAAAAAATTAATCGATTAACAATCCAAAACTCTTTTTCCGGGAAACCAACGATTAATTGGATATGTATTGAGGATTCCAAGATGTTGGGATGTGATTTCATGAATCGATTTTGTGATTATATGGTATTCGCGTACCTATTGTACGTTAAGGTATTATTGTATTATATCTTTTCCAATACACACAAAACTACATGTGTATTTGAGAAGCAAAAAAATTAAAAAGAAAATATGTTTTATTTTAAAAAATAAACTATTTAAATTTCTAATTTTAGTTTTCAAGTATTCTTAATGAATCCTAGGGTGCTAGAGGCACCGATCGGATTCTCCTTCGGTTGCATCTACAACATCTACAAAAGTGTCAGTATCAAATCGACAAAGGAATCTTCAAGAGAGATCGGTTTCATGGACCCAAATCTCTGAAAGATGAATGGATGAATGAATGGTTGTGTGTGTGATTGGCAGAAATACATTGGTGTAGTTTGGTATATTAAACATCTCTATCGATTTGACAAATTTTTAGATACTTCGGTTAAGAAATATGATGTCTTAATTTGATTAAATGATCTTATGAATCGGATATTTTAAGTAGTTCTCCTCCTACCCCTATCTATACATGTCTAAAGCCCAATTTCTTATGCATCATCCCCCCATACTATTTCCAAAACCTTCAGGCTTTAACTTCATAACTAATTTTGTAACTTAAATACAACTCGAGATCCGTGCTATAGCTAATATTCGATGGACGAAAATCATTACAATATATATGTTGTTTAATACACAAAGTAATAATTAGATCAAGTTAAAACCATTAATTATTTGATTTGTAAATTATTCAAAAAAAACCTAACCACATACCGTTTATGTTGAAAATTATTAATGCCTTACACAAAATAATATTCCAATAAGAAAATTAGGCTTTGATTGGAATGAAACAATTATAACTATTGAAATGATATTTGATGAATTTGGGTTTGAGCATGATCATTTTACTCATTGTGTCTCAACCTAGGATTGACTCGATCATTGGTCATCTTTTCATGTGTATATATATATGCGTATAAATATACCTCCGTTTTTCAACAAAATTTTCCATTAATAAATAAAGTTAGATTGAAGATAGATGTAATTAATACAATTGTTATGTTACCAGTTTTATATTTTTATTTACATACTAGTGGACGAATAAGTGTATACACAATAAGTGGTAAATCGTTAGACAAAACTTTATTGAGATATTAAACAAATCTCACATATCATTATTTCCTCTACAAAGAAGAGAGAACGTATTATGCGTTTTTGGACATAATCAGGATAGAGCTTCCATAGGGCGAGAAGGGGTGAACTGGACCAACTGGTATAGGAAGTTTTCACTCATACGATTGTTTGGTGCATGTTTTAAGTATATATATAAATATTATGACTCCTATATCAGCGAATGTAGTTTTTAAAAGATTGAATTTTGCAATTCAAAAAGAGGTAGCGGCACAACATGTTGCCTGCTTGCCCAGTGCCGGCTCCGAGACGGCAAAACTATTTTTGAGCCAAATGCGGAATTTTTTTGGGCCATAAGTAAAATGAACATTTTGTTGGGTTTAAATAATTTAATTTTAAATGTGCTTACTTGATTATAATTTGAGTTACGTAAAATTTTTTTGAAATAAGCTTAAAAAATATCTTAAATAAGATTAGGATCCACAAACTTTTGATTAGATGTCATACTCATTTGCCACTAGACCAAGTTAATTATTATGTAATTGTGTTGAAACATTGATTATAGAATTTTTTTTTCATAAAATACATTTTTTTAAAAAATTAAAAAAAAACGGGCCTAGCAAGGTGTCGGGTCTGTGGCCGTCGACTACTCTGCCATACACTAAGGCCAGCACTGCGCTTGCCTTCTGTTTTGATGTAATCACTACATTGCTTATTTATTAATAAAAACAGTAAATAAACAAATATATACTTTTTATTTGGTAAAAGTTTGCATGTTAAATTATATTTTGAGACAAAAATTCACAATAACACGTAAAAAAAATGAAGATAGGAAAAAAACATCATAATGAAATTTCAAGGAAATCCACATAAAAATTACCTCTGTATTGAAAACGTCCGAAAACAAATTATAGTTTATTTTTTAGTTTTAAACTTTTTTCCTCAAAATTTACACCAAATCATAAAACAATTAGCCAATCCTTTGATTGGGTTGGGAGTTGGGACATTTCTTGTAACAGGTTGGCATTGATTTTCCGAAAGCAAAAGTAACGCGTTCAAATAGAGTACGACAATACAAATTTGTTCAATCAGAAAACTAGAGGTGTTTTTAGTCGTATCTATTAACTAATGAAGTTTGTCATTTAATCAACACTTACACTCTATTTCATATCCTTAAAAAAACCCGACATAAGAGGATAAGAAATTGTCACATTTTCTTCATTTTATCTCATGTCACAAGCATCACGGTGTCATTCCACCTTTTCTCATTTTCCTCATTTCTTCACAATGTTTAAAGCCCCTCAAAAGTGAAATCGGGATAAACCATGGAATATTTCCGTGAAAAATAGCCGGGACAAACTAGAGGGAATGGTATTCCAGACCGGCCTCCTTTTGCCACCATTTTCAAGACTTTTCTCGTGTCTCACTCCACATGCTCTAACATAATCCAATTTTTAAAGCAACACGAACCCTTCATTAAAAAACATAAATATGAAAAGGTAATATTTTAAAATCATGTTTAATTAGAAAATTACCATACTTTATCACATTTGAAGTAATTTTTAAAATAAAAATAACCTACAGTGATTAGTAAAACTTTGTTCTTTTTACATATTAATCTTCATATAATTTACGTAGTATGGTTTCTTACTACGGTTTGAAGTTTGTTTATTTGTTCCCGAATTCTATGTTACAGTTTGTCTATTATTAATTTAATTATACTTTAGTGACATATCTCCCTAATTTTGTAACGAACACATTTCGCAATATAAAAATAACCAACTTAATAACAACTAAAAGGGATTAGTTAAAGAAATGGTGGGAAGACTAGAAGATGAAGTTAATTATGTTATACCAAGTTGCTTGACTTTTGATGTTTTTGGGGAGTTGTTTAGACTCATGAACATCTATACGCTAAGAGATACGCTCACATGCAGGATCTAATGCACGATGACCCTAGACATCCTTTGAACACTAGAGTAACTTATAAAATAGTTCTTTTGTAATTTAGATAATACAGAGGTAGGGTACCAAAAAGACCCAAATACCCTTAAGTACCACCCGCGGGTCGCAGAAGAACCTCTCATATATCGCCCGCAGGACATATTGATCACCCGCGTATCATGGTGGAGGAGGAACGTCCTCATACCACACGCGGAAGCATCCCGACACCCTTAAAAGTCATCCGCAGGACAGGACATATGTCCACCTAAATAACTGGAAGACAATGCCAGCGGGACAGCCGTTACCAATTAACTATCATTTAGAAGAATATCCACGATTGTTACTTGAGGAATACGTGACCTACCAGCCAATGAACAAAGGACACCTGGCCAGGTTGTTATAACCGTGCAAATGGCCAGAGTGCGACTCATCCTATCATTGGACGACGCACGTCCAGGTTGTTATACCCATGCACATGGGACGTATAGATCAACCTATCATAAGAGGACACGCGTCCAGGCGGTTATTGAAGATCTTCTGGAAGAGGACAGCTGGCCCAATCACCTTCTTACATCCTTTTGCTATAAATACATTGTCAAACAGTATGAGGTATTCATTCACTCACTTGCATTTTGACTACACTTAGTCTGTTTACTTCAGTACTTTCTCCATTTATAAACGTTACTGATTCTCACGCCGGAGGGTGGTTACATGAAGATCCCCCCTCTTGTCTTTCCTGTAACGAGACTCACGGTGTCTGTTTTGCAGGTTCTGGTCTTTGGACTTTGGGAAGTTACACTCATATCTTAGTTGTAATTACCGTATTTTACCCTGTGGACTCATTGGATCCAGGACCCATACCCAGGTATCGGATCCGTGTTTCTTCATTGGCGCCATCCGTGTTGGTGTTAGAATTGCATAATTTTTTCTCCGTTGGTTTTTTGGTTCGTTTGATATTAGTAAACTTCCTGAAGGGCCGACGGGAACTCCTGCACCTGACTCACGTGTAACTAACACGGAAGCACCTCAGGGTTTCGCTTCAAGTTTTTTTGCACGTATCACAACTCCAGGTGGACGTACTCTAGAGCGTGTTACAGCCCTAGGGTCACGAAATGTTGATGTAGTACATGGAGATTCCACCCCAACAAATGTTACAGCACCGACCGGTCCCACTCCCACAGATATGGGACGTGTCTCGGCACCGGAAGGTTCCAATTTGGGTAAACTCAGACGAATTACGGAGGAGACCCGTCGAAACCGATCAGTATTGGGTCCGGAAGATGACTCGGGCGATTATGAAATGGCAAGGTCTCATCAATGTAATTCTAGATCCAGAGGAGCGTTAACTCCTGAAGAGTGGCTCCGTGCACAACAACAAAGTTTGGTAGCCGAATATGTACGTAGAAACGTAATGAGCGTTTTCATGCCCGCGCTCTGACTTATGAGGAATCTCCCCGGTGATCCTCTTCTCCTCCACCAATAGTGAGAGGAAGTCAGATCCGTTATAGCCAACAGGCGGAGCCAGAGTTTGGCGAAATTCCAAGGCTACGCCCTCGTCCTCGCATCGACATGCGGATACCATCTTACTTGGAAGAATTTGATAGCTATGATTCAACTTACCAACCGGGGGAATACAGTACGTATACCGGTGACAGTAGGATGAGCTCACAGGCGAGAAGCAGTCGTCCGCATGACATAGTCCGCCATACCGAGTACCACAGCAATGCTGAACGAGACTTTACCAAACCATATCGCCCCGCGGCTTTCGCCGAAAAATCAAAGTTCATAGCAAGTATTGCTACAACACCCTTTCCTGTTAATGCTAAAATACCTACATCGGTAGGTAAATACAATGGTATGACTGATCCAAGTGATCATCTCCAGAACTTTGTGGCGGTAGGTGGTGTCAGTGGTTGGACGCTTCCCTATTGGTGTCACATGTTCGCGTTGACACTGACAGGGGCAACAAGAGAGTGGTTTGAAAAGTTACCTGACGGTGAAATTTCTAGCTAGGATGATCTGGTGAAAAAATTTTCTCAACAGTTCAGTCAGCAGAAAAAACATACGCGAGACCAATCAGAAATTTTAGATGTCGTTCGTCGTGATAACGAGTCTATAGAAGATTTTATCACCAGATTCAATGACGAGAGCCTGAACATCGGTGGAATTAGAAAAGACATGCTTCGCGGTGCCTTTCGCAAAAACGTCAAATGTGATGATTTAGTCCGCACACTTACTGGCAGAGATGGAATGCCAAAAGAGTGGGACGATCTTATGACTGCAGCAAAGGTGTATGCGAACATTGAGAAGTGGTAACCCAAAGCAAAAATTTAAATTCGAGTTTCAAACTCCGAGACCGAATAGACAAGCGAAAGGCCCTATCTGGTCGAGACTTCAGTCAAGTACGAAAGCACCAAAACCATTTGATGCACGATCCCACAAAGGCAACAAGAACAAAGCGGGACCCTTGAACCGAGGTCCCAACAATTGGACTCCTCTTTCAAAGACTCCCGCCGAAATTCTCACCACAGATAATGTGAATTTTAGAAAACCTCAGCCACTGACGAGAAGGTCATTCCTTGACCCGAAAAAGCGTTGTTCGTATCATGATGACATTGGTCATAATACGAATGAGTTCAGAATATTAAAAAATGAAATTGAAGTGGCTGTAAAGTCTGGAAAACTTGGACACCTGGTAAAAGGTGGGAAACCTGACAATGGTAAAGCTCTCGCACGTGACATCCAGGGTCCGAGTAAAAAGCAAGTCAGAGATTTAAACGTCCATATGATACAAGGCGGATACGATACAGGGAAAAAGAGGAAGTAGTCTGATGATGAGGAATGGAAGAATGAGCCAGTGATCTTTCCTTGAATCAAGGGGGGCCCGAATAACAAAAACCTCTTGATCATCAATGCCCTATTCGGACACTACAGTTCCCAATACGTCTTCTTCGACACTGGTAGTACTTCGGACATTATGTATGAACAATGTTTTGAACAGCTTGACGAAGAAGATAAGGAAAGATTAAAACCCATCGACGCTCCAGTATCTGGGTTCGGAGGGGAAATAATGCATCCGCGAGGTGTAATTTCATTCCCAGTCACCTTAAGCGGCGGAATTCATTCTAGGACCGAGGAGGTCGAATTTATGGTTCTGCCAGCAACATCAAAACATGACATTATTCTTGGACGAGAAGCGATTGGTGACTTTAATGCTCATCCGTCCACGGCACACGGTGCAGTAGGAGTTCCAACTTGCACTGGCATAACAATAATTCATGTTAATCGGCACTGCTTTGCAACCGAGAGCTCAAAACCTAGCAAGATTCCAAAACAAACTGTGAATACTGAACCAGAGGAATGGGTTTTGAAAAAAAATTTCCTGATCAAATTGTAACAATAGGACCTGCTATTTTCGAGATAGTACGGACTTTCTTGAAACAATTATTATCAAAGAATATTGATGTTTTCGCGTGGCAACCCGCGGATATGACTGGTGTCCCGCGGAACATTGCGGAACACAAATTAAGGGTAAACCCGTTGTTTACACCAATTGTTTAAAAACAACGTAAGATGGGTCCGGAACAAACAAAAGCAAGGAACGAGCAAGTCCAAGACATCCTGCAAGCTGGAATCATCCGCCCAATTCGTTATCAGACCTGGGTTGCTAATCCAGTTATCGTCCCCAAAAGCAATGGGTCATGGCGGATGTGTATCGATTTCAAAGATCTAAATAAAGCATGTCCCAAATATTGTTATCCTTTACCCGAAATAGATCTCAAGGTTGATGCTGTGGCACCATTCAAATTCAAGTGCTTCCTGGATGCCTACAAAGGCTACCATCAGATCCGCATGGCAGCAGGCGATGAGGACAAAACAGCATTTCGTACCGATCAAGGCACCTTTTGCTACAAAATGATGCCTTTCGGACTAAAGAATGCGGGAGCCACATATCAACGATTAATGGACATAGCGTTCAAAGATCAAATTGGTCGGAATTTAGAGGTGTATATGGATGATCTCGTAATCAAAAGTGTTGATGAAGATCAGATGTTGAGAGATATTGAAGAGACTTTCAAAACCTTGAAAGGTGTTAACATGAAGCTGAATCCGGCTAAGTGCTCATTCGGAATGGAAGAAGGAAAGTTTCTTGGAGTGATTGTCGCGGATGCGGGCTTCAAAGCTAATCCAGATAAAGTTCAAGCTATAGCTCGTATGCCTTCTCTTTCTTCCCTCATGGAAGTTCAAACACTCAATGGTCGATTGGTTGCTTTGAATCGTTTCTTGGCAAACCATGCAGCCAAATCTCATCCTTTTATCTCAACACTAAGAAACTGCCTTAAGAAAGCACATTTTAAATGGACTGCGGAAGCAGAACAAGCTTTTGTGGAGGTTAAAAAATGTTTGATGGAATTGCCCACGTTAACAGCACCCCAAGAGGGAGAACCTTTAACGTTATACCTATCGGCTTCAGACATTGCCATCGGGCTGTCCTTCTGACAGATCGAAAGAACGTCCAAACGCCGATCTACTACGTCAGCAGAACGCTATCGGACCCGGAAACAAGATACTCCATGCTTGAAAAACTTGTTTTGGCATTGGTTTATGCTGCCCGACGCCTCCGCAGGTACTTTCAAGGGCATCCCATCAATGTCTTAGCCGGATACAAGCTCAAAAACGTTCTCAGTAAACCAGAATTGTCTGGGCGATTGGCCAAATGGGCCATCGAGCTAGGTGAACATGCAATAGAATACAAACCTAGACCAGCAATTAAAGGACAGGTGTTAGCGGACTTCGTAACAGAAGTCCCGCATCACAAAGAAAAAAAATGTTTGATCGAGCAACAACCTCAAGCACCTCCGGAATTAGGACAGATTTGGTCTTTATTTACGGGCGGAGCTTCAAGCAGCGAGGGATGTGGCGCAGGCCTCAGGATAGTCAATCCCGAAAGCCATGAGTTTACATATACCATAAACTTGGACTTCAAAAGTACCAACAACGAGGCAGAATATGAAGCTTTCTTGGCAGGCTTACGGATAGCCAAAAAGCTTGGGGTTAAACATTTGGAAGCCAGGGTAGATTCCATGTTAATTGCGGGACAGATCAGCGGCACATATGAAGCAAAAAATGATATCATGGCTTCATATGTGTCACAGGAGAAAAATTTGATGCTCCAATTCTCTTCTTGCAATGTCATTCATATAAAGAGAAGTGAGAACAAATCAGCGGATTCTCTCAGTAAATTGGCTTTAACAAACTTTGAACATTTTGCCAAAGACATCCGCATCGAAATATTAGACCGCCCGTCTGTTCCGCAACATCAAGTTTTAGTGATCCAAACAGGAGTAGAATCCTGGATGACACCCATTATAGCATACTTGTCATCCGGAACACTTCCGGAAGGAAAAGCAGTAGCCCGGAAGATAAAACACAAAGGCTTGGACTATCAGATGCATGACGGTGTTTTATACCGACGTTCTTACCTTGGACCTATACTTCGATGTGTGGATGCCGAGGACGCGAACTATTTGATCAGGGAGGTTCATGAAGGCATATGTGGTCTTCACGCTGGCCCGCGCATAGTCGTATCAAAAGTAATGAACGCTGGATACTACTCGCAGGGGATGCATTTGAATGCTGTGCATGAAATCAGGAAGTGTGATTCATGCCAGCGCCATGCCCCTAACACACTGCGACCAAAGAATGAACTCGTTCCAGTCACTTCGGCTTGGCCGTTCCAAAAATGGGCTATTGATATCATGGGACCTTTCCCTGAAGCCCCTGGACGGGTCAAATTCTTAATAGTAGCCATAGACTACTTTACAAAATAGGTGGAGGCCAAACTAGTTGCTTCTATAAAAGCAGCGAGTGTTAAAAATTCTTGTGGGAATTCATCATATGTCGTTTCGGCCTCCCCCTTGTGCTCGTTAGTGACAACGGGACACAATTCGCGGACAGTGGGTTACAAGAATGGTTAAAAGAGTTACACATTTCTCAAATCTTCACCTCTGTAGCCCACCCGCAAGCGAATGGTCAAGTCGAGAGAACCAATCGGACGATCAAAGAAGGAATCAAAAAAAGATTAGGAACGAAATGGATGGGATAGGTTGACGAATTTCCCCATGTACTATGGGCCTTCCGCACTCAAAGGAATTCCAGTAATTCCGAAACCCCCTTCAGTTTAACAATGGCACGGAAGCCATGATTCCCGCGAGATTGGTATCCCATCCGCCAGAGTTCTTATGATTGAGAATAATGATCATGAACTCCGGATGAACCTTGACCTCTTCGAGGAAAGGAGAGAGCTAGCATCGATCCGCGAACATAATTATAAACGCCAGTTGCAAAAGTACTATAACTCACGGATCCAACGATGCGAGTTTGATGCGGGAGACTACGTCTTCCGCAATAATGAAGCCTCCGGGCAAGAGCCTCTAGGCAAGTTGGCTCCAACTTGGTAAGGACCCTATAAAATACAGAAAGTTTTATCTAAAGGGGCTTACAAGTTGGAAAAGTTGGATGGGACTGAGATCCCTAGAACTTGGAATAGGGCCCAACTAAAGAAATGTTACATATAGTCTGTTTTTCTTTTTTGGCATGCGTGCCTAATTGAATGTTTACAACTTATGTATTTTTACTTCCTGTAATTCGGTTTATGCCTTTCTAATAGAAATTTTCTTTTTCAGTCGCTTATGACTTATAATCCTTTATTGGCATACAAAGAAGATCCTATAAACACTTATATTATGACAAAATAAACAAAGTGTACTTGATACAAAATTAAACCTTCTTTATTTACACAAATGGGATTACAACATAAACAAAAAGAAGATCAATTACAAGAATAGAAAAATTTATGGTGCGGCATCATTATGCCCAGCATTCCTGTCTCCCGTGTCTTCCGCATCTTCCTCGTGTTCATCAAGTTCAAGAAGAGTTTTTAATTGCTGGATGCTGTCTTCCTTGTCAGCAAGCTCAGATATCTGATTCGTCAAAGAAAATTTCAACGAATCGAAATCCTTTGATTTCTGCTTAAGGATGGCAACAGTATCTTGACCAGTTAGGATGTATTCTTCAGGACGCTTAGAAGTTGAACCAAATTGATAACCTTCTTGGAAGCCCGGTTGGCGACCAGCTTGTTTAGAAGCTTTCAGAAGGATAGCAACACAATTCCCAAGCTCATCGCTAGCCCGAACATCGACGATGACCTGTTAAAACAACTATGTTTAATTGACCTTAAATACTCAGATTATTTATGGTAAAAAACAAAAGATATACCTTGGGGATAGCTTCTGCCAATAGCCACTTTTGATTCGCCTTGGCCCGGACAAGCTCCATCTTATGACCAGCGCACTCCAAAGCTTGGTCACGGTTTTTGGCATTAAGATAAGATAGACACTTGTCTTTGGCCGCTGATTCAGCTTGCAGAGCTTCAATCAATTTGGCCTGTTCAGCCATTAATTTGGCCTGTTCTTTCAGTTGCTTCTGAAGAACAACCTTGGTTTCCTCGGCAGCAGACCGAGCAACCTTCTCCGCCTCAAGAGCCTGACGGACTTCTCGAGATTCGCTCATAACTTTAAGAACTTCCTCCTTAGCATCAGTTTCAGAGGCCGCCAGCTCGTCCCATTGATCATTCATCGCCAACCAATCCCTATTTATTTCTTGGTTGGTGGAAGCAACATTCGCCAAATAGTAAGAATTGGAGTTCAGCAGTTCTTGGCGAATACCGCGACAACGTCTCTCCCTCTCGCCGGGAGGAAGGCTCTCCCGCAAATACTCGAAGCAGAGGTCCACGTCACGGAATGCGGAATCCCGACGTAAGGACCAATTCGGTTGATGCGGGGTGGGATCTTCCTCCTGCGGAGCAGGAGAAGTCTGAGGAGCGTGTGGGAACATGCTCACACCCCCTTTATCCCTAAAGTGATGAACATTATACGAAGGCGACATACTAACATGATCAGTATTGTCAACCCCCTTATTCTTCTGTGGAGAGTTGTCCGCCACCTCAATGGGCTCCGTCGCAACGTTGGGAGGCGGCGATGGCGGACGAGGAGGTGAGTTTTTAAAACCAAAAACACATTCAGAAAGGTTATCCAGGTTCACTGAAAAAATAAATGAAGGGTTAGAAATATTCCAATCCAAATAAGATATAAAAGTAAAGAGAGATTTTGCATACCTAACGAAGTTTCTTCTGCATCGAGTTGTTCCAGACATGCTTCCAAGGCGGCAGGATTTGTCTTTTTGGATTTTTTCTTCTTCAAGACAATCTTTACCGGGTTAACCTTGCATTTGCCCACCACCTTGGAAATGCCCGCATTAACGACTGGACGTTTACCCTCAGCGGTAATATCATCAGCTTCCGGACCCTTGGTGTCCGCAGCAGTATCAACGTCATCTTGACCCGCCGCCTGGCTAGTAGTGGCTCGTTGACGGGTAAGACCTGCAGTTGAACCCACACCTCTATTAGCATCAGTTGAACAAACTTTTTCACAAAGTGATGACTCCTTGCTAGATGAAAAGAGTACGATCACTCCGCTAGAAGTAATGGCAGTCACAGGTCGGGGTTTCAAAATGCCCTCACCTTTTTGGATGCAATCTTTAACTTATGCCTCACCTTTGGCATACATCGCCTCGAAAACTTTGGGTTCCGGGCGGAACGCTGTGGGAAACACAAAGTTAGGACGGGTGCGCTCAAGAAAGGGTGCATCCCTTTCATCGATTGGGAGTCGTACCATCATCCCTCCCTCACGATCCAACAAAGTGCTGAAGGCGGAACCTTCACCTATACAAAACAATTATAATAGTCAGAAATCTAAGGTATATAAATAAAAAACAAAATATTCCCAAACTTACTCTTGTCAGTCTGCTCGTAGTAAGGTTCCAGAGTTGGAAATGGCCACAATCGGCTCATCTTCGCACTCACCATTGCTCCCTCATGAATGGGACGCATGGGAGTAGGCGTAGAAATCAGAGTCTTGTACCATGAATGACCTTCATGAGCGGCGGCAGAAACCACTGGCATGGGAGTTTCCGCCTTATGTTTCGTCATCTTGAATGGAATGACGTCCTCGCGAATCCAGAAAAACTTTGGCTTCCAGCCATGAAGGCTACGGAGCCACTCCGTGCCTATAGTCATCTTCTCGATGGAGGCAAAACTGTACCACCCATCACGAAGGGTCATTTTATAGAAAACGGCAAACATGCCAATAGTCGGTTCAAGGTTGCGAGTTTGGCAACAGAATTCGAAATGTCGAATCCTCAACATCCCAAAGGGATGGATCTGCGAGAGATGAATCCCATAAGTTGTCAGAACTGATTGGACAAATTTGGTAATCGGAATCCGGAAGTTCCCCGTTGTAAAATGGTCCACCTAGACAGCCATTTTCTTCGGAGGAGGACTAGTGGCAATAGAACCACTAGCAGGACGCTCCGGTTCCCACTCCGTCGTCAATCCATACACATTTACAACGTCATTATAATCCTCTTCTTTAAGGTAGACTTAAACCTCCTTGATAGTAGGGCTACCTTTCTTTTCTTTTGCCATTTCAATTTCAAAAAGATTAAGAAATATTAGAAGGGTGAAGAAATCTCAGAGAATGTTGAAAAGTCTCAAGTGTTTGAAAGAAATTTGAAAGTGATAAAGGTTAAATGGAAACCATAAGGGTTATATTTATACCCATCGCAATTAATGCGATCCATAAAGTACCAGAGGAGAGAGAAACCGCGGACCGCCAGATGGCTGACACGTCAGGCGGGAAATTCAAGATAATGAAAACAGGCTGTCAAAGGCGTCACACACGTCTTATCAGTTGTCCTTAGCTAGCTTCTCTCTCCACCACGTCACTATAGTTATCCAAATTTTCAAACATTTCAAAATGTCGAAGATCTCTGAAAAATCTTCTCAAAAGATATTAAAAACAGTAAAAGGATCACAAAAGTCAAAGAAATATTCCTCATTAATTATCCAAAAAAGTAATTACAAAAGGAAAAGAAAAAATTACAAGATACAGAACATTAAAGCCTATCCTAAGGGTTTGAGGCTGATGGGTCTTCCGGAGCCTTCAATGATGTATCTTCCGAGGAGTCTTCCTCAGATTCCTCCCCAAGATAACTCTTCAAAAGTTGTACGCCGTCGTATATGGAAGCAAAATCCGGAAGCATACCTTGTAAAGGAAAGGCTAAAGTGTCGTGCTCTTTAACCCGGTCAGCACGATTTTGTTTGACATTTACACCATGCAGCGGATGATCCTTAAATGTGCGGTTACTTAGTGCATAATTCACTCCTTCATGAAAACCTATAACACGCCCAAGTGAAGAAGAAGCAGCCATCACATTGGCAAAACTGTCATTAAGCTCCTTACTTCCCTTAATACGGCGGATGGCCTGTTAGGGTAAAAACATAAGTTCTCATTATCAAAAGCGAGAATGAAACAACAAGTGATAAAATATGACTTACAGCATCAACTCCCCGAGTAAGGAACCATTGACGGTCCTGCTCCGCACGTTCCGCCCGCGCTCGGAACTCCTTTAATTCCGCGGTGACTTCCTCATGAGCTTGAAGGAGAGAGTCATAGGCAGTTTGAATTTCAGCAGCACTCTGGTCTTTAAGTTCGACTCGCTCCTTCTGCAAATTTTAGCTCCACTTCAAGATCATGGATCCGAGCACCCTGAAGAGCCACTTGATTTTCCAACGCCAAGTTTGCTTCTTGGGCCCGAACTAAATCATCTCGGTCCTTTTGAGCCTTTGCCCGATCAGTTTCACGAATGGAATTTTGCCTTTCACAAGCCTCCTTCCATCGGCGAGCAGCGTCAGCATTACGATCTTGCTCACTCTTAAGGGCATTCTCCGTGTCGGCTTGTTTCCACTTAGCAGTTTGGGCAGTAATACGATACTCATCAGCTTCTTTCTTAGCAGCCTCAGTGGCCCGCCTAGCTTCTCCTACTTTCCCGCATAGAGTACGCCACTCACTTAAGACCTCATGGCTCCCGGCCAAAGCATTAGCTAAATGATAAGCTACATTCGTGTGAAGATCATGGCGGGAAAGGTCACGTTGATATGTCATCTCAGCGGGTGGCTTATAGTGTTCAACAAAATCCATACAAGTTATAGGATGGGAGAACCGAGACCCGTTAGTAATGCCCCATGGAGGGACAAACAACTCATGTTTGACAAACCCAAGCCCGTGTCCCCGTAATAACGGGAACCTGAAGGTTTAAGGCGAGCCGGGGTTGAAAAAGGCTGTTGAGGAAGAGGCCGAGGAGGAGACTCTTCAGTCCTGTAACCTTCCTCATTAACAGCAGGATTTTCCTGATGATCAGTAGTACCACCCCCAGCCTGGAAAGGACAGTCAAAGCGAGTATCAGTTTCCGACTGGTTGTTAACTCCCTCTGTTACAATATCAATTGGTGGAGTCGGCATCCTATCTTTTATAATAGTCTCAGTTGGAGGGGAAGTCGGCCGATCTTCCGCCACAATGCCACTTGGCGGAGTAGGCGGCTTGTCCTCCACCTCTTTTTCCGGAGGAGGAGATGGTTTGCTTTTCAGTTTGAGGGGTCGGGGTGGGTAATTTCTCAGATACGTCTTCATCAAAGATTAGAGGATCTGCATAAAAAATTATAATCAGATGAAAACATCTTAAAAAAGTATAACGTTTAAAGATAACTGCATACCTTCTACAGTATCGATGCGGTCGGCAAGACTGTACTGGGGCTTCTTAGGGCGATGAATTTTTCGTTTTTTCTTCGATGGCCCTTCCTCAGCATCCGCAGTCGTCACGCCCGTTTGATTCCTTAAAGCTCTCTTTTTCTCCAAATCTGCCAATAAAGATGAGACAGAGGAAAATTCAGACGCATCTTCATCAGAGTCTTCCTCCTCTTCGGAAACAGGAAAATCAGAAGCATCGCCATCGTCATCAATTGATGATAGAATGGCGATCATCCCATAGGAAGTAATGGCATTAAGGGGAGGAGGGTTTAGAACATACGCACCTGTTTCAAAAGTGGCATACGAAATTACAAGTTCAGGATGAACCTTCTTCAGAAAAAGAAATTGAGATTTGGTCTTTTCAAGAATAGGCTGGTCTCCCGCCTCGCGGATACTTTTTCGGACACACCTTCTGTCCTCAAAGAGAGCATTAATCATAGAACTCCGACCTGAAAAGATAGGAGCTTAATCATAAAAACACTCAAGAAAGCAAAGAGACAATAAAAGGTAACTTACGTTCATTCAAGTCTACGAAAATGGGCTCCATAAATTTTGTTGGCCACAAACGGCTAATGCCTGCCCACACTAGAGCTTCTTCCGGCAAGGCCCGCATAGGTGTTGGCTCCATCGTGAGTACACGATACCATTCTTGACCCTCATGAGCAGCGGTAACAACGTCAGGAAGGGCATAATTCACTGGGCGGCGAACCATGTTTAACGATACCACGTCCTCAGAAATCCAAAAAAGCTTATTCCGCCAGTCTTTGGATACCTTTTCAACTTCATATCCGATACTTCGATCAGAAAACCCTTGACATGTATACCAACCATTACGGATAGTAAGACGGTAAAAAACTAGAAATCGATCAATGTGTGGCACCATGTCACGTGCTATGCATGCAAATTCGTAATGACGAATCCGCATCATAGCACGGGGATGCAGTTGAGATAAGTGGATCCCATAGGCAGTTAGCACTTTCTGGAGAAATCTCGTTATGGGTAAACGGAAATTCCCATGAACGAAATAATCATCATACACAACCATTTTTCCAGGCGGTGGGAAACTGGCTATGGAACCAGGGGAAGGAAACTCCGGCCCCCATTCAGGTGGAATACCATACGTTTCCAATAATTTTTCATATTCTGAATAATCCCACGACACTTCTATTTCGTCGACCTCAGTCTGTACGTTCGACATTACAATGAAATTGAGAAAGATAGAAGAAAGATATATGAAGGATTAAGAGAAAACTAAGAAGATAATCAGATGAAAAGAGTGATAAAACTTCGAATAGAAAGAGTTTCTCCTTATTTATACCCATAGCAATTAATACGATGGGATATGAACAATAGAGAGAGAAAATCATCGCCCAATCAATAATTACCACGTCACGCGGGAAATTCGAAAAAGAGAAAAAGCTGCACAGTCGGGTACAGTGACAGCCTTAAAAAACGTCCTATCATCTATTCACGCGGCTGCGAGTGGTCAACTTGTCATTTTTTCATGATTATCCATACCAACAGAAGATATTTTTACTTAAACTTCAAAATTCAAAAATCTCAAAAAAAAAAACATTAAAGTCCAAAATTTCACACGCATAAACACTTCACGCGGAAGAAACACTGGACTGGGGGGACTTATAGAGGTAGGGTACCAAAAACAACCAAATACCCTTAAGTACCACCCGCGGGTCGCAGAAGAACCTCTCATATGTCGCCCGCGGGACATATTGATCACCCGCATATCATGGTGGAGGAGGAACGTCCTCATACCACACGCGGAAGCATCCCGACACCCTCAAAAGTCACCCGCAGGACATGACATATGTCCGCCTAAATAACCGGAAGACAATGCCAGCGGGACAGCTGTTACCAATTAAGTATCATCTAGAAGAATATCCATGATTGTTACTTGAGGAATACGTGACCTACCAGCCAATGAACAAAGGACACCTGGCCAGGTTGTTATAACCGTGCACATGGCCAGAGTGCGACTCATCCTATAATTGGACGACGCACGTCGAGGTTGTTATACCCATGCACATGGGACGTATAGATCAACCTATCATAAGAGGACACGCGTCCAGGCGGTTATTGAAGATCTTCTGGAAGAGGACAGCTGGCCCAATCACATTCCTACATCCATCGGCTATAAATACATTGTCAAACAGTATGAGGTATTCATTCACTCACTTGCATTCTGACTACACTTAGTTTGTTTACTTCAGTACTTTCTCCATTTACGAACGTTACTGATTCTCACGCCGGAGGGTAGTTACAGGAAGATCCCCCCTCTTGTCCTTCCTGTAACGAGACTCACGGTGTCTGTTTTGCAGGTTCCGGTCATTGGACTTTGGGAAGTTACACTCATATCTTAGTCGTAATTACCGTATTTTACCCTGTGGACTCATTGGATCCAGGACCCATACTCGGGGATCGGATCCGTGTTTCTTCAGATATAACTAATGTTTCCTATATATGTAATGATATTGGTTTTCTCAAGAAAACGCAGTACCACAAGAAACAAAAATACCATATGTATATCAAGATCTAATTATGAAATATTCGAAGCGACAACCTTTTTAGAACGATTACTAGTCTACTCCTATTAACTACATATGTATGTATGTTTCTGGATTTGAAACATCAATCTCTTAGAGAGACGCCTTATGACTAGGATGTTTCTTGGAAATAGAAACGCCAACTAATAAAGGAATAATTATGTATGCCAATACTCTATATCTATTTTACTTCTAAAATCATCATACATACATCCCGAAGGATTAGAACCCACAAATACTTGATCGAAGAGCACATCACTTTACCACAAAAATTGTTACATTTCACCTCTAAATTTTAGTAATTTTGTAAGTTATCTTGATTTATTTGAGCCAAATAAAAATAAAGACCGAAAATGTATCATATTAGGTAAAATCTATATTAGTTATGACCAAAGATGTTATAATATTTTTATTGGAATCTTCATCTCGTGCATACAAATTAGTTAAAAAAATATATATTTATACCAAAAATTTGTTTACATTTAAAAAGAAAAAAACTCAAATCTGATACTCATATCTCTCTCTATTATAAATGACATTTATTATGATGTTTTCCTTTCACATTCAAATCTGTGTGTTAATTAGAGGTTCTATGTTTTTGAGACATATATTTTGACACATTCTGAGTTTTGTCTTCTAGCAAAATTATACAGAGTGAAATGTTGTGAATTGAATTTAGCCACTTTAGATTTGTTTTCTTTTTGTTGTAATATAAATATTCAAACTAATCATATCAATTAGCCAACTGTTAACAATAGATAAAGTAAACCAAGTCATTTGCCAATTTCTTGTCAACACTTATAAATGGCCCCCACTCTTTGGTTGCCAGAAGGCCATGAGGTAATTAAATGATTCAAACCTTTTGGAAAAAATCAACACCTTTCATTTTAAAGACACTATTTTCTTATAAAATACTACTACCAGTGGTTAATTAATTATACCAGGGTCATAATAAACCTATGATGTTACTCTAAACTAATATTCTTTTATCTTATCTCTAGAATCAATATATTTACTAGTTTTATATTAAATAATAATATCATTAATTGAAAAAAGAAATGTTTATAATGAAAATAATACATCATGGGATGAAAAGTTGCATAGATGGTCATGTGCTCTCAATTTTTCTACAAGCCACATTTGTAGTTTAAAAACTTGTGATTTGTTTTTTTCCATGTAAAAGATGTGTTTCCAAAGTATGGATTACAAAAAAAAAAAAAAAAAAAAATTCTCCAACATAAAAGAAAATGAAAAAAATTGTTTATTAATAGTATATGTTTTCTATGAGTGTCTTAATTGGTATAAGTATATAAGATGTTTATTGATGCTCACTTCCCTCTTATAAACCACCCATCCATCTCAGCCTACATTCTCCTTCCCTTCCTTTAGTGAGCAACCAAATCTTCTATCCTTCTCATTTCAACCTTTTCACTTCATTGAGACATTTTAACAAACATCTTCATGGCTAGAACACAACAACGGTATCGAGGTGTCCGACAAAGGCATTGGGGCTCTTGGGTTTCCGAAATTCGTCATCCTTTATTGTAAGTCTATTTCCAAATGCGGAAAACTACATTTTTATTTATCAAACTTAATACATTATAAATTGTTGCATCAAACATTTACTCATTGGCAACTCTCTTTCCCCAATACAGGAAAACAAGAATTTGGCTAGGGACATTTGAGACGGCCGAAGATGCGGCCCGCGCCTATGACGAGGCGGCAAGACTCATGTGTGGGCCCCGCGCAAGAACCAACTTCCCGTACAACCCCAATGTGTCACAATCCTCTTCTTCCAAGCTACTTTCTGCTACTTTAACAGCCAAATTGCATAGATGCTACATGGCTTCACTTCAAATGACCAAACCATTATTCCAACAACAACAACAAATAGCGAACCAAAAACGAATGTCTTCAACCCATCTAAGCGAGTCTCCACCCGACACGAAGCCAATGTTGGTGCAACACCAGCAAGCCGCGGTGGATATTAACAACACTCATCATTATGATCATCATTATCATAATCATAATCATGATCATAATCATCAGCAGCAATATTTTGCTAAACTTGAAGATCATCACATTGAACAGATGATTGAAGAGTTGCTACATTATGGGTCAATCGAATTTTGTTCTATCAAGCAATCTAATGAATAGTTCAAAGGCCAGAGTCAAAGACAGCAGCAGTTTTTGCATAAAATTTGATGGACTGTTGTTTAAATGTTTTTGAAGACATTTTAACATTTGTTAATCGAAATTTATGTAAATACTGATGATGATCGAGGACTTGTTTTTATTATCAACCCATTTTTTTCTGGAGCTTCTGTCTGTGAGGCCTATATTTCCTTGTAGGTTAGATCTTGTACTATGTAGTGAAATAATATAAACATTTTAATTGTTTTATCTGTATTATATAATAAATATCTCGTTTTTTTTTTGTAATATTAGTTGAATAAATGAGTTATTTTCGGGTTAACATACTTAGTATTTATTAAATGGGTGTGTTCAGATTAACTTGCTACGTGTTTAATGAACGAGTTATTTAGCCAAATAAAAGCTAAATTATTTTCATGTCGTATTCGTGTCTTATGTTTTGGATCGTGGCCCATGTTAATAATAGTACATTGTTTAAGTTCTCTAAGTTGGACCGACAGTCATGGCTAGATTTGTTGATGACGTAGACTATAATGTTGAAAATAGGCATAAAATCAATCTATATCTATCTGTGTCCATATTATTACCGGGTGTTTGTTACTTTACTTTTTAACAAGATGATTTTTAACGAATATTTGGATCAATGACGGCTTTTTGACTCACACTCACTCGTTATTTTCATTTTACCACCATTGGTTTTTTAGTCGGTTTAGTTAGTGTTTTTTTTAACTAATTTGAAAATACTTTTTTTTTTGAAACTTAATTTTGATAAATTTGATTTTTAAAAAAGTGTGATGATTTATCTTTTATTTTTCCTTTTTTATTTTTGTTTTTTTTTATTGTTTCACTGAGATTTAAGATTGGATCCTCTTATGCTAAGAACTTAGAGGACATTTTTTTCACGTAAAAAGTAGCATAGCGGGTCCTCTTATTTTGTACCTGATAAGATATCTCATGATTAGTTCACCATTCAAAGAGAAATCTAACTTTAAATAATAAAAATAAATAATTTTGTGTAAACATAAAATAAATAATTTACAAATTTTCTTTCAGAACACGAGAAATATCAGTTGCATTTTTTATGGTAGCGACCCAAAAAGATTTAGTAAATGTCAAGAATAGTATTAGTACTTCTATAACTATCTATAACTTATGATAAAAAATCATATTAAAAACGACGTGTATTCGGTTAGTAAAATCCGCGCGATGGTTGCAACGTCGAAGCGAAGTTTGGTCGGTATCGGGTTACTATATCGGAATTAAACAAAAAAAAATAAATTTGTCAACGCGAAAATACAACAAATTAACATGCTTAAAACAAAAAAAAACCCAGCATGTTGTGATAGCGAACTGAAACGAGTTTGGTTCGGTCAAACATATACGAACATGTACTAGCTATCGCCTTCTACTGACAATGAAGTCGGCGAGGACTAAATACTTTTATTTGTCTGTAGAATTTTGTAAAACTTATATGTTTCTTACATTTGTATTTTAACATTTGGTTAGCAACACTTGAATTTAATTATTTTTATTTCTATTTGTTTTAAAATATTTAAATAAAAGTTATATTAAAAGAATTACAAGTATAACACAGGTTAATAGGTGCGGTAAATGATGAAAGAGTTGTTGAAGTGGCACGATAACTAGTAGTAAGGAATTGCGAATGGAAAGTACAAACACATGGCCTAATTGACTAACCAAGTAGTGCATGCAAGATGGAATAGTATATAACAAAATATCTACATGAACAATTCAATGTATAATTTCAAGTGGTTCGGCTCTAATCTATGGTTTAGACTTTAGATCCTTCAGAATTGTTAATTGGATTGCTAGCTCTCAATTGAGTTTGGACTTGACCCTTCATAAAAAAACCAGACTTTTCAAAGAAAACACTTTGATTTGGTAAAAACTAAAAACTAGGTTTGCATGTTTATTTCTTGAAGTGCGTCTTTTTTTTTTTTTTTAACGGTTAACATACACACACTATACTACTACTCTTAAATACACACCATTTATTTCTTGAAGCCATGCCGGTTTTGTCACTATGGAATTTGAATCGTAAACTCAACTCTGAGGAACACATTTCCTAGACACTTTGATACCGCAAGACCATATGCGCATATTTGGTCTGTCAGTTTTAATACATTTCACATTTAACCTTACCCAGGTCCACACCTCCGCCATATCACCTTAGAGATTACTAATTATACATGCTTCCCACACCATTATCATCCATTGGCATGAGATTCGTGTCTTGAGCAATTGTTTTCTGCTTGGAACCTTAAAATTTATTTTAGGAATTTTGTTGTATAAAAGGTAAAAATCTGAACAAATTATTATAAATGTTTTATCATGTTTGCTCGCATAAAAAACAATGTAAACGATTTTAACTTGTTATCAGTTAAAATGTTGGGTGAAAAGACTTTTATAAATTAAAACAAAAAGATGTAGAAACTTTTTTTTATCACAAAAAAGTAAAAATGCGAAAAGTTTTCTCCCTTTGTATTAGTCGGTCAAAGCTGTCACACAACATAACACAAATTATTACTAAATAAAAGTACAATCAACCATTCATTTTTTTTACACATGTGTACGCAAATAAAACACATATGAAAATAATTAGTTTGCATATGTGTACGTAAATAAAACACATACGAAAATAATTAGTTTACTAGTATTATGTACACAACCTATGTTTTTATATGTAACGAAAACAAAATTAAAAACAAAAATACGAACTATCGATAAGAAAAAGCAAGTTATTTAGATTTGTTCTTCTGCTCGCCGTAAATGTCGTCGGGAAATGGTCGACTTCAGGTTCAATTCCTGACTCATTTGCACGGCGGGTCTGCGGCCTGTTTTCAAAACATATAAAATACTTTTTAAACTAAAAGGTCGAACCGTTTTTTTCTTTAGTTAAAAAGTTTTATTTAATAAAATGATTTTTCTTTGAAAGTGTTGATGACAAATGAATAAATATCTTTTGCACAAGACCAATAGTAAATAACATGAATAAAACCTGAGAAAAATGTAAGAATGCACATAATGGTGTTCCCTTCAGAAACCATTATTCAACATTTAAAGAACAACATTTATGGGTATGTGTTGTTCACTTGATGTTGAATACATTGTTCATCAACATAATTGATGGTTCATGTGTATGCACTCGTGTGAATTATGATCATATATTGTTTGTGCTTGTGGGGATTCATCGACCATACTTTGCTAAGAGTATTAATGATTCACCATCATCAACATCTTCTGTTCCTTGTTCTTTTACCATGATTCTATACCATCTATTACACTTATGGTGAGTTTAGATTTATTAATTATAGGACATGAGTCACATTTTATTTTAAAAAATAAAAATAAAATAAACGCTAACGATACTCTCGTTAGTAATGGGTATATCGTAGTACGATACCTTTTACAAAACTGAATAAATACAAACTTTTATATTCAAAATTGATATGATCCAAAGTCTTTTGCGGGTAGTTTAACAAGTCTTCATGTAGTATCCTTATCTTGTGTCTTAATCACATTTGGTCTTCGACTAAGAGCCTTGACTACAAAAGAAAATCAAACAAAATGTTGACGGTTGTGGCTGAGGCACGTGTTCAACACGCGTCCCTTAAAACAGATTCCACGCCTCTACATAAGACAACCCGTCTGTCTCCCAAGGTACAGCCGAAGCAGTTTGTACTGTCGGAGATGTCCACACGCCCGAGGTTACATCAGGTATATCGGTGTTCTTGAAAAGGAATAGTTAGAACAAGGTGGTGAAGGAATCAAGTAGAGTGTACTCTTCTCCAATCATATGAATTTTTTGAGTGAACACAATTCAAGTTCTTTCAAATGAGGCACAAAACCTACTAATATATTCAAGAGTTGAAGGAAAATCAAGTGTCTAACTTTATTAATGACTTAATGTAATAATAAAAACTTATTAAGTGTCATTAAGTTACCATACTCACGAGTTTCACAAAACCAAGAGTTTTATATTATTACTATAAATTGATTTTCATTCATCTTTCTAATTTTCCAACAATCCCCCACATGAATGGATACTGATCAAAATACACACAAGATATCCAATGGAACCTCGACAGTTGAGTATTGCAGGACAGGTAGGTGATAACTTTGAACCTTCCTTTGTGAGCTATACTTAGTCTCTTAGCGGCTAGTAGACGCGGTGCCCTTGAACAAACCCCCATTTGTGTAGACCACAATACACATCACACAATACTCTCCCTAGCCGAGCACATCCCTGCATTGTCGTGTCCATTATGATCCTGGAACACTAGTCTGGTTCTGTGAAAGCTCTAGGAATTGCGAACCCCACAATTTCATTTGAAGCGACCCCACTTCTCTTTCACACAGGTGATTATCCACAAATCATTAAAAGCATTAAGGTTATAATGATTTACACAAATCATTAACCATATATTATGCTTAGCCTCACAATATGTAACTGTTGTTATAGGAATGAACTAGGAAGTAATTAGACTTCCTTTATAATTTAGGAGGATATATATATTAGATTATGTGTCAACTTATACATAAGCTATGCCCCCCAGTAACCACCCTTGGATATATAATTAGGTTGTCCTATTGAACTTAGATATTGGGATCTCCAGTCAACTAAGTTAGGTTTTCCTTTATATACCCCTTTTCATGGGCTTTAGTCTCATTCCACAACTTGACCTATACTAAACCCTCAGGTTGTTGGATCCATAACATTATTTTTGACTTTGTCTAGTCACTACATATAACTTGCGTAGTTGAGATCAATTGTCATGATGTGTTCTTAACTTATAGTTAATTTTGCATGTTGTCAACTTTCTAAGACTATAACCTCAGTGACCACCTGAATATAGTTATAATATTTGTCTTTGTAAGATACACTTATAATTAAGGCAAACACATCTCCATTATGCACTACGACCTTTTTGTCCTCCACTTAGTCGTGTGTTTGCAATGTTAGATTGGATTACAATAATCCTCATTGATAAACCTTCTAAGTTCAAAACCCCCACATTTAAGTGTTAATAGATAACCTCATTCAACTTACGAATAGGGTAAAGAAAGGTTTTCTATTCAGGTCTGAGAAATCATCTCAATTACCATTTCTATACACCCCAAATGGGTTGGCTCTTAAATGGCTTCCCCCTACATTTCTTGCATTTTGATATATTTTGCTTAACTTTATTATTACCATAAATCGACACTCATGATTTCAACAAGACCATGTCTTTGTATCAGTGAGTTCATCGATACTTACTCATGGAGCAACACATGCCCTGATATAAGCTTTCACCACTTTCTAGCTTTTACGATAAACTTGTCATAAGGTTGTTATCAACGCAAATCTGTAAGGATTATAAAACACCATCTAGGACATACCTAGAAAGTTGAGGTCTTTTTATGATCCCCATAAGTTATATCATTTCCTTAGATTGAATGAAAACCCCACTTTAAATTTGTCTATACACAAATTCATTCTTGTGTTGTGTATATTTTGAATGTTTCGCGTTAATTATTCTTCGTAAAGCACCATAATCAACAAGTACTAGTCTAGTATGCTTTAGACTGCAATACTTTAGCATGTGAACAGAAGATGCATCATTCTGATTCTTCACAGCCATCACAATATCACTTTGAAAAACTCAACCCTTAGTTTAGACAAAATTGTAAGACTTATTCACAATCCCCAAACCTTAATATGCAGGATAGTCTCACAAGTTATTGTATGGGTAACATACATAGTTTTTCATTCAATTTAGGAATATAAATCTTTTGTCTTAGATCTTCAAGGCTTCACCATTGACTTATATGGACTTTGAACAAAAGTCTTAATCCAATCATTTGATGAATACATTCATCACCAACATAAACCTATAAAACGCAACGGACCAAGTGAGTAGACTAAAAATAAAAACTAAAACAAAAATAAACTAAAATTTAATTAGACTCCTATGACTCAAAATAAAAAAAATAGCACGTATGTAGCAAATAAGTCTAATTAAAACTAATAACGCAATCGCCAAGAGTCCCCGACAACGGCGCCAAAAACTTGATGTGCTAAAAACAATCAATTAAATATTAACTAAATTAAACAAATAATAAAAACTAGACTTAAAACTCAACTACACAAAACACCGGCAAGTGAACTGATCAATTGTACTAAAGCTAAGTAAGTCCGGAATATCGAAACCCACATGACTCTATAAATTACGTTAATTAACCTAATTAGACTCAACTGCAAAGTACAGCTATTTATTAAATAAGATTAACGAGGGTTTTTATTAAACTAGTATTAAACTAAGAAAGTACATAAACAAGTAAACTAGAAACAAGCATTCAAACACAAGATCGAAACCAATAAGAGAAGGAATCTACCTAGGTAAGAATCCCATGCATCAACAATCATCAAGCAATGAACAACTAACATGATATGAAAACTGATTTCTAAACATATTCCTCTAACAAACCCTAAAGGACCCTCGATCAAATCAAACGAAATCCCAAAGAATAATTATTAGATTATTAAGCAATCAGTTGGATTGATTTCCTCAAATTCATCAATTAGGGTTAATTAATAGTATCACAGACAAGCAATCTCACGAAACACTGAACCCTAGATAACCTAATAAACTAAACACGACATCATGATCAAGGATCAACACAATAACCAAGAAAGAATACTGTCACTACTCTAACCTAGAATGCGATTGACCAAGACACACAAACCACTCCCCACCTTACACCTATTGGAGTTCAGCAGAACATTCAAAATCCTAATCAACGATCAACTAGCTTCTATGATCTAATAGGCCTATTCAATCACAATAATCAAAACACCAAGTAATGATTAAACACAAACCCTAAATCTAAAGAACAAAATCAAGAGATAAAAGATCTATGCAAGACACCAAAAGATTTAAAACATGATAAATATATAATAAACTTGACTCAAAACCTAAATTAATAATAGATGAACAAAACACGAACTAAACCGAACTCAAAACCTTAAATATACATAACTTTACAAGAGATTCGAGATGTATAAATAGATGTATATCAAATATCCCCTCACTACTCTTTTTTCGTCCCTGAAAAAGTCTGATGCAGTTGGATCAGAATCGGAAAATACAGACTTAAAAACATATAGGTTAATTTTAAAACTTAGATAAACGCAAAAACCGCGATCACCGATATTGTTGTCCACTTAAACCCATGCCTTAATCTTTACCAGAACAAATAATATCCGACAATAACATTACTCAGTGGTTTACACAATTAAGACCTGCTTATTTTCAGCTTTTACCAGACCAGACCACCCCTACTTGACTTAAACCTCAAAATTAGCAGATTTAAAACTTTTGTTGCTTTTTTTTTATTGAATAGTTAAGACGATCAAGGGTATTGTTTATCCACCTAAGCTTAAGCATCCAAGTCTACCAAGCAGCCATAAGATACGATTAAGGTACAATTAATTAATAGCTAGTGTTCCCCACAACAGACATACCCCCGTTATCAATCAATACCCCGAACCATCACCATAGGTGAGCATGCAAAATTTCATCTGTAGGGCTTACATGTAGCGTGTCCCTTGTGGTCCGTTTCTTAATGGTAATGAGATGCGAGCAAGGGGACCCCACATGGCTAACAGCGTGGATGATCAAGTCAGTAGTGTATTTGTACTTTTGTACGTAGTGATCATGGTTTATTGACTTATAAGGGTTTACTCTTTTTAGCTTTATTTAAATATCCACAACCCCACTTTGGAATTGCGAATACCCAGATGAATAGATTGCATACAGACCCACGGTCTCCGGACCTGGGGCATCCCATCAATACAAGATTTAAGGTTATAAAACCATACGCCCCTAAAACTAGCAGTTTAAGATTTATATCACAGGTTACACGGCATACTCTAACATTAAACCGACCCAAGCATCATATGATAACGTATTCAAATTTTTAAAATTTTATAATATTTCCACTTTTCATACCAATAATTGAGGCTTGAGTATGACCCGACCTTTCATTACTTATCTTCTACGGATAAAACACTTTACCCACAAAAGATTTTCGTTTTAACCATTTTATCAAATTGTCCTTTCATTCTCAAGGCAGAGCCTACCGACACATCCCAAGTTAAGTGCGTTTTCTTTTATTTACCTCATATTATTAGTAGTTTGGAAAACCGATTTCGATAAATATCATCTCTCACTTTCACGCAAAAAAACTAGATTCAAGGGACATTTTGAAAACATTTTTCAATTTTTTTTATTTTTATTTTTTTTATAATTTTTTTAAAGTTAAATTTAAACTATGACTCAAATATCCTATCCCACACTTAAATTTTGCATTGTCCTCAATGCAAGGATAAGGACGACTTAAATAAAAAAAAAATTAAAATCGGACTACAAAAAATTTAAAACCAAAATAAATAAAAACAAAAACAAAATAAACAGTTATAAGCTATATAATGGAAGAATCTTTGCTGGTAATATGAGCATGAAACATGATGCTATAGTCTTCTTTCCATGAATGCCCTCCAACTACGAACGTGATCAGCAAAACAGTAACTCCTTCTCTCACACACGAACGTAAGCGGCAAAACAATACAAACATATCTAAAAATGTATATTATCAAACTGATAGATATTATGCAATTAAAGTGTTTCACCAGAAAATATATAAAATATAATAATCAGGAGCAAATAAATAAATATGAAGTATACGGCTCCACTGCAACTCCATCCCCACACTTGTCTTTTTCATTAAATTCTTACTTGGGGATCATCTCTCTAGCTCATACAATCTTCGAACTAGCAAAACTTAAAAACACAAAACAAAGAAGAACTACAAAAAACTACGTTAGTGACTCGATAAATTATACAAGACTCGAACAACTAGACCTTAAAATATGACTCAAAATACCAAAATAAACACAAGGAATCACACCGGAATGATAACACGAAGAAAAACAAGAAAAATAAATAATAAAAAAACTGGTCTGTGTACATGTGGCCACGCTGCACGACCCGGGATGGGCTCCTGGCCGTGCGACCGCCCGTATTTACCTCATACCCCCGCGTCGCGCGCGGGGGGGGGGGGGGGGGGGGTTCAAGTAACTCGTCGCGCGGCGCGACGGGGGTGTTTAACATAAAGTTTTGACGATTTTTGCCCCTATTTGCCTTAGAAAAATTTCAAGAAAATTTACCAAGTCTTTGTTATGCCCATTTTATGTCTTTTTACGTGTGATACTTACCTGGAATCTCTTGAATTTTCATAAATTCCTCTCTCCATGATGGTGATGATTCCTTGAAACGACTCAACGACGCAACACAAAACTAAGAAAAACTAACGTTAGTGACTCAAAGAAACTAAAAATAAAATGATGGTGATGATTCCTTGAAACGACTCAACGACGCAACACAAAACTAAGAAAAACTAACGTTATTGACTCAAAGAAACTAAAAATAAAATGAAAGAAATTATACCAACTCTACACTTGAGTTTTCACTCAAGAACCCATGCTATGCGAATCATGTGGCAGACCGAGTGGAGCTTCCTCCACCTCGGTAGATCTCCAATGCCCACAAAGATATTGAATCATGATCCGACCATTCGCCAACCTTACTTTTCTTCTTTCTAACTCCACAAACTTTCTCAAACTTGCACTTTTCACCACCTCTTTCTCTAACACACTTCACTATTACTCGAGAACTAGAAACCTCTCGCTCCTTTTTCAAACCAATACTCACCGAACGCGAATCGTCAAAACGTGAATCCATGCCAGAGATAAATGATTCTATCGAATAAACTAGATGACATGGATCAATAAGACCTTCTTGACCACTCGGATGTCTCATGGATTTAGCCATATAAGTAGCACTATCATCGCCGGCTCTAAGAGTGATCTTGCCTTCAAACACATCAATGATTGCCCTAGCAGTACGTAAAAACGGACGACCCAAAATGATAGGAACTCTCTCGTCGGCCTCCATATCCAAAACAACAAAATCTGCTGGGAAAAGCAAATTATCAACCTTAACGAGCAAATACCTCACGACACCCCTCGGAAACTTAACGGAACGATCGGCTAAAGACAACGTCATACGTGTATGGTGAGCTCGCCTAGGACCAACTTTTCATATAAAGAATACGGCATGAGGTATATGCTAGCTCCTAAATCTGCCAATGCTTGACACGTCGTGCCACTTCCGAAAAGGCATGGAATGGTAAAAACGCCAGGGTCAGGTAATTTCTCCGGTACTTTATTAAGAACCACCGCAGAACACTCTCCATTTAGTGGAACAGTCGAAAGCTCCTCCAGCTTATCCTTTCTTTTAAGAAGATCTTTCAAAAACTTGGCATATTTAGGCATATGCTAGAGGACTTCAATGAACGGAAGATTGATATTCAACTGGCTAAATATATTTAGAAAATGTCCATAATCTTTCCTATACTTTTGATGTTTTAGATGAGCGGGATACGGGACATAGGCTAGGTCAAAGATGTGTGGTGGTGGCCGGACTTCAACTGGCTTGTTCTCGGTGTTTTTTCAACTTGCGGCTCTATAATTGGTGTCTTACCTTGTGTTTTTCCCGAAACCTCCATCTCTATCTCCTCATCCACCAACTCGTTAGCCCCATCTTTCTCAACTTCTTTAGTAACTTTTTCCGGACCAAAAATGTCATACCTCGACTAGGGGGCTGGACGTGACGACTGAATACCAACCAAAACACAGCGGAAATAGGGTAACTAATTTATATTAAGACACTAGGTCAAAGATACAATCAAATGTCTAATAAAACTACAAAGCTAGAAATTAAACTACCATCTAATTAGGTGAAAAATGTACGGCTTCTTCAGGTTAAACTCTACGGTTCGACATAAGTCTTTTAAAAGGATCTTCTATCTCCAAGCGAACTCTTGTCTAAGACTCTAAATCTCCATATCCGAATAAAAGTACCTGAACACATGCTTAAAATAATTTGGTCAACTAAAAAGTTGGTGAGTTTATGAGTTTAAGTTATGAAAACATTTAAATAAAAATGATCTAAATAGTATGGTGCACATTAAGCAAGTTCACAATCAAACCTGTGTCCACAACCCTTGAACATCTAAAATAAATACCCCTTACCATACCCCTTATTGTTATGGGTCAAATTACACTTATGTCTGCCCAACATAAGTTACAAATGGCACAGATATATGTCACAAGATATACAATTTATCATTCAGCGGGTGGCCGCCCCATGATGTAGGCCCACTTTGTGCGGGGGTCTCCCAGATAGTACTACCCATATATCCCGTGGCTCCTTTCGGATTTAATGATTGTGCTACAAAGTCGGTGATTGTTTTAGGCAGCTAAATCGGTCTTAATTAATAATACACCAATAAGTTTAAAAACATATAGAAGTATGTATCCACCCAAAAATTTAAGGAAAAAAGGTAGTGTATGAACTCACCTTGAGGTATGTGTGGAAAGAAAATGTATTAAGAAAAGTTGGTATGCTATGTTGATAAAACTCTGAATGATAGGTATTCCTAAATCAATATAAATTGTCACTAAATGTAATATGTGCCATATCATACGTGCCCGTGACCTGAGTTGCATATGTTAATACCTTAACTAAGGTTGTTTGGGATTGTGTTGCCTTATTGTGTCAAGAGTTGTGACAAAGTTTCCTTATTTAGAAATTGTAATACTATGTGTTTTAGACTTAGGTTATATTACTATATTGTATTATTAGTCATGTGACAAGATAAATAACAAGTTAGATAAATAATATCTTACCAAGTTAAAGTTTCTAATTATGAAGGTTCGGGTTTTCAACTTAGTAGAGTTAGCTTAATAATTGAAAATATTATTTAGGGTAGTGTTCTACTTATAACAAGTATATAGCTCATACTAATAGATTAGTTTAATTCCAACCAATGGATCACTTTAGTTTCGTTGGCACCATAAGGTTTGTCAGTTTGGGTTTGCACAAAATACATGTTCATAGGCTTTTATATATCTATGCTTATGTATACTTAAGGATAGGTGTTCACGTATTTGAAATAATAGGGTTTATGGTCAGATTGGTCCCTAGGGTATCACGCAAAACTAGCACCTTGGTTACGGGGTTATGTTTAAAGTTTACTATAGAATATACTTTCTGATATTTAAATAATTAGGAACTACAGTTCCAAGTTATCTCAGGTTATGCAAAGTTAAAGATACATATTATAAATTTAAGTATTATGTAGATTTTATGTGGTTCAAAAACATACGTTTTCAATTGCTGGATCATTTATTAGCAGTAAAATTAAATGACTTATTAAAAACATGAAACCGGAATTAATGTGGTTAGGGTTGGTTTTGGGTTTTAACAAGTTACTATTAGGTTTTGGGACATAACTATGTCTTATAGGCCTTTATTATCTGATTCATACTATGTAAATTTTTATAACTTATGTAATCTTTAAATTTACTCTTTCATCATATCATCATTTATGTACAAATGTCACTATTTCGGGTGGCTAAACGTAAGGCTCGGTTTTAAGTTCATGTATTGGGTTCTGGGAATAATCTTTTTGGGCAGATTAGGAGACCTGGGAATAAATTTATGAAAAGTCATTTTAGTTACAAGAAAATACTTTTCATGCATGTTGTAAAGGTTATACGTGCATATGTCCTGGAAAGAAACATTTTAACGAGTTTACTCATGATTTATGTCAAGGGTTGACTCGAGCAATGTTCGCAAGGTTAGTTTGCTGTAATTATATTGGGTTAAGGTTGTTGGTCATGAAGGATATCGTATGTGCCTAATTTGTGTATACAACTCAAAATTAACGTTGCAAAAGTAGATTTTCGGTTCGGTTTTGTGTACCTTGAGTTAGGAGCCGAATATACACACGAGTGGATGACTTCAAGGATGTCTAGAGACCTTTTCATGTGGATCGATCTAAGGAGTAAGGACTCGTTGAGGGACTGGGATATATTATTATCTTCGTGTGATGAAGGAACGATCTTGATGGGTCCGATTTGGCTGGTGTGTAGGTCGAGAATGGAAGCAAAAGCAGAGTTTTGAATGTGTATGTTATAACCGATTTCAAGAATGCTATGGGAACTCCTTGATTTGATTCCAGCAGGATTTAGAGGGTCTTACGCTCTGAGTAGGGCTTGATCAGGACTTGTTGAGCACATGATCATTACCACATTTGGTTGATTTAAAAGCTAGCCTCAATGGAATCTGAAATTAGGAGAGGGAGACTTAGAATTCTTGTAGGATTTTATGAGCTTAAATAGGCTTAAATAAGATGATTGTCTGATGTGGGATTATTGAAACGTCTTGGAACGAACCCTGAATGGTGAAGGGATCTGTTATTTTGATTTTCCAAATCAAACATTGAAAGTTGAAGATTTGATAGGATGCTAGAGATATTATGGAGAGATTTTGTTAGATTCTCATATATTTGAATTAGATTTACACGTTAAGCATATCCAAATTAACTAATTAATTTCCATTGGTAGCTAGAGATATTTAGAGATATTATATGTTTTTTAAGAACAACTGATATATATATATATATATATATATATATATATAGGGTCAAGTTATTCTACAAAGGGTAACAAAAATGAGAAAGTGTGAGAAACCATAAATAATTGACATGTGTCAAGTGAAGACCAAAAGAAAAGGGGTATAGAGGTAATTGTACACCTTTTCTCTCTCCACATGCAAGACACATGTTAATACCCCCATCATTTTACAACGTTTATAACTTTTTCGTATGATATTTTTTTAAAAAAAAATATTATCATAATAACAAGCGTTTTTTATCTTTAATATGAGTATGATTTTTGTTATATAAAATTTAAAACAAAAATCACGTCATTGTGTCTTTTCGCACACCATTGTCTCTTTTCGCTTATCATTGTGTCTTTTTTCGTAATTGTGTCTTTTCGCACACAATTGTGTCTTTTTTCGTCATTGTGTCTTTTCGCACACCATTGTGTCTTTTCACTTATCATTGTGTCTTTTTTCGTCTTTGTGTCTTTTCGCATACCATTGTGTCTTTTCGCTTATCATTGTGTCTTTTTTCGTCTTTGTGTCTTTTTGCACACCATTGTGTCTTTTCGCTAATTATTGTGTCTTTTTTTGTCATTGTGTCTTTTCGCACACCATTGTGTCTTTTCGCTTACCATTGTGTCTTTTTTCGTCATTGTGTCTTTTCGCTTATCATTGTGTCTTTTCGCACACCATTGTGTCTTTTCGCTTATCATTGTGTCTTTTTTCGTCATTGTGTCTTTTCGAACACCATTGTGTTTTTTCGCTTATCATTGTGTCTTTTTTCTGTCATTGTGTCTTTTTTCGTTATTGTGTCTTTTCGCACAACATTGTGTCTTTTTATCTAATACATAAACCACAATGCTTAATACCTGTTACACAATAACTTGAAACGTAAAACACAATGGTGAATACGTATAACACAATGACCTAAAACGTAAGACACAATGGTGAATACGTATAACACAATTACCTAAAACGTAAGACACAATGGTGAATACATATAACACAATGACTTGAAACGTAAAACACAATGGAAACAACATATTACACAATCACACAATGAACAACAAAACACAATTAAAAAAAAACCATTAATTTTTTTTTATTTTTATATAACAATATGATACTCATATTAAAGATAAAAAAACGCTTATTATTATGGTGAACTTTTTTTTAAAAAATAATGTCGTATCAAAAAGTTATGGACATTTTAAAATGATGGGGGAATTGGCATGTGCCTTGCATGTGAAGAGAGAAAGTCAACAAATGTGGGTTATTACCTTAATGCCCTTTTCATCAATTTTTATTTATTAAAATTAATTTCAGCCATTCAAATCTAATATCAATGGACTGGATTCCTTCTCACCCTTCTCATTTTTGTTGTCCTTTGTATTTTAACTTTACCCTTTTATATATATATATATATGAGGAACGAATTCTGGAAACACAAAGAAAGAAGAATAAGATAGATATGTTTAAAAAAAAAAGAATTAATAATAATAACCTAGTTTTCCAAGATAATTAAAGTTGGATTTGTAATTCTAAGTACTCATTATTTTTCCTAAAAATTTAAGATAGAAAATAAAATAGTATGTGTCTATGTATGTATGGAGTTCGATGTGTGCTCGGTGTGGGAAGCAAAATATTATTTGCCACATTTTTAGTAAATCTGTCTCAACTAGGAATTTAAATACTACTGTACATACTATTATTTGTTTAGGTTATAAGAGATCATAAACTATAGATCAATATATGTGTGTGATGGTTATTTATGAAATTTATTATGACGGGTTTGCTAAACTACAAGTAATTACTTATACGTGTTTGCGTTATATATCTGCAATATATTTTATCAAATGATATGGTAATTATATGAATCATATAATAATTATATGTTTAGATATAAATAAATATATATTTAGATATTTGGGTTACACATGAGGAATGTGAGGGGCTCGATTAGTGAGCTTTATATCGTTAGCTATATTAGTTGACTTTTCGAATCATATTATATTTGATGGGTTTGATAATTAGAGTCTGATATTAGCATTTTACAGGTTTATCAAGCTCATCCGTTCGCATTACTTAATCGATTTTTTTCTATAGGGTTGTTTATATGTAGTTGTATTGTATGCAACACAAAAAAAATATGGCCCTAAATTTGAGGTTGTTACAAAAAACCCTACCACTACGAGTGGTGATGGCTTTCAATTGAGCAGCCGGATTAGTTTGAGGAATACCCGATAAATGACTCGGAGGCCTCTCTTCTAAACGACGAGCAATATCACCAACAGTCCTTTGAATATCAAGAATAGCATATTGTTGATTCTTAAAAAGGAGATCATGCTCAGAGAACTTCTTCTGTGTAGCTTGGTCTCTCTCCAGGATTTGCTTCATCATCTCTTCCAAACGTTCATTTCCACCATTCGAATCCTGCAAATTATTTTGAACATTAGTACCATTGGTATTATCATTATTGAAATACTGACCTTGTCCTTGATTATAAGAATTTTGAAATCCGGGCGGTGTGCCCGACGGACGCCAATTAGAATTGTTCTGATTTGGGTTCTTTTAGGTGTTCCAACTCGAGTTGTTGCTACTATTAAAAGCATTTGGAAACCTCTTTTGACCAACAATAAAATTGACCTCTTGATTCATCAATGGGCACTCCAAAGTGCCATGTCCACCACTACAAACCTCACACTTATCAACCTTTGCCTTTAGCTCCTTAACCTCTCTAGTTAGTGATTCCAAAGCAGCAGCCACACTAGTATCCAGGTTAATCTGGTGTACACCTCGAGCGGATGAGGATGTACTAGTGACAGGAGTGGAATTCCCGCGATGTGGCCCTTTGGCAAAATCAGATTGAGCAAAGCTTTCAAATATCTCGTTGCATTCGGTGACATTCTTCTTTTTCATTAGATTTCCTCCCGCAGCCATGTCGAAACGAACTTGGGTTTCGTAGTTCAGCCCATTGTAAAATTTCTCAACGAGAGCCCATGGTGTGAGACCATTCTGTGAGCAACGAGCTAGCATGTTCTGGAAACGCTCCCAAGCATGACAATACTATTCATCCGGCTCCATGTGAAACGAGTGAATCTGATCACGAAGAATAGCCGCTTTAGCAGGTGGGAAGTATCTTTTGATAAAAGCTGAGCGCAGTGCTTCCCAAATAATGAACGTGCCAGGTGGCTGAGTGTCAAGCCAACGAGCCGCTTTCCCTGCAAGTGAAAAAGGAAAAGGATGTAAGAAAATGGCATCGTCAGTTGCACCTTGTAAATTAAAAGTTTTCAAAACGTGGTAAAGTCGGTTAATGTGTGCTGGTGCATCCTCGTCATCACGCCCATGAAACTGATTAGTTTGAACGACGTTGTTCATGACGTATGACGGAATCTGCCACGAGTTGGGATTGTTGATCTCGGGAGTGACGATGCATGATCGGTTTCCGGTTAAGCCATCGAAGGCTTGAGCAGCAACTGTTCTATCGTCGGACATTTGATCGTCTGTTGACTTCTCGGAATTTCTGGTGGTGAACTGTTTGGTGATGACTTTGGTGTCGAATCAACTTCTGACTGTTGTTTCTCTACTGACGAACTAGCCTTGGTCTTTAACGGAGAAAATTCTAGATTCTCCATCGGTGGTCCTTGCGAACGAAGATGTGGCATAAACCTATAAAACGCAAGGTACCAAGTGAGTAGACTAAAAATAAAAACTAAAACAAAAATAAACTAAAATTTAATTAGACTCCTATGACTCAAAATAAAACAAATAGCACGTATGTAGCAAATAAGTCTAATTATAACTAATAACGCAATCGCTAAGAGTCCCCGATAACGGCGCCAAAAACTTGATGTGCTAAAAACAATCAATTAAATATTAACTAAATTAAACAAGTAATAAAAACTAGAATTAAGACTCAACTACACAAAACACCGGTGTAAGGCCCCGTTACCGGTGCCTCACATTAGGACGTTGGATTTACTCATTCACATTGTTCTAATAATCAGAGTTAATAAAAACTTTCGCGGAATATAAAAACTTCATAAAAGATTACATAAATCCATAACTTATCTTAAACAAAACAACTTGTCTTTCAAAAACTAAGTAATTAAGACATAACACGTCTTGAGTCTTCCGATGCCTGCCTCTTATTCACTGATACGTGTTCCCCTAAAGCGAGCTGCCTCATCCAACTCACCTGCGTGCATACTAAAAGTCAGCTACGCTGAGTGAGTTCTAGTTAATCATACAACATATTCATAATTACATACTTTCATACGTACTCAATATTTTCATACTTTCGTTCATATACTTACTTACTTACTTACTCTCTTTCTTACTATTCATACCTTACGTTTTAAAGAGCATTTCGCCCTATAACCTTCGCATATATTACTAGGGTATGCAACCCTTTAACATTCACATATATTATTAGGGTATGCAACCCTTTAACATTCGCATATATTATTAGGGTATGCAACCCTTTAACATTAGCATATGTTATTAGGGTATGCAACCCTTTATCCTTTCCTTACCTTGCATTACCATAGCCATACATCTAACACCATACATATCATTGTCGTACATACTTCCTTATTCACATACGTGTATCAGACGTACTACACTATACTTGCCTTAACAATACGTGCAATACCCGAAGGTCGTTCACGTACTATTAAGCATACATACATAACTATCACAATATTCATAGAGACATACACTTACCATTAAGGTAAGTGTATTAACATTCACATCGAGTATGCACACAGCCCCGAAAACATAACAAGGAAATGGGGCTAGAAACTCACTTGAATTCGGTTGCGTTCACCGTTTATCGTTATTCCCTTCTTAAGCTGTGCACGACTAACTGTATAACAATTACACGTATCAATTAACTATTACTATCCATATCATCTTTCTAGTTAATTATTACCCACAACGAACGGGGGTCCGGGGGCAGCGTCCCTGGCAGCGGGTTCTAGGGGCGGCAGCCCCTAGCGGGGTCCAAGGGGCAGAGCCCCTGGCTGGGGTTAAGCTGTTTAAATCAGGCCCAATCACCCATTATCCGGTCCAATTTGGGTTCAGGCCCAAGGTCAAACAAAAACAGGGTGGCCGAGAACTCAAGGTAGAGAGCCAATTTTGACCGAGAACCCAAGTTTGACCGAGAACCCATACTTTGACCGAGAACTCTAGGTCACCGAGAACCCTTATCACCGAGAAATCTATTGACCGAGTTCTCGTGTTGACCTAGAACCATCAGCATTGATCGAGAACCCCCCCCCCCCTTTTGGCCGAGAACTCCTTGTCTGATGCATACAGCCCATATTTTCATTCCTTATATCCATTCTAGGCTTAAATAACGGTTAACGACCCATGATCACAACCTTTAACCACCTATTTCCCATTTTCCTTAACCGTTTACACCCGTTAGTAGCCCTTTATCAAGATCTAGTCCGTTTCAAGCTTAATGGTCGAACCTTTAACCTTAAAATGTTCTGTACTAGATCTAGGGTTTCCTTCATGAGCCGTATCTAGCCATGAGTCCATTACGTTCATTTTAAGCATCAAGTTTGCTACTTTATGATTTAACTAGACCCGATCTATTCTATGTTTAAGTCAAGAACATACCTTTAATCGTTTGTTAGGTCGCGGCTAGTTCCAATATATAAATCTAACTCGTATCTTGCTTGTATGGTTAAGGTTTATCAAGATCTATGCTCGGTTTTAGGTGTTGGATCACCCTCTTGGTTGCGGCCGTAAGGTGTAGGCTTGTGTGTGTGTTTTGTGATGTGAAATGGATAAGATGGATGAAAAAGGAAAGATTTAGGGTTTAAGGGGTATTTATACTCCCTTAAGCCCATGGACCTAAGGCCCATCTTTCCTTTTTAGTCCATGATTAATTACCTTTAATTAACCTCCTTATCTTTCCCTTTTTACCATTTTACTATTCATCTATTTACTCAAGTAACTTTCCTGTTATAAGAAATAATATGTAAAATATTATTATTTGAAAATTCGAGATGTTACAAGTCTTCCCTCCTTAAAGAGGTTTCGTCCCAGAAACCTAACTATTACACGAACAGATTAGGGTAAAACTTGCGCATCTCATCCTCAGCTTCCCAAGTAGCATCTGATCCCTTGCGGTGCTTCCATATCACCTTCACTAAGGGTATTACCTTATGACGAAGTTGCTTCTCCTTGCGATCGACAATTTCTATCGGTTACTCAATGTAGTTCAGCTGTTCATCAACCTCAATATCCATCAGTGGCACGTGAGACGTGTCATCAGCTAGACATTTCCTCAAGTGAGAAACATGGAAGGTTGAATGGATTCCTTCTAACTCATTAGGTAAATCCAGCTTATAAGCTACTTCACCTACACGATCTAAAATCTTAAACGGTCCAATGTACCTTGGACTCAGCTTTCCTCTCTTTCTGAATCGAATGATTCCCTTCCAAGGCGAGACCTTGAGCATCACATTGTCGCCAACGTTAAACTCAATCGGTCGTCGCCGCTTATCGGCATACGACTTCTGTCTGTCTTGAGCAGCTTTCATTCTAGCCTTGATCTGGTCGAACTTTGAAGAAGTTTCTTGTACAACTTCTAAACTTCCCATCTCTTTCTGACTGATCTCTCCCCAACAGACGGGAGTCCTACATCGCCTTCCATAAAGCATCTCAAATGGTGGCATACCAATACTTGAATGGTAACTGTTGTTATAGGAGAACTCTGCCAGATGCAGGTGATCATCCCAACTTCCACCAGAATCTAAAACACAAGCACGTAGCATATCCTTAAGGGTTTGGATCGTCCTTTTAGACTGCCCATCTGTTTGAGGATGATACGCCGTACTGATGTTTAATCTCGTTCCCATAGCTTCATGGAACTTCTTCCAAAACCTAGAAGTAAACCGTGTATCTTTATCAGACACGATCGATAACGGTACTCCATGCTTAGTTACAACCTCTTTTATGAACAAGTTTGCTAACGTTTCTGACGAGATAGCCTCTCGTATAGGCAGAAATTGAGCACTCTTAGTCAAACGGTCCACAATCACCCGAATGGTATCATGATGCTTAGCTGTACGAGGTAGCTTAGTTATGAAATCCATGGTGATGTGTTCCCATTTCCATTCTGGTATCTCAAGCGGTTGCATTTTTCCATAAGGCCTCTAGTGCTCTGCTTTGACTTGCAAGCAAGTTAAGCACTTACTGACATAATTTACTACATCATTCTTCATTCCTGGCCACCAATACTCTTTTCAAGTCTTGGTACATCTTAGTAGCTCCTGGATGGATTGAGTACCTTGATTTATGAGCTTCATCTAAGATTCGACCTCTAAGATCTCCATGGCGTGGAATCCACATACAGTCAAATCTAGTCTTAACGCCATGAGTATTTTCCATCAACTCATCTTGCTGTCCATAAACTCTCTCTTTCTTCACTAACCCTTCATCTACTAACACCTCTGACTGCACTTTGATGATTTCTTCAAAAAGACTTGAATTCATAATCAGCTGGTATGACTTTACTGTTGCAAGGACTTCCTCATTCTTACGACTTAGCGCGTCGGTGACCACGTTAGCTTTACCAGGATAGTACTTAATATCGCATTCGTAATCCTTAATCAACTCCAGCCATCTTCTCTGCCTCATGTTAAGCTCTTTCTGCTCGAAGAAGTACTTTAATCTTTTATGATCTGTATAGATGGTACACTTAGTACCATACAGATAATGTCTCCAAATCTTAAGAGCGTGCAATACTGCTACTAGCTCCAAATCAAGCGTCGGGTAAGTACTCTCATGGACTTTCAACTGTCTAGACGCATAGGCTATTACTTTTCCTCGTTGCATCAACACGCAACCTAACCAACGATGCGAAGCATCGGTACAAACAACCAGGTCCTCGTCACCATCGGGTAAAGCAAGGATTGGAGCTTGCGTGAGTCTTTTCTTTAATTCCTGAAAAGCTTCTTCTTGGAACTTTCCCCAACAGAATACTATCGTCTTTCTGGTCATACCGGTCAACGGTGCGGCTATCTTGGAGAAACCTTCGATGAATCTCCTATAGTAGCCAGCTAACCCTAAGAAGCTTCGTATATCAGTCGGATTCTGAGGAGTCTTCCAATTCGTTATCGCTTCAATCTTAGCTGGGTCCACGGTAATCCCTTCTGGATTTATTACGTGGCCTAGAAATTGCACTTCTCTTAACTAGAACGCGCATTTCGAAAACTTAGCATACAACTTCTCCTTCTTCAGAGTCTCTAACACTTCCCTCAAATGTTCAGCATGATCAGCCTCGCTCATTGAATAAATCAATATGTCATCAATAAAGACGATTACCGATTTGTCCAACATAGGCCGACACACCCTATTCATCATGTCCATAAATGCTGCGGGAGCATTCGTTAGACCGAATGAAATCACGAGGAACTCGTAGTATCCATACCGCGTCCGAAACGCTGTTTTAGGGATGTCTGCCTCCTTCACTTTTAACTGATGATAGCCTGATCTGAGATCTATTCATGAGAACCAACTTGAACCTTGCAGTTGGCCGAATAGATCATCAATTCTTGGCAAAGGATATCTATTCTTCACCGTAAGCTTACTCAACTCGCGGTAGTCTATGCACATTCGCATATATTATTAGGGTATGCAACCCTTTAACATTCGCATATATTATTAGGGTATGCAACCCTTTATCCTTTCCTTACCTTGCATTACCATAGCCATACATCTAACACCATACATATCATAGTCGTACATACTTCCTTATTCACATACGCGTATCATACGTACTACACTATACTTGCCTTAACAATACGTGCAATACCCGAAGGTCGTTCACGTACTATTAAGCATACATACATAACTATCACAATATTCATAGAGACATACACTTACCATTAAGGTAAGTGTATTAACATTCACATCGAGTATGCACACAGCCCCGAAAACATAACAATGAAATGGGGCTAGAAACTCACCTGAATAACGGGGGTCCGGGGGCAGCGCCCCTGGCAGCTGGGTTCTAGGGGCGGCAGCCCCTAGCGGGGTCCAAGGTGCAGAGCCCCTGGCTGGGGTTATGTTTAAATCAGGCCCAATCACCCATCATCCGGCCCAATTTGGGTTCAGGCCCAAGCTCAAACAAAAACAGGGTGGCCGAGAACTCAAGGCAGAGAGCCTATTTTGACCGAGAACCCAAGTTTGACCGAGAACCCATACTTTGAACGAGAACTCTAGGTCACCTAGAACCCTTATCACCGAGAACTCTATTGACCGAGTTCTCGTGTTGACCGAGAACCATCAACATTGACCGAGAACCCCCCATTTTGGCCGAGAACTCCTTGTCTGATGCATACAGCCCATATTTTCATTCCTTATATCCATTCTAGGCTTAAATAACGGTTAAAGACCCATGATCACAACCTTTAACCACCTATTTCCCATATTCCTTAACCGTTTACACCCGTTAGTAGCCCTTTATCAAGATCTAGTCCGTTTCAAGCTTAAAGCTCGAACCTTTAACCTTAAAACATTCTTTACTAGATCTAGGGTTTCCTTCATGAGACATATCTAGCCATGAGTCCATTACGTCCATTTTAAGCATCAAGTTTGCTACTTTATAATTTAACTATACCCGATCTATTCTATGTTTAAGTTTCATGACTAACCGTTCATAAAAACGTAAGCTTTAAGGTCAAGAACATACCTTTAATCGTTTGTTAGGTCGCGGCTAGTTCCAGTATATAAATCTAACTCGTATCTTGCTTGTATGGTTAAGGTTTATCAAGATCTATGCTCAGTTTTAGGTATTGGATCACCCTCTTGGTTGCGGCCGTAAGGTGTAGGCTTGTGTGTATGTTTTGTGGTGTGAAATGGATAAGATGGATGGAAACGGAAAGATTTAGGGTTTTAGGGGTATTTATACTCCCTTAAGCCCATGGAACTAAGGCCCATCTTTCCTTTTTAGTCCATGATTAATTATCTTTAATTAACCTCCTTATCTTTCCCTTTTTACCATTTTACTATTCATCTATTTACTCAAGTAAGTTACCCATTATAAGAAATAATATGTAAAATATTATTATTTGAAAATTCGGGATGTTACAACCGGCAAGTGAACCGATCAATTGTACTAAAGCTAAGTAAGTCCGAAATATCGAACCCACAGTACTCTATAAATTACGTTAATTAACCTAATTAAGCTCAATTGAAAAGTACAACTATTTATTAAATAAGATTAACCAGGGTTTTTATTAAACTAGTATTAAACTAAGAAATTTAATAAACAAGTAAACTAGAAACAAGCAATCAAACACAAGTTCGAAAACAATAAGAGAAGGAATCTACCTAGGTAAGAATCCCATGCATCAACAATCATCAAGCAATGGACAACGAACATGATATGGAAACTGATTTCTAAACATATTCCTCTAACAAACCCTAAAGGACCCTCGATCAAATCAAACGAAATCCTAAAGAATAATTATTAGATTATTAAGCAATCAGTTGGATTGATTTCCTTAAAGTCATCAATTAGGGTTAATTAATAGTATCACAGGCAAGCAATCTCACGAAACACTGAACCCTAGATAACCTGATAAACTAAACACGACATCATGATCAAGGATCAACACAATAACCAAGAAATAATACTATCACTACTCTAACCTAGAATACGATTGACCAAGACACACGAACCACTCCTCACCTCACACCTATTGGAGTTCAGCAGAACATTCAAAATCCTAATCAACGATCAACAAGCTTCTATGATCTAATAGGCTTATTCAATCACAATAATCAAATCACCAAGTAATGATTAAACACAAACCCTAAATCTAAAGAACAAAATCAAGAGATAAAAGATCTATGTGAAGCAATAGTTAACAATCAATCAAGATAATAAACACTCATATGCATCATGAAAGCAATAACAAGTCTTTACTATTAATACAACGAAACCATAATCAAAACAATCATCCAAAGCAAGAATCAAGTCAATACATGTTCATCAAACCTAGGTAGACATGAAGTCTAGCCTAGAATCAGTCTTAAAAATAATCCCAAATAAATATTAAAAACAAAGAAGAAAGACATGATAGAAAAAGTAAACGAGAAATGAAAGTTAGAGTGATAAAACCCATGGTGATTGATCCTTGAACACCTCCTTGAAAGACTTCTTGATCCTCTTTGATTCCTAGCTTCAAAAACCTTCAATCGTTGCTTTCTCTTTTATGAATTTCGGCTGGAACAAGTCATAAAAACGGCTAGGGTTGCAACAACATGTTTATATAATGCATGGTTGGGATTATTTGCGAAAACTGCTGGACCAGAAGCTAAAGGCGCCGCGCGACCAGGCTAGCCCTCCCTGGCAGCGCGGCGCGGCGTATATGGGGAGGGGGCTACGGGATTTTTCTTTTATTCCATGCTAGAACTTGTTAAACCTTGCGTAATCTTTTCCTTGAACTCCAAGCAATGATAGGAACCTTCTAGAACTTGTTCACCTTACTTCTCAAGCCATAAATCTATGAGGAACACTAAGTGAACTAATCATGTAACCATTGATGAGCAAAAACGAACTTAAACTTCACATGAAATGATAGAAAGAATTAGGTTAATCATGCAAGACACCAAAAGATTTAAAACATGATAAATATATAATAAACTTGACTCAAAACCTAAATTAATAAAAGATGAAAAAAACACGAACTAAACCCAACTTAAAACCTTAAATATACATAACTTTACAAGGGATTCGAGATGTATAAATTGATGTATATCAACAAACGATTACAAAAATCGTTTCTAAAGCAAAAGGGCAATCAAACATTTCGTTATGTAACACGGTATTTCTTAGATATAAGATTGTACTCCAATCTTTTTAAATATCCAAAATCGATGTTGTACTACACATGATATTTTCCGAAATTATTTTATAAAAGTTCATAAAAAATTCAATAATTTTTATATCAATTCTTTTGTGAACAAAAAATCCTCATAAATAAGGTTTTAAGATTGTAGCAACAATCTCACAAAATCTGTTTTAAGATTGTAGGACATGGGTCACATTTTATTTAAAAAATAAAAAAAAATAGACGCTAACGATACTCTCGTTAGTAATGGGAAATATCCTTGCACGATACCTTTTACAAAACTGAATAAATACAAACTTTTATATTCAAAGTTGATATGATCCAAAGTCTTTAGTGGGTAGTTTGACAAGTCTTCATGTAGTATCCTTGTCTTATGTCTTCATCACATTTGGTCTTCGACTAAGAGCCTTGACTACAAAAGAAAAGCAAACAAAATGTTGACGGTCGTGGCTGAGGCATGTATTCAACACGCTTCCCTTAAAACAGATTCCGCGCTTCTACATAAGACAACGCGTCTGTCTTCCAAGGTACAACAGCCGAAGCAGTTTTTACTGCTGGATATGTCCACACGCCCGAGGTTACATCAGGTATATCGGTGTTCTTGAAAAGAAATAGTTAGAACAAGGTGGTGAATGAATCAAGTAGAGGGTACTTCTCTATAATCAAATGGAATTTTTGAGTGAGCACAATTTAAGTTCTTTCAAATGAGGCACGAAGCCTACTAATATATTCGAGAGTTGAAAGAAAATCAAGTGTCTCACTTAATTAGTGATTTAATGTAATAATAAAAACTTATTAAGTGTCATTAAGTTACTCTACTCAAGAGTTTCTAAAACCAAGAGTTTTATATTATTATTACAATAAATTAATTTTCATTCACCATTTCGAATTTTCCAACATTAATTACTTAATTAAAACTATATGTAACTCTAGTTAGAAGCAGTTTTATAGTAATCGATAGTCGCTAGTCAGCGGTGCGGTGGGACTAGCGATTAATCAGGATTAACCGGTGATTATTAACGTTTAGTCGACATCTTGTTGAATTTTTTACAACCATATCTAGAAGGATAACTGGGAGTTTATATTACAAACACGGTAGATGCGGTAGGCATGTTGTAGCCCATAGATAATCTAATGTAACAATTCCATAAAATCTAAACCAAGGTGTCAAGAAAGTTAACAACAACTGTTGAGGATAAAATATCTTTAAAACATAAAAAACGATCTAGAGACATGTCACACCCCGACTTAGGGTCTAGAAGTGTGACAATCAGTTGGTACCTATTTTGTAAATATATCATAGTTACAGGTAGATTTTAGCAGAAGACTTTAATGTTATAAAGTATTAATTTACATTGAAAATTTACTCTGGAGTTAAACACCCGAGCAATTGTTTACATAACATTGTGTTATCATATTACAAGGATTTCATTATCAAAACTATGCCATTTTGTAACGTGGGCTTCTATCTCCATGATGACTCTAATCCTAGTTATTGCTTACTGAACTTAATTTCCTGCAATGTGGGGGTAAAATACGCCAGCTACTTACTGGTGAAACATTTGACTCAAAAAAAAATTCAAACTACTGTTATAATACAAATATAGTTTTCTGTACAAGCTAAGCTGAAACGTCGTTTATTTCCGGGATTTATACCACTGCCATACACACACAATTTAAGAGTTCTCCTAGCCGAGTAGCCCAGTGGGAGAACTGGTTATGACTGCTTGGTCAGTTATGTTTGGATCCATACACACGTATAATCGGTCTGAGTTGCTTTTATTTTCTATTTTGCATTATAATATTTTAGAGATCAGGTAATCTCATGTAAACGTTGACTGACTCTTTAAGAAAAACAACCTATTAGTCTTATAAAGTATAAATCTGTTTTGACTGTTTGTATAGGTTTAACGTATTTACCTGTAGCCTCGTGTTCGTTTTAAAACCTTTCTTGTATAAATGAAGTTAACATATAAATAAATAGGTTTGTATAAATACTTCGATTGTGTTTCTTGATCCATGTACATACTACACTGGTCTGGTTTTATCATTTCGAACCTCGCTTAATAATACTGATTCGATTTTAAGGTTTAAAACTAAATTTTGAATATTGAATTTTAATATGAGACGGACCGTATCATGATGTTTGACCCGTTGACTGAGTTTGATTTGGTACAGACCGTATCAAATTGAGACGGTCCGTATATATGTGAAGCCGTTTAATTTTTTTTTGACTCGTATCAAAATTGAGATGAGACGAACCTATAATGATTAGGCGGTCTGTCTAATCTGTCGGTTTGGCCCGTTAAGGGTAAAAACCATTTTAACACCCTGTTTTGACCTGTTTAACTATTGTATGGATATGAAAAAGTATAAAATCATGTATGGTGCATCTAAAAATCAATTTAACTGAGATTTGATCGATTATAGCTTGGATTCTAGTTTAAACTAAGTAAACGAACTTAAAAAGGTATTATAACAACCTACCTTCCTTCCGAGATACAACAGAACCTAAGGTTGGTTGGGAATGGTTTCCAACACCTTTGGACACTTGATCACAAGTTCCTACTTGGCCAGAATAATCAGAACCTCCTGGTTATACTTGAACTTGCTTATGAACTCTTAAAACACCAAGAACACTAACTAGACTAGATTTTATGTGAGAGATGATCAATTGATTTCTTGTGCATGAAATGGTCATGTTATGGCTTCTATTTAAAGGATGAGATGTGATGGATGAGTCATGAATCGCGAATAGCCACGTAGCCAACGATTTTGACATCTCATGATGTCAGATGTGTTTAGACACACCGTATAATTATGAGACGGTTCGTCTCATAGTTGCGGCCCACCTCGTCTAATAATTGCGGCGAATGAGACACCCCGTCTCATCTGGGAAACCTTTGTGACTGGGTTTGGTATGATACGAACAACGGTCTGTCTCGTTCATCTTTTGCCTATTTACAGAATAGTCCCTATACTTTAAGTTTGAATGAATGACTGAAGTTTTCGTGATGTTACAAGAGACCCTCAGTAGGAGTGGAAGTAACTAAAACAAATCCTTGATACTTGGGACGTACATACTTTAAAATTCTATCAAAGGCCTTTGTCTTAACGGTATCGGGGTGGTAGATAAGACTTTTCTAAGCCTGAGGTTCAAGTCTTGTGGTCATAAAAAAGAAGCATACATATTTTAATAGTGGAGTTAAATTTTCAATTAAAATAAAATACTTTAAATTTATAGGGCTAAGTGATTCTCACTTTCAATAGGTTACTAGTATAAATAAAGGTAAGATCATTCAGACACAAACCACTTTGAATTTCTCGTAAAGTTACTCGTTATAAGATGTGTTAATAGAGATCTGGTTCTTCTATGTTTGATATAACATTGTGTTCATCGTCTTAATAACTTGGTTCGTATCATGGACTAGGGTAAATATTACTTAAATGAAATTAAGTACTGCGTGGTGAAGAATAAGTATTGAGTGGTGAACTTGTAGAGACAAGTTTGGAAATGGTATTAGAGTTGTCACTACTAAACAAATGAGTATTATACACGGACACTTACTGACATACATAATACATAGTAATTGCTAGTGGATCTCCTACGGAATCCTGTGGAAAGTTAAAAAAAAAAAGAAAGGTAAATCCAGTTGAAAGTAAAATATGATAGTTTTGAATTATATTAAAAAAAAAATTCCCTCAAAAGTTAATTGTTTTTTTTTTATTCTCTTTAATTACGGGACGAAATTCCCAACAGTAGGGGATACTGTAACAATTTAGATTTTTCATTTAATATTTTCTAACCATTACCTGACCCGTTTCTTTGTTCGGGAAATTTATCAATAAAAACGTGTTTATCGAGTTATTATTATCTTTTTATTATAGTTATTTAATATATATATATATATATATATATAACTATCAAATATATACATTTTAACCCTAAATCTAATGTTAATATATATAAAAAAAATTAAAAATGTTAGGTTGTTTAGAGTTCTTAAGAGTTTTTAACTTTTTTAGAGTTCTTAAATGATACCAAACCTATATATATATATATATTCCCATCTTTATAATATTCATATCGAAATATTCACGTTGTTATTAAAACGCAAGCAAACTATGGCGATTCACAAAGAGTTTTCGATTTCACATAAAAATTTCAATTTGTAATTTGGTCTACAAAATTTCATAAATGATTTAACCTTCTTAATTTAAATTTAGTGGTTTATAAATTATGATACATTGTATTTCAAACGTAATGTTGGTCAATTTCCTTTATAAACGCAACCGCAAGTCACCGAACATCCCCACTCAAACCATCCCTACAATCAACCTATCGTTGCCAACTATTATCATCGCTACAACTCCCTCCACTACCTTATCTTCATACGCTATCGATTTTGCCCCAACCTCGAAGCGAAACGAAACCCAACTAACCTAAGTTATGCCCTCACCAACTCAAACTCCAGGCAAATCCAAGATGTACAAAATCAACCCAACAAAAAGCCCCAATACCGATACTTTTAACCTATGTAACACCTACCAATTTCACTATCCTACCACTACGAAACACCGACAAACACATCAACACATTCCTTGAACGCACACAAACCAAAATTTACCAACCTATGACTCAATTCCTTGACTCATACTATGTCAAACCACAAACCATGTTGTCATACCATTTCTACCCAACCTTCTGTAAGGCCCCGTTCCCGGTGCCCTACTTTAGCGTTGGATTTACTCATAAACACAGTTCTATAATCAGAGTTAATTAAAACTTTCGCGGAATAACTAAAACTTCAATCTTTTGTTACAAAACAATCAATCTTTTCTTTAAAACCATAACATAAAACATCATATTTAAAACATCTTTTCTTCCATCTTCAGATGATAGTCGTTCAATCCATGACATGTGCCATCCTCATGCTAGCTCTTTAATCTGCTCACATGCGTTCATACTAAAAGTCAGCTACGCTGAGTGAGTTCTAGTTAATCAAGAAACTTACCATACAACCATTACATGCATTATATACGTATCCGAAGACACATAGTCCACTGTCTAACCAGTTCACCTTACCGCTTAACCACTTAACTGCCCCTTACGTTTTAGCCACTTGTTTACGGAACCACATAGAGGCTTGCCCTCCCACGCACTCACGTTATGCCACTTTAATAACGAAGGCACGTAGGCTTACCCTACCCGCACTCACGTTATGCCACTTTAATAACGAAGGCACGTATAGGCTTACCCGACCACGCACTCACGTTATGCCACTTTAATAATGAAGGCACGTGTAGGCTTACCCTACCACGTACTATCGTCATGCCACTAACACCCTTTCTAGACCCTTGCCACTTCTATCACACTCTACCTCTACTTGTCTACAACACACTTTCTATCATTACATCATTTACATAATAACCAAGTTACATCATAGAATTTACACACACTAATAACCACTTAGAGATCATTCACATTGGTAGTACGCGCAATATCCGAAGATCGTTCACGCACCGACTAGCGTTACCTTCCCTGTCTACATGTGCAATATCCGAAGATCGTTCACGCATCGACAAACATCCATTCAAAACATCTATATATGTATATATCATATCAAACATTATAACATACACTTACCACTTAAGGTAAGTGTATTCACACTTCACATCGAGTATGCACACAGCCCCGAAAACATAACAAGGAAATGGGGCTAGAAATTCACCTGAACGCGGTTACGTTCGCCGTTAATAATTATACCTTTCTTTAGCTGTGCGCGACTAACTCGGGTCGGGATCAGTTCTTTTTCTTGGTTTTGGCTAGAGAGAGAGAGAGAGAGAGAGAATTATGAGAGAGAGCTTAAGTGTGTGTTTTGGGTGGTGTATGGAATATGTGAAAAAGAAAGGATTAATGGGTGATTATGGTTTATATATTATGGGTCATGGGCTTGAGCCCATGGTCTATCTTCCTCCCTTTCTAATCCAAGTCCATTACCCATGTTACTTAACCCAACACAAGCCCGACTCATAATAACTCCTACTTTATTTAATTATTTATCCACTAACCCGAGTAAAGTTTCCCACCAATATTAAATAATATAATTAATATTATTTTTAGAAATTTCGGGATGTTACACCTTCAAGTTTAAATACCACAATAGCCATTTGAACCATCTTCACAAAAGACACATACAAACCGTATCCAAGCCCAAGCTAGTCGATTGCAACTTACCCAACCCATCTGTAACATCCCGTTTCCCGTTTGGTTAATAAAATAATAATATTAGATGTTATGAGATGGGCTTGTGTTGGGTCAAGTAATATGGGTAATGGACTTGGGCTAATAAGAAAAGGAGAAAGACCACAGGCTTAAGCCCATGACCTATGATATATATACCTTAATTAACCCATAATCCATTCATTTTCACTCATTCCATACACCATCAAAAACACACACTTAAGCTCTCTCTCATCTTTCTCTCTCTCTTGCCGAAATAACCAAGAAAACCCGAGCATCGATCCGAGGTAATGACGTTATGATATTATATGGATCCAAACCCGCTAGATCTAGTCGCGAAATGATGAGCTGAAACCCTAAACCGTTAAAGTCACGAGATCCGAATATAATCGGTTATTAACCGACCGAAAGACGAGCTTAGAGGCCACCCTAGCTCGGATCCAGATCGAACAGGACGAAAAACGGTGGAATACGAGTGAGATCTCGCTTTTCCGGTGAGATCCCGGTTTTCCGACGATGACGATGCCGGCGATAAGGGAATGTTGGGGAAAGTCAGAATGTCAGAGAATGTTTCTGACCTAACCCTAAGGTGCGTGTAGCGAATTCATTAAGGCGCGTGTAACGAATTCGTTAAGGCGCGTGTAAGGAATTCGTTAAGGCGCGTGTAACGAATTCGTTAAGAAATTCGTTACGGAGAATTAACTAATGAGCCCTCATTCATTATTGTCAATTCCTTAAGAGAGAATAATGAATGAGCCCTCATTCGTTATGATCATTCGTTAAGGCCAATTCGTTATAAAGGCCAGTGTGTTATAAAGTCCAGTTCGTTATAAATGCCAATTCGTTATAAAGACCAATTCGTTATGAGGGTCAATTCTTTATAAAGATCCACTTGTTAAGAAGTAACGAATGAACCTCATTCATTAAGGGGCAGGATAACGAATTAGACTTTGAAAGAATGACAGAGAGGCCCCTCGACTTTGAATAAAATGATTTAATTACATAGAATCCCTCGGACTTTATTAATTGATGAAAGATACCTTAAAGGATTAACGAGTTAACAATAAAATATTATTATTGAATTCTAATGGAAAATTGGTTAAGAACAGCTTAACCCCAGCCAGGGGCTCTGCCCCTTGGACCCCGCTAGGGGCTGCCGCCCCTAGAACCCCGCTTCTAGGGGCGTTGCCCCCGGACCCCTATTCGTTCAGGGTTATAATTAAACTAGAAACACGATATGGGTACTGATAGTTAATTGACACGTATAATTCTTATACAGTTAGTCATGCACAACTAAAGAAAGGAATAACCATTAACGGTGAACGTAACCGCATTCAGGTGAGTTTCTAGCTCCATTCCTTGTTATGTTTTCGGGGCTGTGTGCATACTCAATGTGAAAGTTAATACACTTACCTTAAATGGTAAGTGTATACTATAATGACTGATGTGATAATATGTATGAATAATTGTCGGTGCATGAACGATCTTCGTATATTGCGTGCATCGCCAGGAAAGGTGAGTTATGACAGATGTATGAATGATAAATGAATGATAATGAGTATGTACAAATTATATAGTCAAATGTATGTGTAAAGATGTGTATGTATGGTTGAAAGGAAAGAAGGGACCATACCATACTAATATCTGAGATAGAGAAGAAAGGGACTGGACCCTAATAATATCTGAGATAGAGAAGAAAGGGACCAGACCCTAATAATATCTGAGATAGAGAAGACAAGGACCAGACCCTACAAATATCTGAGATGATAAAGATAGTTATGTATGTATTATGAAGGTATGAATGTATGATTATATGAGAGAATGTATGAAAGAAAGAAAGTATATATATGTATGAACAAAAGAAAGGTAACAAGCTAAGTATGTAATATGTGAATGTATGTTGCCTGATTAACTAGAACTCACTCAGCGTAGTTGACTTTTAGTATGCATGCAGGTGAATAGACTGAGACAGATGGATTGAGAGGGTCACGTGGCATGATCTAAAGAGGCTGGCATATGAAGATTTGTCATGATGATTCTATATTATATGTTATGTTTAAAAAAAGACAAGTATAAACGTTTGTAATGAATGGTTGAATATTATTATTATTATTATTCCGCGAATGTTTTAAATAAACTCTTATATTTAGAACTGTGTTTATTAGTAAATCCAACGCCAAAATAGGGCACCGGGATCAGGGCCCTACACCATCAAGCTCAAACAAACCCCACAATTACCAAACTCAAGTAATACCCAGTTACACAAGATATTCGAGAACCCACTCTTTCCTAAAAAGGCACCTGAACCATTCACCTTTAAAGCCTAAGCCTCAACATACACACGCAAGCCTCATTTTCCTTACAATTTGTTTTTTAAGTAATGTGTTTATAATGGCTCCTTGTACTCAAAGCTTCATCTTTTTTTATAAACCGTTATTTTTGAAATATGATTTGCGCTTGATCACAATACTCTTTTCCTTTATAAATCCTTCTTATTTAAAAGTAATATTGTCATAACAACAAGACACACTTGAAGTTTAATAGCATGTCTTGCTTTCACGAATTTTCTATAACTATTTACGTGCTTCGCCATATTGCATTACCGCAATGCTTATTACACTTATGATTCATTTTGTTACTTAAAGTAATAATACCATAATGACTTATATACACAAAGTTTCAACTCGAATGTTGTTTCAAGATTTACTCGATAACAGTTTACAAATTTTCACTATTTCACGTTACCTTAAAGTTCATTGTTCTTTTTAAAAATTATATTTTTGGGGATGTTTTCACAACAACCTTATATGCTTGATATTTCGGTATGAATTTTGTTTATCCTGGATCAGTCAATTACAAGTTATGCGTTTCATTACCTCACATTTTCATATGTCTTATGTCTCTTACATTTTATTTTAAATAGAAGCGATATTATCATCACAGTTTTATATACTCAAGAAATTTCGTGTAAGGATTTAACCATCGAGAATTACTTGATTACGATTTATGAATTTCTCTAATTATGCGTTACCACGATGCTCAGTTATTATATTTCGTTTGTGGGATGAATATAACCACTTTACACGACGTTTTGTTTTAAACTTTATTTTTCGATGATTTACGACATGCGATTTATATAATTCATCATTACCCCAAGTCTCATTTCTTATGATGTTCTTCACATTTTAACAAGATATTTATATAACAACATTATGTACTCGAGATTTCATTTTTGTGTTTTGATTATTCATGACCGGATCTAGATTATTCGATAACAATTGGTGTGTTTATTATGCACTACTTCAAACTTCAGTTACACTACAATTTCGTTTTATTTGAAACGATAATTCTATTACTCTTATATTTTTCATTTTAACCGATATTTTATGCATTTCGTTGCATGATTTTATTTACGCAATTAACGGCCTACGCATGGCTGTCCTCAAACTTTGGCGCTATTGGAAACTGTTTCTATAATCATGATTATATGAAATGTTTCACAATAGAAGCCGTATGCGCATTTTATCAAATTTCTTCGATGTTTTGTTTAGTTAAACAACTAATATTTCATTTTTGATATATGGTTACGCTACCCCATAAAACCCACCCCATCCTTATGATAATTAATCGTTTTTCACGCAATCTTATCCTCAAACTCTTATATCTTCAAGTTTGTTTCACTCATGAAACTCATCGTACGATGTTATTGTTATTGGTATCATTGTTTATCCCAATCTCATGTATTCACTTATCGGATTCCTCGTTTCCACTTATCGGATTTCTCGATTTCACCTATTGGATTTCTCATTTTCACTTATCGAAGTTCTCATTATCATGTTTCACTTACTAATTTTATAATAATTTAGTGTCTTGACTTACAACCATTGATATTTTTTTTTATTTTGATGACTTTCGGCTTCAAATCTCGTTTCATATTGTTTACCCTATAACTTTAGCTATTCAACCATCTATACTTATTTAACCAAATTGTTATTTTAACCGGGGTCATATCATGTGTTATTAAATTTTTAGTTGTTTCAATTATTTACCTCTTTTTTTTCCTACTTCCTACTTATTTAAAAGCCAACCTCAAAAATTTTCAACCGCTAGTATTGGTTTGTCAGTATTGGTAAAAATTCAACAGATTTTATTTACGTTTCTAATATTTAAAGATTTCAAAATAAATATGTCTTTAAACCACACAATAGAACGAACCATGTGGACCATACGACAGTATAAATAATTATGGGTGCACACTTAATTATCGAAATCCTCGTATGGGAGCCATAGTAAGTACGGTTGTGTGCGATAACTCGGACTCGAGAATGATAGTAGAAAAACGATATAAATGTAAGATGACAAAGGCATGGTGGATACACCGCTGATACATCTTATATATAAGTGTCTTTATTATGTTTCTCATTTGTGGCATTTTACGAGTCATGCAAAGATTTAACGTTATTTTTTCTTAATTAAAAATTATTCTTCCTACTATTCTAAAAACAAAATCCGTTATTAATTGTCTCTTTTCTTAAGTTTATTTTAATTTCAGGACGAAATTTTCTAAAGTAGAGAAGATTGTGACATTTGTCATTTTCGGTTTAAATCGTATTTGTTCTTGTACGGAAAACCCGACCCATTTATCTTTCGGATTCTTTGATATAAATAAAAATAGTAGTTTTTATGTTACAAATTTGTTCCACACTTGTTGGATCACGAAACGTCCTTTTCGGTACCTTAAAAGACCCTTTTATGGCTAAAAACGACTTAAAACGAACTTCAGGGACTAAACTCTCCAAATAGTCAAAGTTGAAGACCAAACCCCACCCCTAGGTGGCGCCGTGGCATGCGGCCACCAAGGATCAGGGTGGTCGCGCAACGCCTAGATAAGTCTGCAGATCACCAGCTTGTTTTTTGTTTTTTTTTGTGCATTGTTTGACCATTTTTTTAACCAATCAAATGCATGTATACCTCTTATGAGTAACTCATACTTTTTTCACTATAAAAACAAGTCCCATACACCCATTTTGGTTTGCTCCTTCTTCTCCAAACTCTCTCAATCTAAGATCTAAGTATCCATTCTCCAAACTCTTGATAGTTTGACTTCTCAAGGTCAAACTCATGCTAATCTTTGTTTCTAACTAATTTTTGTTAATCAAAGCTTGTATTATATCTTGTTTAAAACATACTTCCCTTGTTTCCTTGGTTTTCCCTTCTCCGGCCATGTCGGTTTAGGTGTATTGCTAGACAAGGCTACATGGAGGATTATTGTTAAACACTTTAATTTATGTTTTAATTTTGTTTAATCTTGTTAATATTGTTTAGTTCTTAATTATTTTAGATTCCAAATTATTATGATAGTTCAATGGTATTTGGGTATGTGGTTACCATCTTCGGTTTCATTCCGAGTCAAGAATCGAACCAAAAGCGAACTTTTGTTTTAATACTTTGTTATTAGCATATTGTTTGTAAGACTTGAGTATTATTATTTCTAAGTTATTTTGATAACTTCCATGGTATTGGGTATGTGACAACCATCCTCGGTTTTATTCTGAGTCAAGGACCGAACCAAGACCGAACTCTCGTTTAAATGCTTTATATATTTAAAATGGATTTAGTAATGTGTTACATGTAAGATTTGTGTATTATAATTTCTAAAGTCACTTGATAAGTTCCATGGTATTGGATATGTGACAACCATCCTCGGTTTCATTCCAAGTCAAGGACCACACCGAAACCGAACTCTCATTTAACTCTTTATTTGATTGTTTTAAAACAAGTTGTATGTAAAATTTAAGTGTTTAAGTTCTTTTATTTACATTTTTGTAATTTTTATTATAATATGGACTTGTTGGACCCAAGTTTGGTCACATACCAAGTCTTGAACCAAACAAACCGAACTAAACCGAGTTCACTCGCTTAAAACACACTAGTTGTGTTTCGGGCCACCGAATCTCACATTTTCTTTTTAAGATATTTTACAAACTAATTATAAATGTTTTCTTAAAGTACTTAGTATGTCGGATCCAACTTGATCTTATAACAAGCTTGGACCGACAAAATCGAGCACTCGCTTAACATCAATGTTTGGAGTTTCTCCTCAATAGAACTTCTAACATTAGTTAAGCTTCTATTTTAAATAATTTATCTCATGATATTTATCACTTTGGAATGTCGGGTTCGGACTTGACAATTTATCAAGACCCGAACCGACTAACCAAACACTCGTTAAAATCCCGTTTTGGTATATCTAACAAGGGGTCGTGCACTATTGCATTATACCACTCCCCACATATTTACTTAACAAAGGTTAAGTAAAACTAATGAATAGAATACCGAGACCCGATTTCGAGGAAACTTACTTTTCAAAAACCGTTACTTAATTCCTTATGTATTTACACTTTAACTCTCAAACTTTAGTTATTTATTTTACTTGTCATTTTATTTTACATTAAAGCTTTTAAGACCATCTACTAACTCAAGGCCCTCTCAATCTAGGTCTTGCTCGTTGAACTTACATTTTCATTTTATCGCAAACTAATCCTTCAAGTTACCTATTCTATGTGAGTAATCACACTCCCCTATTTTTACGCTTTTATACTTTTGGGGGTGGTATGCGTACCATATTCAAACTTACTTGTTTTTTTGATCTCATGATCAAATCCACAATTCAACATTTTGTGTTGTACGAATATTTGATCGATCTTTGTTTATGCCTCAATTTGATTATGTGCACGAGTGTTTATTTTTATGTTGTTGTTGAGCCTCAATAAGTGTGATCATACGCTCCCCTAACTAATTTAGCCTTGTGCTAGTAGAATAGGGCATCATTGTCTGAGTATTTTGGTTGTTATTAAATAGAAAGGAACCACAGTTATCTGCTTTACATTTACAACAGTTGTTGCATTATTCTATTCACATGTGAATTGTGATTTTTGCCTCGTTATATACATATGTCAAAACTAGTGTATTGCTCACCAACATTTGTGTTGATCAAATATATTTTTACACATGTTACAAGTTTACTTTTAGGTTGCTCGTGAAGATTGAAGACTCGTTACTTAGATCATACTTTTAGGATACTTTAATGAATTTATGATTATATGAAATTGTTTGTATTGTGTCTTGCAAATTGTATTTGTGATTATTGAAAGAAATAAACAAGTTGAGTAAATATTGTCACTTTAATAGTGTCATAGTGTTCTTGAGCAATCCGTTGCACCTCGGCTTGTTCCGCCGCCTTTGGTCGGGGTGTGACATGATGGCAGTTACAATGTTGGAGATGACGAAGGTGGCCAACCATGGTGGCGGGATCCAGTTGGTGCGGCGTGTCATTGGTGGCGGTGGGTGGTGAAATGTAGTGGGTGCGGTGGTGTACGTGGGGAGTTATGAATGTGAATTGGGGATGAAAATTAGGGATAAAAAGAGGTTTATGTTTATATATTAAAATACCAAATTTAAGCTAATTACAAAAATAACCCCTCAATAGGTAAAATGACTAAGTTGTTCTCACATGAGGTGCACATGACTGGATTTATCGAGAAAAATTAACGGGGTTAATGTCAAAGGATGTAACGTGATAGGGATTTGAAACATAATATATGTTTTCTGCTATTTCTTTTGCTAAATGACTTCTATTGAAAAAACGTTCGAACATTAATGACGTCTTTTGCTGTTCTGTCTAAAAAAATATATTCTTTCTAACAAAGAAAAGTAATCAATAAAAAAAATTTACATTTGTCTATTTTTCTCGATTGAATTTGAATTGAAAATAAAACTTCATAAAATATTCGGAAAAGTATGTGATATAGAAACCTATAATATCATTGCATAAAAATACAAAGAGAAAACACAAAAATCGAACCAAACTAGAAAAAGTCCTCGTTATTTTGAAATAAACTATATAAGGCAAATAGTACTAAATAATAAAAAGGAGCAATAGTTTCACTTGATGCTTGAAAGGTGTTAGAATCCAGAGACACAATGTAGATATGTATGTGTTAGTTATATTGAAAGGGTTGAGGTTTAACGATGTACAAGACTTCCTTATATAGACAAAATCACAATACATAGAGGATGCCAATTGGCTGCTTGACGATTGCTTTTGAGATTTATCCAAGCAACCACAGACTTCTAGTCTACATCGAATTGTGTTTTGTGTTTTGAAAATTAGGAGAATTCCTATATGCTTTTGTTCTTTATTTTCCTGTGGTTATTTTCCTTGTAAGCATTGTTATGTTATGCTTAATTTGACGTTTAACCTTTCTTGATTTACAACATATCAATTTGGTAATGATCTTGATCCGTTTCTTCAATCAACACTTTAAGGTCTTATAACACATATGACTTGCGATGATCAACCAAGTCATATAATAAAAGTAATAAAAAACAACCATATTTGTAATAATCAAAACACAATGCATCAAGTTCATCATGACCAAAGTGATACACAAATTTAGCCTTGATGTGCCATAAGAAAAGCATTAACACTTGGTTAATCATCATTAATTAAACAATGGATATTACGCTTCTTAATACTCGTCGAACGAATGAAAATGTCTCAACTACTGATACTCTATCTATACATTGTGAAGTGAGTTATGAAATGGGATGAGAAATATGGAAAATGAGCCCTCGATTTATAGCAAAATTTGGGCAAGCACTATCGTGTCAATATACAAAAAAACAATCATGCTATTAGATATGATCCATCTGAATTGTTTATGATCTGGTAAATTCTGTTGGCTTGGGCTTGAGATTCTAAAAGCACAGTCCTTTCAAGAGTCATGTCGGCCCACCCATGCTAATCTTCAAGAACGACAACGGCATCTTCAAATTGTGTGGACTCAACCATACAAGTGTAAAAACACGGTCATGTGACAGATAAAACATGTTAGCATATCCCTGCTTGTGTGAAGGCACGGTCTTGCTTTTTCATTGATCGTGTTGGTCCACTCATTCTTCTTGGTGTGCATGGTGGTGCACTAGTGCTTTCTTGAAATCTTGTCGGCCCAATCGTGCTTGTGGGTGGTCACGGATGTTCCACCTTGATTGATCCATGTTTGATGTGGCTGTTGGTGCATAATGTCAGTAGTTCATAGTCTAGTGTCTGTAATCGAGTCTGTAATGTTTAATTATGTTTTGTATGTTTAAGCGAAGTTACTGACAAGTTCGCTTAACAGGCGAACTTGTTAGTCAAGCGAAGTTATGGACAACTACGCCTGAACATGCCAGGCGAAGTTGTCGTGTATTTATATACCTAGCTTACGGCTTGGTTAGGTTAATCGTGAAGTTGTTTGTTTCAGTAGTTCGAGTTCATTTGTAACGTGAGGACGAGAGTCTGTAACAGTGATATTACATCACGTGTTTGAGTTATAATATATAACGTGTGTTCGTTTCGTGTGTTCGTGTGATTCGTGTTCTATACTCGTAACGATCTACGCAGGGATTCCGCACCTGAGTTGATCGAGATATCTCGTGCGATCCGTTCAGGGAACCTACAATTGGAAAACCTTGGATGGTCATGAAGTATAAACCCAATGGTGGAGAGAAAGATAAGACGAATAAAAAGAGTACTCCACTAAACCCGTACGTCCCACCATATGTGAGACGAACGGGCGGTAATAAAGCCTCGACATCTAAAACACCGGTTGATAAAAAGGTTGAGCATATGTGTTGTTTTAGGTGTAATCAATTAGGGCACCTAGTTGCAGATTGCCCTCTGAAGCAGCGATTCAGAGGTGTAAGGCTTACTAAAACTGAGAATAAGCCTAATAGTAATTATCATGCTGCTAAAAATGAAAACCATTTAAAATTCAAAAATGTGACTAATTCAGGTTTTCATAGAAACAAATCTCAGTTTTACACTGCTAATAACCAAACCACAAGCTATAATTCTTTCAATTCACAAAGGTTTGGAAGGCCTCACAATCAATCTTCAAGGAGGTATCCTAATAGGACTTACAGGAATTATCGAGATACTAACTTTGGAAAGCCAAAGTTTGGGATGTATAGATCCAAGACCAATTGGTCTTGGGTCCCTAAATTCTAATCTTTTGCTTTATTGTGCAGGAACAGTTGAACAGGGCTGCCAACAATCTTTGGGTTGTAGATAGCGGCTGTTCCCGGCACATGACGGGTAACAAATACTTGTTACACGATTTGAAACCTGTTCAAGGAGGGAGAGTGAGCTTTGCCGGTGAAAGTGGAGGCAAGATTACAGGAATGGGAACGGTGTCGAACGGAAAGATGACATTGGAGAAAGTTAACTTTGTAGAAGAATTAAAGCACAATCTGCTGAGTGTGTCGCAGATCTGTGATAAGGAGTACACCGTTCATTTTACAAAGAATGAGGCGATTGTGTTGCAACCTGGTTTTCAGATAACAGAGGAGTGGATTGTGATGAAGGCTCCACGTGAAAGGAATACATATATTATGGATATGAGGTCGACTGAAATGGCCACGGAAGAATCATGCCTTATGACAAAAGCGAGCGAATCGGAGTCCGAATTGTGGCATAGGAGAATGGGGCACATTCATCTTCGGAAGATGAACAACATTGTCAAGAATGGACTTGTGCTGGGCGTTCCCTTGAAGAATTTCAATTTTGAAGATAAATGTATAGCGTGCAAGAAGGGAAAGCAGCACAAGAAATCCCATCACACCAAGAAGGTCAATTCTATTGTCAGTACTCTAGAGTTGCTTCACATGGATCTCTTTGGTCCCGTGAATGCAAAAAGTCTAGGAGGTACTTCTTATTGCTTGGTGATCACTGATGACTACTCACGATATTCGTGGGTATATTTCCTGAAATCAAAAGACGAAACGGCTCAGATGGTGAAGAATTTGATTACCAAAGTTGAGAACGTTATGGATAAAAGGGTTAAGTTCATCAGGAGTGACAATGGAACGGAGTTCAAGAATTTTGAGATGGAGATCTTCTGCCTTCAGAAAGGGATTGAACACCAATACAGCGCTCCGTATACACCGCAAAAGAATGGAGTGGCTGAAAGGAAGAACAGAACATTAATTGAAGGAGTCAGAACAATGCTGGCTGATTCGAAGCTTCCTGTGGTGTTTTGGGCTGAAGCTGTTGCTACAGCCTGTTATGTTCTGAATAGAGTCTTAACTGTTAAAAGACTTGGTAAAACGTGTTATGAGCTTATGCATGGGAGAAAGCCCAACTTGAGTGGTCTTGAACCATTCGGGTCCCCTTGTTCGATTTTAAAGACAAATTCTAAATTTGGTGAAGTAGCCGATGAAGGAATCTTAGTCGGTTATGTTGTTGGGACTCCCAACAGATGTGTCTTTAATACATCGACCAGCAAGGTTGAGGTGGTGTGTAACACCGATATCACAAGTTACCAACCGCCAAAACCAAGCAACGGACCTGCTGAGTTTTTCGACTATGTTAAACTTTTTAAGTCTTTTAACATACCGTATTTGGATATTGCTGAAGAAGAAGAGAGAGTTGCTACGAAGATGATCCTTGATGAGGAAGAAAACCTATTGCAAAGACAGCTGATCGATAAATGTCAACCTTCCTCATCAAATGCTGTCGATACCCCTGCTGCCTCGACTGAAGAAGAATTTTTCAATCCATTTCACTCTCAGCATGAAACAACCATTGACGAGCTCTCTTCTAACTTGGAAGACAATTTGCATGTTGGTTCTGTTCCGACCACGAGAATTCATAAAGATCACCCTTTGGAGAATGTGATTTGTGATGTGTCCTCCGGTGTACAAACAAGACGTAGCTTGAATGAGCACACATGTGTTTACACAAGCATCAAGGAGACAGGGATAATCAACGAATGCTTGTACACCTGCTTTATCAGCCAGATTGAACCGAAGAATTATCAAATGGCTCTCAAGGACAGCTCGTGGGTCGAAGCTATGCAAGAAGAGTTGGCTCAATTCAAGAAAATGGAAGTTTGGACTTTGGTTGAAAAACCGAAGCATGTGCATGCGATAGGCACAAAATGGGTGTTTATGTGCATGAGAGATGAGAAAGGGATTATCATAAGAAACAAGGCGAGGCTAGTCGTTAAAGGTTTTAATCAACAAGAGGGGATTGATTATAATGAAGTGTTCGCTCCTGTCGCAAGGTTGGAAGCCATTAGATTGTTTTTGGCGTTCGCTGCTTATAAGAAGATGAAGGTATTTCAGTTGGATGTGAAGAGTGCGTTTCTGAATAGGAAAGTTGATGAGGTAGTGTATGTTGAGCAACCTCCGGGTTTTCCTGACCCAGATTTTCCTGATCACGTGTACAAGTTAAGCAAGGCATTGTATGGACTACATCAGGCACCTCGTGCCTGGTATTCAACTTTATCAGATTACTTGCTTGAAAATGGGTTTGAAAGAGGGAAGATTGATAGCACGTTGTTCTTCAAGAGAGAAGGAAGCGACTTCCTGCTGGTGCAAGTCTACGTCGATGACATTATTTTTGCTGCATCAAAAGTCTCCATGTGTCAGGAGTTTGAGTCTGTCATGAAGAAAAGATTTGAAATGAGTGCTATGGGTGAACTAACTTTCTTTTTAGGATTGCAGGTTGATCAGAAGAAGGATGGGATGTTCATTCATCAGACCAAGTATGTCCATGATGTGCTCAAACGCTTCAAGATGGAGGACAGCACTCCATTCGACACTCCAATCTGTGTCAATCACAAATTGGGTGCTAAGTCAGACGGTGATGCAGATGTGGACCCAACTCAATATCGGGCTATTATAGGTTCTTTAATGTACTTAACTGCTTCTAGGCCTGATATAATGTTTGCTGTTTGTCTTTGCGCACGCTTTCAGGCAAACCCAAAAGAATCTCATCTGAAGGGTGTGAAGAGGATACTGAGGTATCTCAAGGGCAAACCGAAGCTGGGGTTGTGGTACCCGAGAGGAGGAGACTTGGAGCTAGTCGCTTACACAGATTCTGATTATGGAGGGTGCAATCAGAGTCGGAAGTCAACAACTGGAGGATGTCAGTTTCTTGGTGGCAGATTGGTGTCGTGGCAATGCAAGAAACAGACTTCGGTCGCAATTTCAACCTGTGAAGCAGAATACATGGCAGCATCCAACTGCTGCTCCCAGGTTCTTTGGATTCAACAACAGTTGCGCGACTATGGTCTGAATTTCTTACTTACTCCTATTTGCATTGATAACACAGCTGCTATCTCAGTAACTAACAATCCCGTGAAGCACAGTAAAACTAAACATATTGACATACGTCATCATTTTATACGGGATTGTGCTGAGAAGAAACTGATTGTGCTTGAAAAGGTGGATACGCTTGATAATTTCGCTGATCTTTATACTAAAGCGTTTGACAAAACAAGATTTCAAAACCTTATCGAGCTGAATGGGATGATCAATCCCGAGTAACCATGCTTTTCATGTTATATTAAAAAAAAAAAAAACGTCACTATCGCTTAAAAATATGTCGGTTGCCTCAGTTTGAAGGACTTGTCTTCGGATATGTTTTGGTCCTCATTTTCTACTTGTAGAATTTGAGGATAGCCATTAACCAAAGGACTGAAAGTGACCGGGGCGGTTTATGATGAGTTTTCATTCTTTCGCTTAAAATTAGTCGATCATACTTAGTTAGGAGGACACATACTTGTATGTGGTCGGTCCAGCTGATCCATTGGATCTTCGGGATAGCCGTTTACCTGAAGACTTTGTTTTGGTCGGGGCGATTAATGTTAAAAAAATTTTTGGGAAATGAAATTATTTTTCAAGTCTGCTACTTCGTAAGAAGTTCGTTTGCTATGTTTAACAGAAAATTGATCCAACCTTGGAAAATGATAAATATACTGATTCTGTGTGCTTAACTAGTGAAGTTATTAGGCTTAAAAGGCTTTAGGACAGTTATTGTATGTCATGGTAGCTTTTTATGGTGCGTAAAAGTAGATGTGATAAAAACTAAATCTACTTGATTTTACGTGGAAACTCCTTACGAGTTTTGCATGTCTCCATATATATCTTTCCGAATGATAGGCAGAAAAGCGATTACCCAGTCATACACGAGCCCGTACGTGTTCTGATTCCCGTAAAGATAGTGTGTGAAGAAACTGCAGTGATCCAGATTCGGGACTTGCAGTTGTTTACTACTCTGAAGTCTATGTAAATGTTTATCATAAAAAAAAAAAATTAAATTAGGAGTTATTGAAACATTCTATAGCTGAAAATGTCAAGACTTCTCAATCTTGGAGTAAGAAAGAGAACGGGAACCAGATGAAGAGTACTTACAAACTTAATCAGACACTATGGGTCGAGGTCAATTCGGGGTGACTTGGGGAAAGCCAAATACGCTTTGAGAATTGATAGGAGGCATCATAATCTCTGAGTTGTTGCCCACTTAAATTTTGAGGCATAATTGAACCTAACTCGTATCACGGAAATGATGAAAACCATCTTAAGTTATTTACCTGCTTACAACCTGTCTCTTTATGTCATAATACAACTAAACACGGATCTATGTGACAGTCACGTAATTAGTATGATTCCTGTTCGGATCTTTTCTAAAACGTAGTAGTCCCTATCGAGACTGAAATTTGATCCCTTATACTTTAATTTTTAAAAGTTTTTTTGTACTTAGGTAGTTTTATGATTTTGTATATGGTTACTTGGACTTGATCGTATCATTTAATTCTTAAAGGGAAATTTTTAAAAGTTAATTGAAAAATGTTCAAATTATAAGGTTTGATTTTGTAAATATAGGCGAGGTTGTTAAACATGCGAACTTGTGAATAACTTCGCCTAGGCGAAGTTAACCGTAACTTCGCCTGTGTAACTCCGCCCCTATATAAAGAATTCTTAAGGTCATTCGTTCTATATTTTCAATTTCAGCGAACTTATACTCTCCGTTTATTCAGCGAACTTATCGATCTTATCTTTCGATCTTCTTTGTTATCTTTCTTCGATTTCAATCAGTATTCAAGGTGTGTTTGGGTTCTTAAATATGATAATCGATGTTCATTGATGTTAATCTGAGGTCGTTTCGACCTGTTTCGTGACCTCGGTCGATCGACCTTTATTACCGATTTTCATAACTTGTTTTTATGTGTTCATAAACATTCTGATCGTCTACATATCCTTAAAATCTTGTGTTTTGGAGTCCTCAATCGTCAATCTAACCAAAACATCAGATTTTCCGGATTTTAATCGACCTTACTGTCGCCGATTCAGATTCAGGCGAACTTAAGGTTTGGGCGAAGTTATCCGTAACTTCGCCTGAGGCTTAACTTCGCCTGAGGCGATGTTGTGGTGAGGCGAAGTTAAAATTAACTTCGCCTGGACCTTTTAACTTATTAGTTATCAGACGAACTTAAAGATGAAGCGAAGTTGTTCCCAACTTCGCCCCAACTTTAACTTCGCCTATACAGATTTTATCACAACTTCGCTCATGGTAACAAGCGAAGTTGTGTTATGCTTTAACGTTTATCTAACTTGATTCGTTTGTTGCAGATATGGCTGCAGTAGCAGGTGCTGGAGGTGCTGGAGGAGATGACGGAGATAATCAGAGGCAATTCTTCCCGGGTCACAATATGTTTATCACCTTAGACCCGGAAGCGAACGGAGTTGAAGATTACCGCGAGATAATCACTTTCCTCCTTCGCTCGAGGATATTCCATGCAATCACTACGACTCTGCCGATTTCCTTACCCAATATCGAGGATTTTTGGCAGACAGTGGAATACGATTGCCGCGTTGAGCCCCCGGTTATGCGAGCAACCGTCAACAATCAAGAAGTTCAGTTCTCTTCTGAACAAATACGGGTGGCTTTACGTTTTGGAGAGGAGACTAGGGATGACCCTACAGAATTTGTTGCTCCGTTCCGCGATGGAGCATTTCTACGAATGGGCTATTCTGGTCCATTGGGCGATACACAACGGAGGAAGGGTTTCCTACTTGATCAGTGGCGCTTCCTCATGCACGTAATGATTGTCTGCATGTCTGGGAGGAAGGCGGGCACTGATGGTATGGGTGCGACCATGCAGTCAGCAATGACTGCTCTGACTTATAACAAACGTTATAGCTTTAGTCAGATGGTCTTTTACGAGATCGATAAACAGAGAAGAGCGATGGCTCGTGAAAGGTTCATCATGTATCCAAGATTCATTCAGATGATCTTGAATCATGTTGCTCCCACGTTGCCTCAACGACGTCCAATAAGATACGTGGAGAGTGTGAGCAAACGTATCTTCCCTCAATGCCGAACATCCAGCGCGAGGAGCAAGCCTGAACTGCGTCCAAGGCATACTCCACTCTTTGGGTACTTAATAAACCCGGGGTATGTGCCAGCTAGTGGGGATGAGTTCAGAGACCCGGCACCACAACAGGCAGGAGCATCTCAAGCTATACCTGCTGCTCATGTTGTGTCACCGGAGGAGGAAGTGGACCTTGATGCAGAATTCGGAGGTCAAGGATTCTTCGATATGGATCGGGTGGATCCAGAGGAGAACGTTCAGATCCCAGTTGAACGTGTCTCGACTGTGTGTATTACTAGAGCAGCTACGACGGTGGCTGACTCAGATCTTGATGATGTTATGGATGAGGGGAGAAGGATGTTGGTGACTCAAGAGAGAACATTTGGGAAGATAAATAGGACAGTTGATGATAGCGAGTCAGAAGAAGAAGAGGATATTCACAAGTTGATTAGACGTTCAAGACGGGAAAGGACAGGTGCAGGTATGGGAACTGGAGAGACTTCAAGAGTTGTACGTTTCGCTCCACCCGCACTGTCAGGTATGTCGATTGTTCCTACATCACTACAGGTCACAGGTTTAAGCGCCACGGATGTTCCCGTGGTGGCTACATCATCAGCTTTTGGCATCCCAATCACTACTATCCAGCTGACGACTCCGGAGATTGTGTCTTTACCACCTCCAACGCTTACTCCTTCAGAGGTGGTTGCACAATTTGTAGAGTCCACAGTCGTTGCAACTGCAGGGTTGTCGGTCACGATACCACCTGCGGTTACGTCCACAGCTGCTTCTGATGTCCCGGTTTCATTCGAAATCCCTGCTGAGTATACTCAAGACACATCTCACATGAGGTTTGATTTCGATGCAACCCTCTCAGACTCGGAGAGAATAGCTGCACTTGAGCGGGTCGTGGCAGAACAGTCAAGGGTGAATCTAGTCCAGAACCAGGCTATTCAACGCCTTGTAGCAGAAAATCAACTACAGTCGTCCCTCCTGGTTGAACATGGGAGAATTATAGATGCTATGAAGGAGTTCTTGGCATCTCAGGGGGAGACAAGCTGTAAAGGCGACGAGTTAAGGACAAAGAAGAGGAATGACAGAAACGATGATCCCAATGCATCGAAAGGTGCAGGTGGTGAGTTGCCAAGAACTACTCAAGCTCTTGGGACTTCCACAGCTCAGGGGGAGTCTGCAGGTGCGGCTGGCAGTTCTGGTGGTGATGAGGTGGTGATGGTTGATGATGAAGGAATGGGAGATGATGTGATTGATGCTTTGAAAGAATTAGATGATGATATGTTTAGTGATGATGTGTTGCTTGATGATGATGTGCTGCCAATTGAGGAGATTGAGAAGATTGGAACTCAGATTGTGATTGAAGAAGATGTTGAAGAAGGTGAAATAGTTGAAGAGAATGTGGAGCATGACATTCCAGGTGTGGAGAAAGCAGATATGGGTAATGAGACAGTAATCGATGAGACTGAATGGGAAGAGCAGCCTAGGTGGAAGGAAGGCTATGCTCAGTGGTTCGTCAAAACGAAGAAACCAGCGGTCCCTACAATGTTTAAGAAGAGTTAAAATATTAAAGGCTATGCTGAAGCGAAGAAAGGGATTATTTGCTGGATCTATGATGAGCAGTTGAAGCTCTTTGTGATTAAACGGAATGACGGCGTTCAGTATTTTAAAAGAATGTTAAGGTCGTTGAATACACTGCCGGAATGTGAAGTGAAAGACTTAGCCAGATTGGGGTTAATCAATCGAAATGACGATAATATGGCTAGAGTCATTGAGAAAATTGTATGGAGAGAGAGTATAAAAGAGAAGAAGTTTGAGCTGTTGAAACCGCAGAAGGGAAAACTTGTTGAAGACAAGGATAGAGGTTTGAGAGCTGATGGAAAACCTTGGATGGTCATGAAGTATAAACCGATCCGGTGTTTGAAAGAAGTACCGATGAAGCTTATGCCCAAGGATGTGCTTAAAGACCTAAAGTGGTGGTATGTGGATTGTGAGACAGCAGAGGCAGTGATGGAAGACGAGGATGAACAAGAGCTCCTAAGAGTTTACGATCCGATGCATTTGGTAAACTTATCGCAAGCTGATCTGCAGGTGCTCAATGAGAAGAAAATCTTTTATATTCCTGCTTGGAAGGACGAAGCGAGGAAGTATCAAAGAGTTGTGTCAGTTTGTGTTAGAGAAGGAGTGCATGCGTGAAGATACAAGATTGAAGATTACAAGACAAGTGCTTAAAGATTAAAATATGAAGCTACTGCCAAGGGGGAGTCTGTTGGTGCATAATGTCAGTAGTTCATAGTCTAGTGTCTGTAATCGAGTCTGTAATGTTTAATTATGTTTTGTATGTTTAAGCGAAGTTACTGACAAGTTCGCTTAACAGGCGAACTTGTTAGTCAAGCGAAGTTATGGACAACTTCGCCTGAACATGCCAGGCGAAGTTGTCGTGTATTTATATACCTAGCTTACGGCTTGGTTAGGTTAATCGTGAAGTTGTTTGTTTCAGTAGTTCGAGTTCATTTGTAACGTGAGGACGAGAGTCTGTAACAGTGATATTACATCACGTGTTTGAGTTATAATATATAACGTGTGTTCGTTTCGTGTGTTCGTGTGATTCGTGTTCTATACTCGTAACGATCTACGCAGAGATTCCGCACCTGAGTTGATCGAGATATCTCGTGCGATCCGTTCAGGGAACCTACAGTGGCACGACCCATGCTTTAGTCTTCGGCCCAATATGGAGTGACACATCCGTCCCTAAGAGTGTGCACTGTCGTGCATGGCCATACTTGGTGGATTTCCTTATTTGTCTTCTAGTTATTGCTTTTTTTTCCCTACCAAACGTCATTTTACTCATGCAAGTTTACAAAGAAATATCTTAAGCATCTAAATGTGTGAAACTTCGTTTTCCGTCCAGTTTTTCTTCTTTTTCACACCAAATGTCATTTTACTCTTACAGATCCGTGAAGAATGGTATTAAGCATCTAATCGTGCGGAAATGCCATAAAATGGTAAAGAATGGAGAATATTATATGCTAAAAACATGCATAATTTGTATCATCTCAATTCGTTATGATATATTTTTATTAAAATTAATCATTATTAGTAATTCATTTATGAATCGTTATTAATTATTATTATCATTTTATAAATACTATTTTTAAGTTTTTAAATGATTTAACCAAATTGTTAAACCTAAGGGATTAAACTTATTAAATGAGTAAAGTTCTAAAAAGACTTAAAAAAGGAGGAACAAACCGGGCTAGGGGAAATACGAACCTAGGCCTTAGCCTTACCAAGCACTAACTAAATCACACCCGTGCTTTAGTCTGTGACTCAGAAAATATGGAATGACACATCGTCCCCAAAAGTGTGCATGTTGGCCATACTTGGTGGATTTCTTCATTTTTCTTCCAGGTTTTGCTTACCAAAGATCATTTTACTCTTGGTAATCATTAGGAAAAATTTTAAGCAAGTAATTCTACAAAGTTTCGTTTTTCGTCAAGTATTTGCTTCTTTTTAACCAAATGTGATTTTACTCCTACAAATTCGCAAAGAATGATATTAAGCATCTAATTGTGCCAAAATGCCATAAAATAGTAAATAATGGAGAATAATACATGTTAAGAATATGTATAATTTGGTGCGTTTCAATTAGTTATGTTAATTCTTCTTCTTCTTCTTCTTCTCCTCCTCCTCCTCCTCCTCCTCCTCCTCATCATCATCATCATCATCATCATTATTATTATTATTATTATTATTATTAAATACTCTTTTAAAGTTTGAGAAGGATTTAAGCAAACTCTTAAAACCCATGGTACTAAGGTTACTAAATGTGCAAAGTTGTAAAAATACTAAAAAACGTGGGACTAACTAATTATACCAAACTAGTCCATCAACTTATTTATTTAACAAAATTTATTTTTCATATGTACATATGTAAACACCGTTGATAACAATGACACAAACATTCAAATTGCAATAGTAATAAGTAATATAATGTTGAGCAATTTGCGCTTTTCATCTATGTGGTTTGTTAAAAATTATTTATTTACTTCAATGGTTTAAAAATTTTGATTTGACGTCTGTGTGGTTTATGTACTCTATTCAACCTACTGGCTCAGTTTTGCTTGTGAAATAGGGAAGCTAGTCTATAACGAATCTAACAAAACTCTTATATGGTCATTTTCTATCCTCTCCGTAAATATAATCCCATATTAAATATGTGCTAGTCTTCGGACAAATCACACTCACAGAAGCAGATTTATGAAACACGTAATAGCGGAGGGTTGGAAGTCCTCACCTCAATCATTGGACACAAATTGAAGAGTACCCATCAAGCAAGACTCATAAAACATAAATAACGTAACAAATAAATAAGAAAATGTAAATATAAGATACATATTAAGCCTTAGAGATTATTGTTGAACCCTAAGTTGGACAATGGGCAAGAGGCAATCTCTTAAGAGTATATTTAACTGTCGATTCTTGTAGCGATTAATTAGTCAGGTAGTGTGGTGGCCAGACTGATAGAGGTCAGCATCGTATGGTGGTCAGACCGATACCAACGATTAAAATGAAGTAAAATGAAGAGGAGAGTGCGGTGGGGTGATGGCAATGTGAGACGGGGGGTGTGGTCCGCTTTTGAGAATTTTGTAAATTATATTTTTTATTAAAACTTTTAATATACCAATTATGATCGCTTTACCAACAAAAAAAACGAACAAGTACATGAAGTTTAATGACTTGGAGCTAGTTACAATGAAAATAAAAGATCAAGAACTTAAATCGCAATTTTTAAACTGTTACACCGAAATAACAATTTTTAAGTAACCACGTAAGAAATGACAAATTACTATACAATGTAAATTTTATAAATGATGAATAGCCATGTAAGTACATTTTAAAGAGGGGCATTTTACCCACAAAGGCAATTTCATAACCCAATTATATATCTTACATCATTATTATAAGTTTATAATTACCTACCACAACTATTAATATGCTTATTGTTTTTATCTCTAATTATTTCATTTCTAGGCTATGATGTTTCCCCTGTTTGGGGAATTGATTTTGTTCCCCACAAAGATAAATCGGTTAAGAGTCTTTCATTATTTTGTTTTACTTTATTGTTTCAAAATGATAATAGCATGCTTGTGAGTTTTTCATCATTAGTTGTTTGAATATTATGACATTTTTTTATATACTTTTGTCTCACCAACCTTTTCTTTTTACAATTATTTTAATTAACTTCAGATTTTTAATCGTCATAGTTTCAGTACATAGTTCAAATATTTTTATAGTTCATACAATATTATAATTGATTTGAAGAGGTATATATGTTAAAATTTTTGGATATAAGAGTTTTATAAATTTTATTTTAGATAGTAAGTAGTACACTTGATGCATTCATTTAAATTAATAAAAACTTTTCCAAGAAGTAAATATGTGTTTGTAACACTTAATAACTAGTATACATTATTCATTAATGCATATATAACTAACTACATTAAGTACAACAAATAATGCACATTTAATAATAATAAATTATTATATACATAATAATAACTCCTAAATATAATAAGGGCTTAAGTCAAGTCGGGTTAGAAGCTCTTACAACTCATAGCGAAGCGTAAACCATCCACTAGTAATTAATGAATGTATGAAAATGTCTTATTGCCGAGTTCGGAACTAATTGTATTGTGAGTAAAATATTGTGTGTTATCTTCTCAAAGAACAAATAAATAAGATTCGACCCAGTGTTTCAAAGTTTTTACAAGGAAGCATTTTTAGTAGATATTTATAAGAATATTAACCTTTTTAAAACGGAAAAAATACATCATAAAATAACATAGTTAGCAACCGGCAACACAGTTAATGAGCTTCAATTAATAACCTAAACCAGTGCTAAAGAAAAAATCTTTTAAACACTTAAAGCTTCTGGGTTCGAGTGTCGAAAAGTAAAAGAAAATTTGCCTTTTAACAAAAAATTAATAACTTGAACAAAATATGAAGGAAATTAATTCTCAACACTAACAAAACTCAAATTCTCAAATTTCATATTAACTTCTCGGTAAAAATTTCCATCATTATAATTAACTTTAAAAGAAAATCCAATTATCTTGAATTAATAATTGTCTCCATATATTGAATTATTTTTATGATTGATACAAAGTTAAGTAAATTTACGAATCAACATCAAATCGTTAATAAATATGAAAAGGGTAAGAGTCAAATGTGGGATCTTCCACATGCAAATAAATCAAATCATATCAAATCCAACCACATATGGAATTTCATGTGCAAACAATGGTAACTTATTTTTGCTTCTTTTTGAACAATTTTACACTTGATTTGATTTAGCAAAATTGTGAAATTTAATAAAGTTTTGATTTTGTTTCTATCATCACCACAAAATTGATCATTGTATGGCTAAATGCCTTAAATATGGTTTGTAAATTCTAGACATTTTATTACCAAAAACGCTTTGAGAAAAATAATAAAATAAAAAATATGACAAACACATTTCAGACTGGTCGTCCAAAGTCGATGGCATCAATAAGATATATATATATTAAGGAGAGAAATGAAATTACCGTGAGAAATGAATATGAGCCGCTAGTTTTGTTTTAGGTTTTAAATACTTAAACATAAATAAAGAAAATATAAATGCATTATCTTTCTTCAATTAATATAACTACTAAACCATAATAGTTATTTATTTAATTAATACTAGACAAGTGCCCGCGCGATGCAGCGGGAAACATAGACTTTGTAATCACGCATCAAGTGTATGGGTATTCATTGTTTGGTTTGAAACCATTAAACCATTCAAACCGATCATTGGTTTGATTTCACGGTTGATTTTTTTCTTTAGCTTTTGGCTAGTCGTTTTCTATTTTTGATGGTTTGGTTTCGGTTTTCGACGACAAAAAAACGTTACTAATAGTTTAGTTCATGGTTTAACTTGAAACCCATCAAAACCATACTGTAAACACCCCTACACAAAAAAAAATATCTTTTTTTAACTGAAAAAAATTATAACAATATGATACTCAAATTAAAGAGAGAAATATGCTCGTTTTTATGGTAGAATTTAAAAAAAAATATATTAACGTATGAAAAAGTTATTAACGTTTAAAAATCATGGGAGGAAGTTTGGTTAAATTGAAAATATAATTAATGAGTAAAGATAAATGGTAATAATTGTAACTATACATTAAATTTACAAAAGTTTATTATAATTGAGGGAGAAAAAGTGTAATTATTTTAAAACAAATTAAGAAACACATGAACTTTCATTTTATAATGACATTTTTGTCCTTGTTTAAAGTTGTGCTTTGTGCCTTAAAACTTTTAAATCCCTTAATCCAAACGTTTTAGGGTGTGTTTGGGATTCTTTATTTAAATTCAAAAGGACTTTATGTGAAAAGCAATTATAAACTTATGACTTTTTGTAAAGGAGTTTGTATAAAAGTGTTTGGATTAACTTATGTTAATAAGTTGTTTTTTAAGGAGTGTTTGGGAATAGTATACCCTTTAAGTTAATAAGTTAGAGAATCATAACTTTTCAAAACCCTCTTAGTTTGCCTTAGCCATAAGTTAAAAACCATAAGTCCTTATGGTTTGTCAAACACCTTTTACACATTATTAACTTTTCAAAAAGTTTATAAGTTATAAGTTGGTGAAAATAAGGAATCCCAAACACCCCCTTAATTTACCCTTCATTGGTAGTATAGATAACAATATAAATTATTATAATTAAAAAATATTAAAAACTCATTTATTTTTATAACTTAGTTTTATCTCTTGAAATTATATCCTACACAAGTACAATTTATTCATACATTAAAATTTCTTTCTATCCAAAACCAATTTCTTCCAACTCAATATATTAATATCCGTCAACACGTACTTACATTGTGATGAATAATACAAAAAACTATTTTACATGTGTTTGCATTAAATATCAACAAAAAAGATACAACATACACAAAAACATATAACCTACACGTGTATATGACATACACACGAAAAACATATAACCTAAACCCAAAGTTGTAACATTCGTTACTTTTCAAACCCAAAAACCCGGACCCATTTTAAATTTTTGGTTTTGTTCTACTTAAATTTATATATTTTTATAATATTATTAATTAATCTCAATTTTCGTTTCTTGTATTTTATGTGATCATTTCTATGCAAATATATTTTTTACCACCCTTGTAGTATTGCATACTCATTTAATGCAAATGCATTTATAATCAAGATAATTTATTCATGAACTTTTCCCATGCAAATCATTATAATAAATCTTGGATTATTATTATTACCATCTTTTTCATATTATGTTTTTTTTTAATTAACTAATAAAAATAAAGCAATGAATGTTTTAATTAAATAAAATTTATTAAAAGAGTTAAACACTTTGAAAACCTTTTAAACTATTTTTAATTTGTGTTTTAATTATATTAAACATGATTTAATTTATTAAATTCTATAATCCATAACCACTCTAAAAAATTCACTATAAAAGGAGGACTAATCCTCCATCTTTTTCACAACTCAATACATTCTTTTTTTAAGTTTAAGACCACCAAGTAAGTTTTTTACCATTTCATGCATTTTATAGCTTTTGTTTTGATATTACCTTGAATGTTCATACTTGTTCATAAGTTGTTCTTCATGATCATGTTACTTTTATCATAAAAATATTATATTTATTATATTTTGGTTTTAAGAATCATTATGGTCATGGATATCCAAGATAAACACTTTGATTTTTCTAAATCATGGATCAAACCTAGTTATTTTGCAAGAACAAGCATGAATATATATTTATCTAAATATTATGATCCGTTGATCATCATAACTTATAAACTTTCTTTTAAATAAGATGATTTATAAAAATTTCTTTTATTTAAAATATTTTTCAATAGATATAACATACTTCATATCTTTAAATTAATCACTGAGTAAATTAAATATTATTTATTTTATTTCAACATAACTAATATTTTTTATTTCTTTAAAAGAATTCATGCAAAACATTTAAGTTAATTAATTAGTAAATTAATTAATTATGTTACTAGAATAAAATAAAACATTTAATCATTAATTGTTATTAATATTGATATTTAATCTTATATTAACAAGTTAGAATTATTTATCTACAAATCATCTTCAACTAATAAACATCAAATGTATAAACTTTATTCATTTTTGTTAAACTCATTAAAAATCCCCAAGTCCCCATTTTCCATAAGTTAATGAAATAGATATTTCAATAATACATAATTTTTAAAACTAATATTATTTAACTTTTATAATCCCGATAGTTAGTCTTTAAATTTTGTATTTCCTTTTTATTTATAGTTTGTGAGGTTCGATCGTTTCAATTTCCTTAAACGCGCTTTTGGTTATTTTTTCAAGTTGTCTTCAATCTCAAAGGTGAGTTTCTCACACCCCATTTTTACCCTTTTTAATTATTTTGGGGGTAGCATTTATATCCTATCAATAATTCAATTTCGTTTATTCATTATTTACAAACTACAATTCGCTACATGGACTTGTGTGTTTATTTTCTTACTTGCTCAAAGATTACGTGCTCATGGTTTCCTCATTAAGTATGATCATACGCCCCCCCTATGCACTCAGGACCTCGATGTTATGAGTGGAATAGGGACCCCCGATCCGAGTACGTTGGTTGTTACCAACGGAAAGGACACTTACTTGCGCTATTATCCGAGTACATTGGTGCACAATCCCAACTGGAAAGGACCTTACTTGCTCATTTACACTTGTTCATGGAATTGTAGATTTTTATGTACTTATATCAAAACTTGTGTGAACTCACCAACTATTCAATTAGTTGACTTTATTTTACATATATGCTACAGGTACTCTCATTAGAGGATGAAATGACGAAGATAATAGAAGTTAGGTTATTTAAATAATAAACAAGAAAATGTTTGTTTTGTTCAATTTCCATTGTGTTTGTTCATTTGAAATAACTTGTGTACTTGATGCTTTGGAATGAATTAATGATAATATTGTCACTTAATAGTGTCACATGTGTTTTGAGCAATCTGTACGTCACACTCAGGCGTTTCCGCTTTAGCCGGGGTGTTACAAAAGTTCATCATCAAAGATATACACACGCACACGAAAATATATAACCTACACACGAAATTGTATCTTACACAAATACAATTTATTCATACATTAAATTTCTTTTTATTCAAAACCAATTTCTTACTACTCAACATATCAATATCCATCAACACGTAGTTACATTGTGATGAATAATACAAAAAAACTATCTTACACATGTTTGCATTTAATGTCAATAAAAAATATACAACCTACACAAAAAAATATAACCTACACTTGTTCTAAGAGTAAAAAATCATATAACCTACATACGAAACACATATAACCTACGCACGTGTAGGATATGTGTATCTTTGTGTAGTTTATATAATTGTTGAAGTCGAATTACATATGTAACTTGTATGCTTTTTTGTATGTTGTACGTTTTTATTGCTTAAAACAAGTGTAGGTTACATTATTTGGTGTAAGTTGTATATTTATTATTAATATTTAATGGACACATTTGTATGATATTTTTTATTAATATTTATAACAATATTTTTATAGGCATATCAATTGAAAAAAAAAATATATGCTTTGATATTTATTGTTAAAAAACACGTTGATATATGCTAATAAATTGAGTGGAAATAAATTATGTAACATCCCGTTTTTCTCGTTTCGGTTAATAAAATAAAATATGAGTTATTATGAGTCAGGCTAGTGTGGGTTAAATAGATATGGGTAATGGACTTGGATTAAAAAGGAAGGAAGAAAAGACCATGGGCTTAAGCCCATGACCCATGATATATAAACCTTGATCAACCCATAATCCATTCATTCCACTCATTCCATACACCATCAAAAACACACACATAAGCTCTCTGTCATCTTTCTCTTCTCTCTAGCCGAAATAAGCAAGAAAACCCGAGCATCGATCGGAGGAAATAACGTTATGATATTATATGGATCCAAACCCGCTAGATCTAGTCATGAAACGACGATCCAACACCCTAAACCATTAAAGTCACGAGATCCGGATGGAATCGGGTATAAACCGATCAAAAGATGAGCTTAGGGGTCACCCTAGCTCAGATCTGGATCGAACGTGACGAAAAAAAACGGTGAAAACGGTGGAAAACGAGTGAGATCTCTCTTTTCCGGTGAGATCCCGGTTTTCCGGTGATGACGGCGTACGAGGTTAAAGGGAATGTCAGAGAATATTCTGACATTCTTTGAACTAACCCTAATTCGTTACAGAAGATTAACGAATGAGCCTTGATTCGTTATGCCCATTCGCTAAGGAAAAGTAACGAATAAGCCTTAATTCGTTATGCCCATTCGTTAAGGAAAAGTAACGAATAATCTTTAATTCGTTAAGGCCAGTTCGTTATAAAGGCCAGTTCGTTATGAGGGTCAATTTGTTATAAAGATCCATTTGTTAAGAAGTAACGAATGAACCTCATTCATTAAGGAAATTGATAACGAATTAGACTTTGAAAGAACGGCAGAAAGATCCATGGACTTAGGATAAAATGGATTGATTACAAAGAAGCCCTCGAACTTTACGAGTTAACAATAAAATAATAAATTAGAATTCTAAGGAAAAATGTGTTAAGACAATTAATGGACCCTGTGTTAAGACAGTTAAGACAGTTAATGGACCCTAATGTGTTAAGACAGTTAATGGCTCTGCCCCTTGGACCCTGCTAGGGGCTGTCGCCCCTAGAACCCTGCTGCCAGGGGCGCTGCCCCCGGACCCCCATTCGTTGAGGGTAATAATTAAACTAGAAAGACGATATGTTTGGTGATAGTTATTGATACGTATAATTATTATACAGTTAGTCGTGCACAGCAAAAGAAGGGGATAACCATAAACGGTGAACGCAACCGCCTTGAGGTGAGTTTCTAGCCCCACTTCCTTGTTATGTTTTCGGGGCTGTGTGCATACTCGATGTGATAGTTAATACACTTACCTTAAGTGGTAAGTGTATGCCTGTGTATGATGATTGCTTGACGGTGCGTGAACGATCTTCGGATATTGCATGTACCATCAGGTGGTGGTTAAAGATATGATTGATAAGTATGATGTATGTATGAATATATGATGTATGCATAATGTATGTATGTTATGTTGATGGTGCGTGAACGCTCTTCGGAGATTGCACGTATTGTCAAGGAAAGTATGTATGAACAGGTACGGTACAGTTGCATGAAACAAAGGGACCAGACCCTAATAATATCTGTGATGTTGGGGACCATACCCTTTATAATATCTGTGATGTTAGGGACCAGACCCTTATAATATCTGTGAGGTTATAAAGCGGAAGGCTCTTTAAATAGGACGGATAGTTATGTATGAAAAGTAAGTATGAATAATGTACACCCCTTCGGGCACGTGTGCAAGTATGTGAACAGATTGTATGTTGTATGATTAACTAGAACTCACTCAGCGTAGCTGACTTTTAGTATGCACGCATGTGAGTAGATTGAGGCAGCTTGCATAAGAGGAAGCACATGGCATGAACTTGAAGAGGCTGGCATCTCAAGAAATGTTATGTTATTCTAAAGACAATGTTTTATGTTTTAAATAATTTGAATGCCCATTAAGACAACAAAGTATGGTTTTGTAATATGATGGTTTGAATGTTTTAATATTCCGCGAATGTTTTTATTAACTCTGATATTATGAACTGTGTTTATGAGTAAATCCAACGTCAAAAGTGAGGCACCGGTAACGAGGCCTTACAATTAAGTTGACAATCTGCATGTTACCAAAACTTATATGACAAAACTGCCCTTTACCAGTGAAGTTCCAGAGATACATTGCATAAAAGTAGGAGTTTCCTAGTTTATTAAGTTGACAATCTGCATGTTACCAAAACTTATATGACAAAACTGCCCTATAACACACCACTCTAAGCCTTAAAAATAAAACACTCATCTAATTACTCCATCTTTCCATCTTAATCATTGATTACCAAGATACAACCATCAAGATTTCTTCCTACAATTTTTAGACACACTCAGCTTTTTACGATAACTCATCCCTACATATATATATATATGTGTGTGTGTGTGTGTGTGTGTGTGTGTGTGTGTGTGTGTGAGGGCGGTTCATGCGAGAAGTCATCTTAGTGAGAGAAATCAATATGGAACATTATTTTCTTTTAAAATCATAAATGTTTATAATTAAATAAAAATGGTTTAAATGCAACAATTAATACATTATCTCTTCAATTGATAAAACTAATAAAATCATTAATTTCTCTTTCCAATTAACATAACTAATCAAAATAAAATAATTAAAAATATATAAACAATTAATCTAATATTGCAACTTATTTATGTTACCTCTTGATTTTTCATAATACACAAATACAATTTATTCAAACAATATAATTTCCTTTTCTCCAAAACAATTTATATTAACTTAATATATCAATATCCATTAACATGTAATTTTTTTTTCATAGTGATCATTACATAACGTTTTCAATTAACATATATGATGCTAGATCGTCGCTATCTAGTCAAATAGAATTAAAATCATGTTCTATTCACATAAGCAAGATAGGGTAAGTATGGTTTCGAACAACGGGGAGTATGTGATCAGTGTAACATGAAACCAATTTCTAATATTATGAAGCAAATGTTTAAAGTGTTGATCACACTAGCAAATAATTTGGTTTTCAAGATTAAGCGAGCAATAAACAACTTTCAAACAACTAACGAACACAAATCACACCTGGGTTTCAAGTAAGAAAATAGACAGTAATCTCATGTTAACTTAACAGATAAATCATTAATGATCAATACATACGGATTAATTAAGTAAACTTTAGGCATCAACAATCGCTAACACACGTCATTGGTTATCAAACAATCTCTGCCAGTGTGACCCAACTAAGGGCAATTGTATGCTTCTTCATATTCAAACTAGTCAAACAACCCTATAAGCAATTATCATAGCAACTACAAACTAATCGTTCTGATCGACATAAACCTAAGCCAATTGAATGCACATAATACCAAACATCAATACTCATAGATTAATCAAAGATAATTACAAATAATATGTTCTTTAACACATGAGAAAACTGAATTTACAAACTCTACATCCTTGGTATAATTCTAGAAGACTAGCCGCGTCTCAATATCACACAATATTCGATTCGGATGATATGGAACATGTAAATGATCTCGGGATGAATCCGAATGATGGAACTACTCCTCTTTGCCTTAGAAACCGCTCTGGAATATGTTGGATCGTAATTGGGTCGTCAAAACATATTATAACGAAAAACCCTAACTTTCCTGTTTTTCCCACCCATTACAGTAGGCGAGGCGGTCTTCAAGGGTCCATCGCGTATCACGATGGACCAGAATCAACCATTATTTTAAATTTAATACTATCTCGGTACGCGATGGCCTTATGTTCACCCACGTCGTGTATCGCGACGGGTCTCCTCAGCAGCTGACTTATTTTCTTGTCTCGTAATGCGTGCTGGACATCAGAGGCTTCATTATGTGCTCGTACATGTTCAAAATAGCTGCTTTAATCACATGTGACCTAAAATATACCATCCACATATAAAGTATCGAAGTTCGTGAAATTAAACAACTAAAAGCAAATAATTATCGAACTAATATATGTACAAACTAACCAACCATCAATACCTACATAAACTAACACATAGTTACGTTAAGAGAAATAATACAAAAAATATCATACACATGTTCGTATTATAGTATAACAAAATGTATACAATCTATAGTCCTACACATAAAATATAAAACATAAAACATATAACTTACAGTTGTTCATAATGTAAGAAAAACCTTCACATGTAATTCAATATCAATAAATACATATATAAGTTACACTGGAAAATACAAATATCCTACACATGTGTACGTTAAATATTAATTAAAATATACACCTTGCATAAAAACATAAACTTACACTTGTATTTCAGCATAATATACACCTTGCACAAAAACATAAACTTACACTTGTATTTCAGCATAATATACACCTTGCACAAAAACATAAACTTACACTTGTATTTCAACATCAACAATTATATATAACCTACACGAAAATGCACATAACCTATACATGTGCATTTAATATTAACAAAAACATTTGGAGATTGTATTTTAAAATACACATGTGTAGGTTATATGCATTTCATGCAGCTTATATATATACATGTTGATGCTGAAATTCATGTGTTTGTTAATTAGATTCTTGTGTACATTATATGTTTTTTTATGCAAAAACACAAGTGTAAGCTTTATGTTTTTGTATAAGTTGTATATTTTTGTTAATATTTAATGTTCACATGTAGGATAAATATTTTTTTGTTTTGTTTATGTAATGTTGATGCTGAATTTCATGTGTAAGTTGCATGTTTTTGTGTATGTTGTACGTTACTTGTGCTAAAACCTAGTATATGTTATATGATTTGTTGTATATTTAATATTGATATTTAATCGACACATGTGTATGATATATATTTTTTTTTGTATTATTCATCATAATGATTTTTTTAGGTATGTCAATTGGGAAAAAAAAATGTATTGATGACTATTAAAAAGTTACAAATTAATGGATGATAATAAATTAAGTTGGAATAAATTGATCTTAGATAAAACAAAATTATAGTGTATGAATAAATTATATTTGTGACTTTACGTAGAATAATATAAAGAGGGATGATCAAAATATTATAAAAATAATTTAAACGTTTTTAGTTTTTTTAATTATTATAGTTTTAAAAAGAATGATAATGGTATTATCTTTATACTTTTTTAATTATTTTAGTTTTATTAGTTATGCTAATTGTAAAGAGAAATCAATGGTTTAATAATTGTATTAAATGGAGAGAGAAGGTAATTATTGTTTCATTTAAATCATTTTCATTTACTTTTAAACATTTATGATTTTAAAATAAACTAGTGGCCCTTATAAATTTCTCGTACTTCTCGTAGTTTTTAAATAATTTAAGAGTTCGGTAATGATACACATCATATATATATAGAGAAAGGTTAAAATAAAAACCCACTCCAGTTGAGAAAACCCTGAAAACTCTACCTTAGCCCTTGATCTTGTTAGATGGATGGTTGAGATTTAATCTTGAATAGTTGTACAAAATTTATATTAAAAAACATGATATTAAGTACAAAGGGCAAAATGGACAATTCTTGTATACTTGTTTTATGTCACACATCAGATACACATTTAACCACCTCTCTCTCTCTCTCTCTCTCTTTTGCTTTATTCAAAACAGGATTTCCTCTCTCTTCATCCATCTTTCATTCACATTCAACCAACTCTCTCTCTCTCTTTTGTTTTTATCAAATATGGTGTTGATGTTAATCAAATCCACGATCCAAATCATATTGAAGCCAAGATCCAAAACCCAAATCCAAATCCACAAAACGGATTCACGGCCACTGACGTTGCCGGATGTCGAAGGTCGCAAATCTGGATAAAACGGATTCACGGCCACCACTTGATCCAGTGATTTTCCTCTATAAAAGGTTCAGATCTGGACATTTTGTATTGGCAAAGTTCTTAACAAGAATTTATTGATGAAAGCTTCTAGGATCTCGTCGTTTTTAGTTTTTCTTTTTCTTTTTAAGGTACTAGGTTAACAAAGTTCAGATCTGGTCGTTTTAGTATTTTTGTTTTATAAGATATTCTTGGAAATTTTGTTTAGATTTGGATCTTGTTTTATATCTTTTGCAATTTGTTATTTTAGAGTAGAAAATGAGTTTCATTCTTCTTTTTATTGTTGGCCCTTAAAAATATTTAAATTTTTTGGGTTTTGTTGCGATTCTTGAAGATATCTTGAATTTTGTACTATCTTCAACTTATTTGTGCCGGAAAAAAAGATGGCGGGGTGGGTTGTCTTCAAAGTTTGTTTTTTTAAAAGTATGTTACTGTTGTCTAGAAACGTATGTTTTTAACATGCGAAAACGTATGTTACGCCTGTCTTCAGATTTTTAAATATGCAAAAACATATTTTTTTTTACCCAGAAATGTTATTATTCAATTTTTATTATCTATCTAATTCACCAATATTACTAATAAATTAAAATTTTAAATCCTATATTTCCAAATTAAAACATAATGTCAACTAGTTTACTAATGGTTATTATTAGATAAACTTTTAAAGAAATTTAATTTTTTTATCTCCAACTTAAAACAAAATGTCAAACAGTTTATCAATGATTATTATTACATAGATTATTTTAAAAGAACTTTTAAATGAATTAAAAAATGTGTATCATAATAATTTATAATTTACAATAATTTACTATATCTTCAGAGTTTGTTTTTTTAACATATGTTAATGTTGTCTAGAAACATATGTTTTTAACATGAAAAAACGTATGTTACACCTGTCTTCAGATTCTTAAATATGCAAAACTTATGTTACGTTTGTCTTCATATTTTTAAATATGCGAAAACATATTTTTTTTATTGTACTGGAATGTTATCATTCGATTTCTCTGTCTATCTAATTCACTAATACTACTAATAAATTAAAATTTAAATCATATATCTCCAACTTAAAATAAAATGTCAAACAATTTACTAATAATTATTACTCCTTATTACACAAACTTTTTCAAAAGAAACTTTTAAAGCAATTAAGAAATATGATATGACCCATAAACCCTAAGAAACTTTTTCAAATGAACTTGTTATTATTACTTTTAAAACTTTCTTATTCATTAAGAAGATGCTATGAACATAAAAAACTATACAAAAATTAATAAAGATTTGAAATATTTAATATAGTCAGCATGAAAGATATCAAAAGTAAAAAATGTGATATGACCACAATAGCACTTTCCATCACCTTTAAAGGTGTATTTTTATTTAAAAAAAATAAAATCTATCACAATCACTATCATTACTTTATGTAACATCCCGTTTTTCTAGTTTCAGTTAATAAAATGAAAATTTATTATGAGTCGGGCTAGTGTTGGGTTAAATGGATACGGGTTATGAACTTGGGTTATGAAGGAAAGAGGAAAAGACCATGGGCTTAAGCCCATGATCCATAATTATGAAAACCATTAATCACTCATTTAATTCATTTTACACACATTCCATACACCTCCCAAAACACACATTTAAGCTCTCTCTAGTCTCTCTCTCTCTCTCTAGCCGAAATCACCAAGGGAAAACCGATCCCGATCCAAGGTAATGATAGTATGATATTGTATGAGCTTAAACCCGATAGATATGGTCAAAGTGCAGTCAGAAGTTCTGGTAAATGAAGGACTGGTGAAGAAAGAAAGTATTTTCGGTCAGCAAGATGAGCTGGTGGAAAACACTCATGGTGTTAAGACTAGGTTTGACCGTATGTGGATTCCACGCCATGGGGATCTCAGAGGTCGAATCTTTGATGAAGCTTATAAGATGTACCAAGATTTAAAAAGAGATTATTGGTGCCTGGGATTGAAGAATGATGTAGTAGATTATGTCAGTAAGTGTTTAACTTGTTTACAAGTCAAAGCCGAACATCAGAAGCCTTATGGAAAGATGCAACCCTTGGAGATACCTGAATGGAAATGGGAACACATCACCATGGATTTCATAACTAAGCTATCTCGTACAGCTAAGCATCATGATACCATCTGGGTGATTGTGGATCGTTTTACCAAGAGTGCTCACTTTCTGCCTATACGAGAGGCTATCTCGTCAGAGACATTAGCAAGGTTGTTCATTAAAGAGGTTGTATCTAAGCATGGAGTGCCGTTATCGATCGTGTCGGATAGAGATACTCGGTTTACTTAGAGGTTTTGGAAGAAGTTCCATGAAGCTATGGGAACAAGATTGAACATCAGTACGGCGTATCATCCTCAAACAGATGGACAGTCTGAAAGGACGATCCAAACCCTTGAAGATATTCTATGTGCTTGTGTTTTAGACTTTGGAGGAAGTTTGAATGATTATCTGCATCTGGCAGAGTTCTCTTATAACAACAACTACCATTCAAGTATTGGTATGTCACCATTCGAGATATTGTATGGAAGACGTTGTAGAACTCCGGTATGTTGGGGAGAGATTGGTCAAAAAGAGATGGGAAGTTTGGAAGTTGTTCAAGAAACTTCTTCAAAATTTGATCAAATTAAAGCAAGGATGAAGGCTGCTCAAGATCGATAGAAGTCGTATGCCGATAAGCGGCGACGACCGATTGAGTTTAACGTTGGTGAAAATGTGATGCTCAAGGACTCGCCTTGGAAAGGAATTATTCGTTTTAGGAAGAGAGGGAAGTTGAGTCCGAGGTACATTGGACCGTTTAAGATTATGAATCACGTAGGTGAAGTGGCTTACAAGCTGGAATTGCCTAAAGAGCTAAAAGGAATTCACTCAACCTTCCATGTTTCTCATCTGAGAAAATGTCTGGCTGATGACACGTCGCACGTGCCATTAATGGACATTGAGGTTGATGACAGTTGAACTACATTGAGCAACCAATCGAGTTAGTTGACCGCAAGGAAAAGCAGTTTCGTCATAAAGTTATCCCATTAGTGAAAGTGATATGGAAGCATCACAAGGGATCGGATGCTACATGGGAAGTTAAATAAGAGATGCGCAAATTTTATCCAAATTTGTTTATGTAATAGTTAGGTTTCGGGGACGAAACCTCTTTAAGGAGGGAAGACTTGTAACATCCAGTTTTTCTATTTTCAGATAATAAAATGAGAATTTATTATGAGTCGGGCTAGTGTTGTGTTAAATGGATACGGGTTATGGACTTGGGTTATGAATGAAAGAGGAAAAGATCATGGGCTTAAGCCAATGATCCATAATTATATAAACCATTAATCACCCATTTAATTCATTTTACACATATTCCAAACACCTCCCAAAACACACACTTAAGCTCTCTCTAGTCTCTCTCTCTCTCTCTCTAGCCAAAATCACCAAGGGAAAACCGATCCCGATCCAAGGTAATGATAGTATGATATTGTATGAGCTTAAACCCGATAGATATGGTCAAGGAAAGTATGTAAGAACAGGTATGGTACAGCTGCATGAAATAAAGGGACCAGACCCTTATAATATCTGTGAGGATAGGGACAAGACCCTAATAATATCTGTGAGGATGAGGACCAGACCCTTATAATATCTGTGAGGATAGGGACCAGACCCTTAAAAAATCTGTGATGGTAGGGACCAGACCCTAATAATATCTGTGATGTTGGGGACCAGACCCTTATAATATCTGTGAGGTTATAGGGCGGAAGGCTCTTTAAATAGTATGGATAGTTATGTATATAAAGTATAGCATGAATAATGTACACACCTTCGGGCACGTGTGCAAGTATGATAACAGATTGTATGCCGTATGATTAACTAGAACTCACTCAGCGTAGCTGACTTTTAGTATGTACGCAGGAAAATAGATTGAGGCATCTTGCATAAGGGGAAGCACATGGCATGAACTTGAAGAAGCTGGCATCTCAAGAAATGTTATTTTAAAGACAATATTTTTATGTTTAAATGTTTTGAATGCTCGTTAAGACAAGAATGGATGGTTATGTAATATAATGGTTTGAATGTTTTAATATTCCGCGAATGTTTTTATTAACTCTGATATTATGAACTGTGTTTATGAGTAAATCCAACGTCCAACGTAGGGCACCGATAACGGGGCTTTACACTTTATGTCACCATCACATCTATTACTTTATGTCATCCTTACATTCTCTCTCTTTATTTTTTAAATTTCATTTTAATAACAATAAATTTTCTATTAAAAAACTTAAATTATTGAGTCTCTTTATTTGTTCTTGATCTTGAAAAAAATGAATAAAATTGAAAGGATTTATGAATACATGAGATTGGATCTTGAAAAAAAAAATGTGATGGTTGCATATGAAAATGTGCAGGGAGAGAGACCTTTTAAATGAATTAAAAAAAAGTATATCAAACTAATTTAAAATTGATTATTTTATGTCACAATTGTTTACTTTATGTCACAATCACTTTCTCTCTCTTACACATATCCTCACACACACACAAAATATTTCTCTTTCCTACTTTTTCTTTTTTCTCTTATTCCATTTTGTTTACTTTATGTCACATCACTTTCTCTCTCTTGCAAATTGTTTACTTTATGTCACAATCTTTCTCTCTCTCTCTCTCTTCACAAGCTTCAGTAAGCTTTTAAACAAGTCTGCATTTTTCTGTCACTCTTTAGAAATCCATCGCATCACAAGTTGATTTCTTAGAAGGTTTCCGATCTGAAAGTAATATAAACATATGTTAATTGTATTAAAAAAACATATGTTAGTTGTTTAAAACATATGTTAAATTTTATAAAAAACATGTTTTAAACCAATAAAGACTTTTAATTATAAAAAAAATTAATAATAATAAAAAGTGAAAGTAACACCGGCAGGTTGGAATCCCGGGCAGGTTGCCAGAAAAATGTCAGCCACCGGAGTTGCGATTGCGAGAAAACGTCCACACCACCTACCATCACCAACCATCACGGTGCCATTGTCCATCATCCACCGTCACCAACACCCTCGCATTATGAACATTTTACATAAAAAGAAAAAGTAATAATAAAAAACAAAAATTCAATTATTTAGATCTTGAAAAGGAAAAGAAGAAAAAACATCTTATAAACAAATCAATACCAATATACACACTCATATGGATTCTTATTGATAAAAAGAAAAAAATAATAAAGAAAAAACAAAAATACAATTCTTTAGATCTTGAAAAGAAAAAGAAGAAGAAAAAAACTTATAAACAAATAAATACAAATATACACACTCATATGGATTTTTATTGGTAAAAAGAAAAAAATAATAAAAGAAAAACATCAAATATCTACCAACTATATTCAAAAGAAAAAAAAAGTAAAGATCTATCCAAAAATAAATTAAAGATCTACCATTACTTAGAGCTGAAAAAGAATGAAAAAAGAAAAGGTAAAAAAAGAAACAAACAAACCTTCAGATCTTGAAAAAATCAAAAATCTACCAAATTCCGAGTTAATCGGATCCGGCTTGCTTTCTTCGACCTGCCGTCGCCGACCTGCCGCTGTTTCTTCTCCACTGCAAAAGTAGAATCACCGCAAACATTATTGGCCGGAGCGATACATACTCTATTTTGTTTTGGAAGATGGATAAATTTATGTTCTTGAAGTTGGTAATAATAGACAATGATAAAAGAAAATGAGAGAAAGATGGGAGAGAAGAGAGAGAGAGAAACTTCTAGGATGGTGAGAGAAAATTGAGAAAAAAGAGATGAGAGAATGGTAAAAGGTGGAAAAGGACAATATTTATGAAATTACCTTACTAACCTTCTTATTTAAAAACAATAAATTTAAACAGTGCATACGTGGCACAACATGAGCCTCACATTTGGGTTTCCGGGGTATTCTCAACTGGATGAGGTTTTCTTCTTATACTTCCCATATATATATATATATATACAATTACAATTATGAAAATTAGTTTGTATACATATTTAATTTTCATGTATGTAATAAATTTTACACATGTAAGCTTTTAATTTATATATGTAATCAAAAATTTATATATAAAATATGATAAAAGTAGTCTCAAACAATGTTAATATATGAAAAATATTTAAACAAATGTTTAGTTGTTATGAGTTCCTAAAAGTTCTTAAGTTTTTTGGAGCTCTAAAAGGATACTAACCCTATATCTATTAAAAAAGTTTCGGGCCTACAGCGGTGATCGGCCGGGAGAGCCACCTCACCCAAAAAAAAGGCCAACCATGAAAATAGGATGACAATATTATATCATTGATAGATGTGTATACAAATGAGATACAAAAATGTACTTATAAAAGTAAGAAACCTAAATTTTTCATAACTCCAACAACCTATATATTTGTTGATTGGGGCCGCGCGATGCGACATGGAACAAAATTTATAATAATCATGTAATAATTATAGACAATAAAATGCTCATTTTTATTGTGCAATTTTTTTTATATATAATTAATATGTGAAAAAGTTACGGTCGTTGAAAAATCATTGGCAGAAAGCTGGTTACAATTAAATTTAAAAGGAAAATATGGGTAAAGATGAAGATCCAAAGTTGTAACAATTTTTACATTTACAAAAGTTGAGAAAAATTGAGGGGATAATGTTGTAACTATTAATAGGCATATTTTCTAAATGAACAAGTTTGCCCATATCTTACATGTTATATAAGGTGTACCTTATGCATTATAAGTTGTAAATTACTTAAAAAGTATCTTAATTTCCCCATAACTCATGTATTATATATAGTACTAGCTTTTAGCCCGCGTGTTACGCGGGTTACTTTTAGTTTTTTTTAATAATTGTTTTTTTAATTATTGTTTATGTATATTTTTCATATAGGATGTGTTTAGGTATTAAACTTTAAAAGTTACATAAACTTATAAAATATGTTATATTTATTAGTTGTAGTTAAAATATAGTCTGTTTTGCTTTTTATTTATATCTCAAATGGGTCTCATTGGTCTAATAGTTAACGTGACCCAACATTTTGTTATTTAAGATGCTAATTTTCATCTTAATATTCATGAATGCATAAAGAAATTTATATGGTTTGTGTTATTTTTGTTTGTATTGACTTGTTACGGTCCGTTGGTGATGTAGAACATATATGTTGTTTAATGGATTATAAAAAATGGGCTATCATGTGTTTGTCAATTAATGTAGCATAACATTTTGTTTTCTGTTGTTTAAAATATGTATTTTGTGCTTGATAATGAATTAACCTTTTTAATAAATTGATGTATTTGAATTTTTATAGGCCAATTCTAGTTCCACGTCTATCTAAAATGGGTACGTCATGTGTTATCATTTCATTTTTGGGTGAATTATTAATTTATTATATTTTTACTAGTATGATGTTTAGTGTGTGATTTTATTATTATTTTTATGTATTTATTATATTTATAGATTTTGTAGTTTAGTTATTGTTGTGTATTAAATGAACATTTAATTTGTTAATTAATTTATATTCTTATCAAATATAATAGAAGTTATATTAGTTTATGAATTATATTAATGAAAATTTAATGATCATATGTAAAAAACTAAATTTTTAAAAATTTATTTTTTATTAATAATGTACACATTTTTAATACTTTGTACACAAATTTTTGCATTATGAAGTTTTGTAGATTTAATTCTTTTTTATATTTTAAAATGGGTAATAATTGGAAGCCGTCATTTGAAAGTGACGCTATAATGATAATAAACCGTCTTGAGAAACTCTTTTCTCGCCTTCTTTATCAAATCATTTGTTTCATCTAACAATTAGAAACCCTAAGTTAAATTCCCCTTAATTAAGACGAATTTTGTTGTTAGGTGGAAGTTTTGTAGGATATTGAAGGGATTTGTGTTTGTTTTAGTTTATTTAATCAAAAATTGTATCAATAACAATTTACAACCACTTTTATAATAATATATTAGTTTTAAATAATCTCAACTATCACCTTTTGGCCGCTGTCGATCATAACTAACGAAATGACTAATGACAGTCCCACATTTTATCATTTTTTTCTACCAATGAACCCTGACTAATGGAATCTTAACGTCGTTAGTTTTCATGATGTGACATACTTATTTGGCATATATGTGGCAAGCTTATGTGAGATATTGCACTGCCACCACCACCACCATGGCAGTCACCACAACCACGACCGCCACCACCAGCAGTTCCCTAAAAATATTAAAATATTTTATATATGTTTTATGGTGTGAATTTTGATTTATGAAGTCAAGCCAACAAGTTTAAAAATAAGATAAATTATTAATATGAATCTTGTCATTTAACTTCTAGAGTTCACATAGTACTTCAATGAAGCAAATTTATGGATCCTCTTGCCAAATATGAAGTTGATATTATGACTCATTTATAAACAACCCATTACAAAGCATCACAAAGAAATTGTGTATACCTTTTGTATCTTCTTTATCAGAATAATTATATTTTGAGGATACAATTAAGCTAAAATAGCATTCATCTTCTGTCAAGGTATTCATAAAATTCTGCCAAGGTTAGGTTGGACTGCGTGAACCCGCTAGCATGATTACAAAAACACAATGCAATAAATTTCAGACGACATTTAACCCATGTGACCCATATGACCCTTTTAGGATTATGTTTTATTATTTCTTATAGTATTGTTAATTAGAGCTTGTAAATGTAGAAAGTTTTCTATAAGTGTTTATATAAATATATCTATAGTTACTACTCTAAAAATATACGCTATTTATTATAACTTCTAGATGTGTTTCCAATCAGCTTACATGCTAATTTAAGCCTATAAAAGAACCGAACATTAACGAACTGTTCTACTGGAAGTTCATCTTCATTTATTTAAAAAAGGAACAAACATGAACATGCATTTTGTTTGTTCATTTATCTTCGTGAGCATCCAGTTATGTTCGTTAATTTACGTTGATGTATTTTCATTCGTTTATGTTTTATAAACATCTAAGCAGTTATAATATATATATATAAAGGGCTCGTTAAAATGAATGAGGTAAATTTAAGCCACTAATTTAGATGTGTTTTCTGGATAAATTGTGATGTATTAGACTTATTAATTTCCATTGCAAACTGTTCATTTAGATTTCAAATTAACGAACATGAATGCACACGGACATGCCCTTATTTTTTATGAATGAACATGAACAAAGTAATGATAAGGTACCTTGGAATACCAAGGATTCCATTATGCCAACGGCCTAGTGTTTCCCATTTTCTGAAATACGAAGCTAAATAATTTGGTCTAAATGTAAACAAAATATGTAACCTCCATTACGACCAAATCTAAATCAAATACGCTTCGTGTTACCATTGGACCGTTTGTGATTTATGACCCACATCAATTGAGAAAGAATCCAACACCTTCAACTTTAACTTTATGAACCTTTTGTATTGATGCATGAAGATATTTATTCTAGAATTGACCTTGTTTCAACATGCTTGATATTTGATGATAAAATATCAATAAGTTGCTACTCGCTACCCAAAATAACATCAACAATGTTCTTGAAATAAGATTTTTTAATCACGTCACTTCAACATTTGGGATTCTTTTGCAATAGAAAGTTGGTATTACATACCTGTGATTATTTTCTTTTTAGTTTTTTAATAAACAGATTATGGTAGTGATCATACTATTGTTGTAACAAGAATAATTATCAAAGGTAAAACAAAGTTGCATACCTTTTCTTTTTAATAATTACAGAAACATCATTCCCGTCTCATATAGCTTGTCTTGTCTCACAAAAATGTATACTTTGCTCATTTTTTATGAACTTCTCCAAAGATAAAACACACATTTTACACTGCAATTATTAAATATTTAAATGTAAAAAAAAGTTTTAAACTACATATTACCAACATACAAAGGCACACACATACCCAAGAGCACATCATAAAAACATATTACATACAGAGTAGAAACAACTGACCTTAAGTGTAGTACCAAGACATTCTCATAAGATGGTTACTTCAAATAAATAGCACGCAACTCAAGTTGCAAGAACAATTCTCCGTTTGTAATATGCGAAATTATACTATTTCTTTATTTATGTGCAAAACTGCAGATAACACATTCGTTCAATTTAGATACTTAAACTTACAAATAAGTAAAACATGTAGTAATATTGAGTTGAAAGTGAAGTTTCAAACACCAACAATATCTTTATCTTAAAAATATATTATTAAACAAAACCATAAAAATCCAAAAGTCAAACAAACATATGTGAAAAAAACCAAAACCTTGCAAATTAAATAAGCATCCAAATTAAAGTGAGTTCTGCTCTGCAAATAAATCAGGAGATAAAACAATTTACAAATCCTTAAAATAAGTTATAAACAATCTGCATAAAAGAAATTATTTGACTACGAAACCCAAAGTTTACTGTAATACCCCCACTGAAGTATTTAAGTAAATTAAAACCAATCAGCATGAAATTAAATTTCAAAAATAATTGTTTGATCATTAAAGTCAAACTCCATCAGATATAAGGCCCCGAACCCGGTGTCCTACTTTGGCATTGGATTTACTTATAATCACAGTTCCATTTATCAAAGTTAATTAAAACTTTCGCGGAATAAATAAAAGTCAACCATTCATTACAAACATTTAAAACTTGTTTTTAAAACATAACAAAAGTAACTTATTAAAACATCATGACAAATATTCATTGGATGCCAGTCTCTTTAAATCATGCCATGTGTCCGTCTCTCAAGCCGGCTGCTTCAATCTATTTACCTACGTGCATACTAAAAAGTCAGCTATGCTGAGTGAGTTCTAGTTAATCAAGTAACGTACAATACATTCACATACTTATACATACGCATCCAAAGATACCTATTATATACTTAACCTGCTTATCTTTCTTTCGTATATACATAAGTATATACCTTCTTTCTTCCTTCCTTCTTTCTTTCTTTCTTTCTTTCATACTTATATATATATATATATATATTTAATCTTACTTTTCATACATATATGTTTTAAAGAGCCTTTCGCCCTATAACCTCTCAGATATTATAAGAGTCTGGTCCTTATCCTCTCAGATATTATAAGGGTCTAGTCCCTATCTTCTCAGATATCATGAGGGTCTGGTCCCTATCATCTCAGATATTATAAGTGTATGTCCCTCCTCATAACTTCGTATCTTCATATATATATATATATATATATATATATATATATATATATATATATTTCTTCATACTATCATTTATACAATTTCATACATACCCTGCTATACTTCTAAGTTATTGTGACCTCTAGCTACAGAGGTCCGGGGGCAGTGCCCCTGGCAGCAGAGTTCTAGGGGCGGCATCCCCAAGCGGAGTCCAAGGGGCAGAGCCCCTGGCTGGGATTAAGCTCATCAGAAAACTGAGGTTCAATTATTTAAACAATCAAATCTTCATTTTAAACGTTACCTTTCATTATTAATTAATTACTTATTCTTATCTTAACCATCATATAAGTCTGTATCTATCGTTTACGTACGTATACGCTGTTTATCGTTCGTTTATTTCATAAAATCATTAACCGGCGTATTAGTATATTTTGGGCGTATAAGCTGCTTCAGGCGTATAAGTTGATCCAGCGTACAAGTCCCATTAAGCGCATAAGTTTCTTCCAGCGTGTAAGTGTATATGGCGTATAAGTCGTACATACCCGCTACATACATATGCGCTGCACACTCATACGTTTATACACATATGTGCCACTTATACTTATACGCCTATCGTACTTATACGTTTATCCATCTTATACGCTGACAGGCATACACGCTACATATACATATACGGCTCTTACTTATACGTTGCTAAACATATACGGCGTATATACTTATACGCCGTATACGTTCTGTTCAGCTCTTGAACACGCGTTTTTGGGGTTTTTCTTTGATTTCGGCGTCGTCAGCCTCCGTTAACCACCATGGCTGATCGGGGTTTGATCTTTTATAGTCTAGGTAGCCCCGGAGTGTCCAGATCTGAGCTAAGGTGGTCCTTAAGCTCGTTTTTGGTTGATTAAACGCCCGAACAAAGCTAGATGTAGATCCAAACGGCTTGTTCGACATCATGGGGCTGCGGTGTCTGGTTCTACTATGTTTGTACAGCTGAGATAAATCATTTCTTACATTCGGTTGGTCTCGGATCTTTGAATATAATAGAGTAGAGAGTGTTTGGCTTAAGTGTGTGTTTTTGAAGGTGTAGGCTATGTTGTAGAGATGGATGAAAATGGAAAAGATTAGGGTTTAAGGGGTATTTATACACCCTTAAGTCCACGGACCTAAGACCCATCTTTCCTATTTGGTCCATATTTAATTTCATTTAATAGCCTATTTAACTTTTCACTTTTATTATTTTATTATATCTCTACTAAGTCAAGTAAACTTTTCCATCATAATTAAATAAAATATTAATCATCATTCTTAGAAAATTCAGGATGTTACACCAGAATAGCCTACTGAGGTGTTTAGCCCAAAACATTAAAACTACCATATTTAATAATATGATACTTTAACTTTGAAAGTAAACAAAACCTAATTCACTTCAGCTTGACGCTTCTGATTAAAATTAAACATAAATTTGTATATCACAATTTTGGAGTTTATCAGTAAACATCTAACATAAAATTAAGACGAATCTGAATGTGGTCAAACCTATAAAAAAAAGATTAATATTTGTAAAACATAGTACTTATAGCAGTCAGATCTTTTAACATCGATGAATATCAACGATGGCTTTCTTCTATATCCATTAGAGTTCCATTGTAACAAACCGCTCCAATCATATAATAATAATAATAATAATAATAATAATAATAATAATAAATGTATATGATTTAGAAGGGTGTAAAGTTCCAGCAACTTATCCAGTCATGATTTTGTAACCGGGATAATAAACCTCAAATGATCTTCATTAACTAACAAAGGCATAACGAAAAAAAACCCTAATCAGAACACTAACGGAAATAACCTTTTGAAACTGAATACAATAATAATAATATATATCATAAAACCTTAACAAAACTAATGAAAAAACCTAATTAATAAAGAACTATGAATATTTAATAGTTAACAAAAGCCGATCTTAAATATAGAACAAAGGCCAATCATTTTTAGGTATACATATAGATAAGGAGTAGTGATACAACTTATTGAATTCGATTTGAGAGGATAAAAATGGGGTCTAGGGGCGGCAACCCCTAGCAGGGTCTAAGGGGCAGAGCCCTTGGCTGGGGCCGAGCTGCCAGGTCAGTTTGGAAAAATTTTATTTTAATTAACATTCTTTAACACAAATTTCACTAGAATTCTTAAATTATTATTTTATTCGCTAACTCATTGTTATAACGAATGACATCTGGTTAAGCCTCATTCGTTATCACATTCGTGATGACGAATGGTTTGATCTTAAACGAATGATTGAGTAACGAGTGAATTAGGCCATTCGTGATTTCTTTGAGACGAATGAAAGGCTCATTCGTTACAGGAGCACACGAATGTATCTACAAAGAATGGTTCCATTCGCAGGGGTCGAGCTGCCAGGTCAGTTGGGAAAAATTTTATTTTCATTAACAGTCCTTAACACATATTTCATTAAAATTCTTAGATGATTATTTTCGTTAACTCATTCGTTATGACGAATGGGTTCTGGTAAAGAAATTTGCTATCCCATTCGTTTTAACGAGTGATTCCATTCGTTATAATGAATGACTTGATCTGAGTCTTATCGAGACGAATGAGAGAATAACGAATGAATGAAACCCTTCGTGACATCTGGAGACGAATGAGAGGACCATTCGTTATAAAGGTATGCAAGTGTATCTTATAGCGAATGGCTTGATTCGTTGTCTTAGTCATAACGAATGGGTGGGTAACGAACGACGAATACCATTCGTGAATTCCCTAAGACGAATGAGGGGTTCATTCGTTACAAGACACGCGAATGTGTCTTATTCGCTATGACTGCTTAACGAATGATCAATCATTCGCTATTCATAACGAATGAATATCAGGGATTATCCATTTGTTGACTCAATAGTCAGAGTCAAAATTGTCAAGAACACCAAACAGTCAACAGATACCAGATCTGCAATAAACCTTCAAATCGTGATGAGATAACACAAATTTGGTATCGTTCTGCTCGTAATAACCTCGCTGACAAACCCCAACCATCCAAACATCTATACACCGCGTTTAAATGGTGCGTTTGTTCAATATATATACATGGTTAAACACTTGATTAATTCACCCCTTAAACGTTAACGAATTTCAACAAGAATCGTTGTGTTTGATTCGTTTTTACCATTCATGTATAGATCTAGTTATACTAAGCGATCCGAGCATAAATGAACAAGTTTTCGTTATAAAACGTACCTTAAGCGAATCGTTTTCAAGAACACGATCTAGTCTTGATGTATGTATTGCTCGTCACGATGCTCTAACACTAACAAGTTCGGGTTTTTGCCTTCGGATCTTGGTCCGAGATAAAGGAAAGTGTTTGTGTGTGCTTTTGAAGGTGTAGGCTATGATGCAGAGATGAATAAAAATGGAAAGGATTAGCGTTTAAGGGGTATTTATACTCCCTTAATCCCATGAACTTAAGGCCCATTCCATCCCTTATTCCATCTTTTAATGTCCAAGCTCACCATCTAAAAGTTTATTTATCTAAACTAGATAATAACGCATTATCAAATAAACGGAATTCCCTTTATCATTATCATAGAAAGTAGGATGTTACAACATGTTAAATACTAATAGTATAAACATTATTACAAAAGAGATTTCATCATCGCATAGACTTTTGGTAACCATTGATACTTTGCTATTTAAAAGGGGGTTGCCCGTTTGTCTGCCACTTTATTGTAATCGTTTTGTAGTAACTAATAATCCAAAGTTTACACAAAAAATAAATACCTGACGGGGAAACATGACGTGAGTGGTGTATTTTTATTTTTTATTTTTTTTACCTTGTATATTTTACTTGCAATTTTTGCGTGAGTAATGTATTTACTAACTGATTTTACCAAGGGATTATTGATAGGCACTCTCACCAACCAAATTACAAAACGTAATGGAATGAACGAATGAATGGAATGGAATGAACAAATGAATGAAATGAATCATTACCATTCCATTATGTTGTTTGGTTACCACAAATGAATGAAATGAATAATCACTTTACTATTATTTTATTATTAAGTAGTAAACTATACACATATTTTTTTTTTGTTAGTTAATGGGACGATAATAACATAATGCGATATAATAATAAAAAATATAATAATTATTATAATTAAATAATAGTTATACTATAAGAAATTAATAATAATAATAATTGTTGATCATTTCATTCCATTTCTTGAAGAAATGAAAAAAAAGCACCTCTTACTAAGGAATGAAAAATGTTATTTATAGAAGGATTTTCATTCCTTAGTAAAAATTCATTCCATTGATGAATACAACAAAACAGCTTTATTTTATTCCTTTTGAATGATTCATTTCATTCCGCCTACCATTACTTAATACGAAACGCTACCTTAGTTTCAAGACCATCAGTTCTAATGTAATAGTTACCATAAAAAAAGCGGGTTAATAGTTTCGGGAGACGAAGGACACATTCTTTGTTCTCTTTTAGGTTTGAAAAAGGTTGACAATATTTTTAGTAAGTTATCATTCTTATATACATAATTTATTACTGACGGAATGGTGACGGGATAACCCTTCACAAATGGTATCACCGACAAACAATGAAAAGCCCAATAATCTAATATGGAACTTTATCCTTGGTATCACCAAATGATTACCAAGGATAGTCCATCGAAAAATAGCTCTCACATACAAAATTGGTTTGGATTTACTCACGCCAATTATCTGTCAGCCATTCGTTGGTAATAAATAACAATCTCAACTTTATAGGTTATGTTACATCTATTATTGATTCTCCGGTAATCACCGAGAATTATTCTTAATGAGATTTTTCACTTACCGGATCTTATTTGTAAATGGAAAGTCACCGGTGATCCTCATATTTGCTTAGTTTTATTTGTAGTTTTTTTTAAATATTTTTTAATAAGCCATCAAAACCAATTATTTAATTAAATTATACATCACTTACTGTTTTTTAACTAACATCTAATAGACTGAAACCATCTTATGTTTAGTTCCAACAAAAATTGTATAGGAGGTACCCTAGTTGTAAAATCAAACTTATGCAACGTGACTGCTATAACCATAACACCAGCAAAAACCTTTCCACGAGTCTAAATATATAACGGGGATGATGGAATTGGTAATAACACATCCGTCAAGGAACAAGTTGAAACTAAGGTTAGTACGCATGACGATATTGTCTCTCACCATACCTTCACATGTGGGGGAACATGTTCATGTTTACATTCACATGGCTGTAACTATCCATTCCATTTTTTTTTAATAATGTTTTGTATCAAAGTAAAGACGGGACAAAATAGATGACCTTCAATATACCTTTTCTAGGAAATTAAAGAAACAGTTTTCCCATGGGTATAACCGTAATTAACACATACTATAAAAATACATATATATTATACATGGGTCTATATAATATTTGTAACTATAAAAGATTGTCCTTTTTGCATTCTCCTTATAATTAAATTTTTAAAATCATTTGGACAAATGTAGCCAATTTTACCATCTTTGGTACGATAAAGTCAAGAGAATTATCACATGGATTCAATGTCTACGTACTCTTGGATTTGTATCTCTACTGCCGCGATGAAACAATCAACACATAATAATTACGATAACATAAACTAGTCCATTATATTTGGTAATTGATGTCCATGTTAACCATTTCAATATCATGTTTTTATTTTTGAAAAACGAAGAGTGTTATTTAAAATGTTAACCAAATCCTTCAACTCTAAACATGTGAAAGTGTAATTTGGTTGATTTTACCATCAACTAACAAGAAAAACACATCATCAAGTTGATTATATGATAAACGTGTATTCTTTATAAATTAAATTCGAATCAACTAGTTAACAACTAACATTCTAGAATTAATTAATCCTAAAATAAATATTATAAACTAAACTATATTAATATACACTAAAGTAATAAGAAAAAAATGCTGGTCAACACAAAGCTTTATAAAATTAGACAACACTTGCAATATTAATATTGAAAAGTGAGAACCTTTATAAAACTAGACGAAACTATGTTGATATTGAAGATTAAAATTTAACATGTGTGTGCGTGACCCTGCAGTTTGAGTTATGGCTGCAACTTGAGCAATGGCATAGAATTGGTTTCATTCTAGTGTGGCTGCTCAATAGAGATGCGGTCTAATGGTACCAAAGTTGGTAAAAATGTATACTTGAAGCTTCAAGCCATTGATGAATAAAAATGTATATTTAAACAATTAAAAGTAGAACTGAAGGGTGTACGTGTATGTTTGTCTCATATAGTTGAAGCTTCAAGTGCAATTATTGTCAATTCTTGTAAGGCCTCGATCCTGGTGCCCTACTTGGACATTGGATTTACTCATAAACACAGTTCTAAGTATTAGATTTAATTAAAACTTTTGCGGATTATAAAAACTTTCAATAACATTTCATGTTATTTCAAAACTTGTCTTAAACAAACATATTTTGTCTTTCAAAATAAAACATCATTCATAAATGCATCATAATTCATCGGATGCCAGCTTCTTAATCTTCTGCCACGTGTCCTCCTCAAGCTAGCTGTCTCATTCTACTCACATGCGTGCATACTAAATGTCAGCTACGCTGAGTGAGTTCTAGTTAATCATACAATACGTTCACCACCTTACTTATATGTATCCGAAGACGCATATTACTTTCTTATACATCATTCATACATATATGCATACTTTCGTTCATACATTATACTTTCATACCTTCATACTTTCATTCTATTATACTTACATACTTTCATACTTTCTTTCTTTCATATACATACTTATACGTTTTAAAGAGCATTACGCCCTACTTTCCTCGAGTATTATTAGGTCCCAGTTCCCTCTTGCCTCAGATATTATTATAAGGTCCGGTTCCCTCTTGCCTCGAATATTATTAGGGTTCGGTTCCCTCTTGCCTCGAATAGTGTTATGGTTCGGTTCTCTTTTCTTCCATATAAACATACCTTACCTTTCTGTGTCTTTATAATTATAACCTTCATACATACTTTCAACATTTGCATTAGCATACATACATTATTCATACATACTTTCCTTTACAATTACGGGGTTTATTGAGAGTTTGTTTGTGTAATATTAAGCTTGCAGTAGGTTTAGATGAAAATGACCCTAATCGTCATCTAAACCTACTGCAAGCTTAATATTACACAAACAAACTCTCAATAAACCCCATAATTGTTCATCAAAGACCCGATTCTGGCTACCTTCGTTCAACGTCAATCCGAAACCATACCAGGTAATTTTATTTGGATTTGAATCACTTTTAGCCGATTAACAAAACCCCTGACATAATTTGATCGAACATGGAATGGATTAAAATTTTTGAAAAGCTAGGGTTTTGATAAAGATGATGAACTTTAAAGTTAATTTAAATATTTTTGTTTCTGATCTATTAACAAATAAACAGTCTGGCCTACTGATTAGTTCATGTGAATGTGGGCAGAAGGACCCGGATTCGAATCCGGGTCAGCCCGTTTTTACTTTTTATTTTCTTTTAAATCATTTTTTTTTCTATTATATATTAAACCAAATAAAAGTTATAAAAAAATTATATAAATTATAAAAAATTATTTGAAGTGAGTAAAATTTATAATAAATTATATTGATCACATTTCACCTAAAAACATGACTTTGTTTTCATTAAGTTTCGTTAGAAACCCGATTAATATTATATTAATAATTATTATTTCGTTAAACATTATAACACGCCAATGTAATTATTTTCAAACTAAAATTCTGTTAAAGATCCACAATTCATAAACATTATAAATCTCAAATCCGTCATGTTCGTTTAACATTAGTTTAACTTATATATATATACTAGGGTAGAATCCCGTGTGCAACACGGGTTAGAATAAATAAATTTCAATGACGACACAATATAAAACACAAATAATGTGTTAAATTGTTTATATAAATATGCAGTTTACAGTATAATAAATTACATATTAAACGACATGGTGTGTGTATATATACATACATACATGTATATATATAGCTTTATATTCCTAAATCTCTAAATATTTATGTGTATATAACATTTATAGTTTTATATGTAACTTAACTGTATTTGTCTCTACATGTATTTCATGCCATCCGTTTTATCTTTGTGTTCTTAACAACGGATATAAAATATCAAACTGTACAACGTTTATAGTCCGGATAACATGAAATATTTTTAAAACTAAGCAACCATACACGATATATCATGAAAGGGCTAATGACAAGTTTAATGACAAATGCATTTTATAAGGTCATTGGGTATACTCTAACCCCAACATAAATTAAGATTACGTGGCACTTTAAAAATGGATTAAACCACTCCTCACTTGTGTTAAATTTTTTAAAAATGGGTCATGGATTATATGCTTTTAACGGGTTAAAAGACAAAGAACAATATATTAAATTAACAATTAATAGGAGTGATATGGAGTTAAATGGATTAAACCATTTACTTTGGGTGAGATGGAGTGAAAGAGAGAAAAATAAGTGACGTGGTGTTTATATAGAGTTAAGAGGGTTTAGAGAGTATACCCAATGGCCTAATAGTTGGTTTCCTTAATAATTTCTTCCTTAATATGGGATGGGATTAATATAGTTTTTTTTTACTTTAAAATGTGTCAAGTGGCATAAGATGGTCTAATTAGATGCTGACAGTCTGACACCACCACATTTTTATTTATTATGTTAAGGATTACTTAAAAAGAATACAGAATTGTTGAAATGATAAAAACCGAGTATTTATTCTTTAAGCTAAAGTTCTTTTATTTTGTTATTTAAATAATAATAACAATGATAATAATAAGTAAACAGAGTATTTCATTTTCTTATACATAAAAGAATAATATGCACTCTCACATGTCTATGGAGATACTCTCATTCTTGAAGTTTTAAAATTTAAAAATTACAATTTATAACAACACACATTTATTATTGACATTTATTACTAATTACTAATTAATTAACTCATAATAATAGGAGAAGCATATTTAAAGAAAGGATCAATTACCATTTAACAATTTTAATTATTCTTTTTTTAAATAAAGAATAAAAGTTTTAATGATTGAGATAAAACTTGCCAAGTGGCACAAATAGGTTTTTGTTTATTATAATAGTAGATATATGTATGTATATATATACACACACACACACACATGTATACATATTTTCATCTATTAAACTTTAAAATTCATTAACGTATTCGTTGTTCAAAATAAAATATACTGTTAACACAAATCTCATTAGAATTCTTAAATTATTATTTTATTCTCTAACTCATTCGTTATAGCAAATGGTCTCTTGGTTAAGCCTAATTCGTTATCCCATTCGTTATGACGAATGGTTTGATCTGAGACGAATGAAAGGGTAACGAATGACTAAGGCCTCCGTGCTTTTTATAAGACGAATGAGGGCTCATTCGTTACAAGAGTACACGAATGTACCTATAACGAATGGTTGATTCGTTGCCTTCTTATGAAGAATGAATTCATAACGAATTAGTAAGATCATTCGTGACTTCTGCAGGAAGAATGGTGGGGGGAGGTTCATTCGTTATCAAGACACACGAATGTGTCCCATTCATTATGGATGTCTAACGAATGTCCAATGATTCGTTCGGTCATGATAAATGTGCATCAGTCTTATCCAAAACTTTGACTCAGAGGTCAAAGTTAAAATCGTCAAGAACACAATTGGTCAACACGTATCAGATTTTCAATTATCCTTCAAATCACAACGAAACAACACGATTTTGGTACCAATATGCTCGTATACACGTCGCCTACAAACCCCAATCAACCCAAACATCCAAATATCGTGTTTAAATGGTGTATTTGATTCATATATATTACGGTTATTTAGGCTATCGATTAAACTATCAAATGCTAATGAATTTCTACAAGAATCATCACGTTTGATTCGTTTTTTACTATACTCATACAGATCTAAGATTACTAAACGATTCCGAACCTAAATGAACAAGTTTCCATTATAAACATACCTTAAACGAGTAGGTTTACGCACGCGATCTAGTTTTGATTTCTTGGCTCGTTACGATGCTCTAACACTATCAAGCTCGGGTTCTCACCTTCGGATCTTGGTTCGGGATAAAGGAAAGTATATGTGTGTGTTTTTGAAGGTGTAGGCTATGGTGTAGAGATTGATAAAAATGGAAAAGATTAGGGTTTAAGGGGTATTTATACTCCCTTAAGCCCATGGACCTAAGGCCCATTACCATTTCTTATTCCATCTTTTAATGTCCAAGTCCACCCTCTAATAGTTTATTTATCTAAACGGATACACGACACGTTAATAACAAACAAAAATTCCTTTATTAATATCATCGAAAGTAAGATGTTACAATTCTATCCTTATTAATTGGGCCGGCCTCTTATTCTTTAAATGGGCTGAAATTTTAAATAAAAAACTTTTGAGGTAGTTGGACTTCTAAGAAAAACCAATGGGTAATGGCCCTCATTAAGTTTTTTGTTTTGGGGGTTTTTGGCCAAGAAACTTGCATTGTAATATAATTGTTTGTAGTTGTTATACTTGGAAATTATATATGGTGGCATTCAAGTTTCGGATACAAATGCTACATATAGTTTTTATACCAGTGTCACATGATATAAATCTCAAAACTTAGATCCAGTAGTGTTTGTAATCCTTTTGCCTAGTGTCGAGTTTTACGTTTATATTTACTCATTTATGAAACTTTAACTTACATTTCCTTAGTTTTTCGCAAGGTTCATTTGTTGCATATATATGTTGGTCATACATATGTGTGATCGTGTATTTATATAACCAATATAGATATGTGTGACCGTGTACTATGAACCAATTTTGAGCATAGACATATTGTTTTTGTTTTTTTCCCTTTTAATCTACCTCTTTCGCGTTTTATAACGACGTACAACCCTTTCTACACGACCGATGATTCGTAACTTTCAAGCCGTTACGTACAGTGGCGAAGCTTGAATAAAGACACCGGGGGCCGAACTCAAAATGTATAAAGAATTTCAAAAAACGAAGGGGGCCGGGCTCAAACTTTTGGCCGAAAATGGCTAAATTTACACTGCGTATAAAAAATTTCGGACAAAAACAAGTAACTTTACACTATTACGCAAAAAACGTGGCCCCGGCCCTCACTAACCTTCGCCCATGATTACGTAACCATCTCATACAAGTCCTCACTGATAATCTTCTTGTCTACTACTATCAATAGAGTCTTCTTCTCCAACAATTGTCTCAAAGGTAGAAAACCAATTATTTGATGACAAATGTGTTTGATCCATACGTCCATGATACAAATAGAATGTGGCTATTTATATATGATACTAAAAGATCAAGACAAAGCAATTTCATCAAGTACGTGTTAGAACTTCATATTTACATGTAATACTGATGGCATATAATTAACTATGACGTATATTCAGGCTTTCACATTTCATATGTAAAATTGATTAATTAGTTTCTTTATCTCATTTCTGTATCTTTATCTTTTAGTAATTATTACTTATTAGCTTGTTATTATCCTTTTGGGTTTGAACAATTATAAGTACTTTGATTACGGAACTTTAGAAAGGGTATTAGTTTTATGAAGTGAATTATGATCGAAATTTGGGTTCTTTGAATCATTCCTGTACTTAAGCTTTTGACTTTAATCATTGAGTCATTCGACTGCTTCCGTTTCGTATAAGTAACATGTGAAGAGGTCTAAACTCAAGTTTAAGAGTTTTAATTTACCTCAAGTTCAAAAAAAACCCCTTCAACTAAAGGCAACACACCTCTCAAATACTCTAAAACCATTTTTTAAGTTAATTTATAAAAGGTGATTGATGAAATCGGCTATGATAGATTAAGAGTGCACAAACATATAGAATTTTGAACTCCAACACCTACATTTCAACAGACACCCCAATTTGTGGTTAAATTACTGGTAGCAATATTCTCTCTTTGAGGTATCATACCCGCAATAGGGTACCCACATGCACCCCTCATGGTTAGTGTCTGAAGAGGTAGGTTCCCGCAAAGCCCAGTTGGACCCACAAGACTCACCTTGAAGAGGTACGTCTACGCAAAGACCAACTGGATCTGCAGGACCCACCATGCTCAGAGAGATGAAGACAATACACGCAGTAAGCCAGCTGTCCCCGCAGGAAAGCCTCCCTTGGTACAGTACCCTGCCTGTCCCCGCAGCTGTGGGTACAAGCCAAGAAGGAAGGCTACCCGCACTAACAGTAAGGCTACACGTATAAGGCACTAACTCTTATACTTCAGTAATGTCACCTGAAGAAGGAATGAGCAGGGCGGGAATATTTCCGCCCAAAAGAGCCAGTCCGTACACTTCTAGAAGATCTTTTGTACTATACCTACCAAGGTATGGACAAATAGACAAGATCTGACAAAAGCAACCCATGAACCAATCACAGGGTGACAGCTCACTGACAATAGTACGAGGAGGAGCACGCTCCAGTACAAAATGTCACTATCAGCCGCTGCCTACCCACCAACTCCCATCATGGCACGAACGTAGCCCATAGTTGGTGGAAAAGGAATATTATATACAGCTGGCCGTACCTGCTTGGAAACCTACCTTCGGCTATAAATACTCCAACACCTTGGAACGGTATCATTATCTTCTCTCTAGCTACTTCTCTCTATATACACTTATATTCAGAGCAACCTAGTCTGATTCTCACGCCGGAGGGTGGTCACAAGGAGGAACCCCCCCCCCCCCTTCTCAGTGACGAGCTTACGGTGTCTGTTTTGCAGATTGAGAAGAATAGCCATCTTTGCCGGACCTAACCCTCGTGGGAAACATCTACTTAACCCTAAGATTATCCTTAATCTGTCGGGGTCACTTAGTGTTTCTTCATTGGCGCCATCCGTGCATTAAGCTAGAACTTACTCTTTTTCTCAGTTTTTTCAAACTTCTGGAAAGATGGTTAAGGTTACTCCTATGCCAAAGCCACCGGGTAACCAAGAAACTCCGGTAACCACAACCCCTGCTACTGGGGGGAACACCGGTTAATACACGATTGTTACAAACACTACCCCGGTTACCCAAGCCGGGGCAAGTGCAGTAAACAATCCTCTCCTGGGATTCATTGATACCCAGTTGGGGAAACAACATACGAGACTTCCCCGACAAACACCAGAACAAGTTAAAGCTTGGGCGGAAGCACGTCAGAAAGAATTCCAAGCCGAGTTGGACGAACGTTTACGTTCACTCCAACAGGCCAATGACAAATTCGGAAGCACTCGACAACAGCTCAACATGAGCAATGATTGCGAGTATGTGGATGATGAAGATTGGGAAGAATCTGACAGTGACGCAAACCCACGTCATAAGGCGAAAGGGAAACGTAAAGAAACAGACTTCTACTCGAGAAGAAATTTTGAAGAAACTTTCAAACCAAAGAACACGGGGGGAAACCCACGTGACTTCTCCAAAACTTTCAGACCAACTGTTGCGAATGCGGGAACGTCCAAATTTGCAAGGGACATTGCGGAAGCAATCGCCCAAAGAGTGCCAAACAGATGTCCAACATAGGCACTTACGATGGCATATCTGACCCGGACGATCACATGAACAGATTTATAGCGGGGGCAACCGTCAGTAATTGGACGGAACCCACATGGTGTTACATGTTCCAAATGACGCTCGTCGGGGCAGCCAGAGCGTGGTTTGATCGTCTACCGGTCCACCACATATACGATTGGGCAGACTTCCAACACAAATTCAACCAGCACTTCAGTCAACAAAGAAAATATACTGAAGAACAATGGATATCCTCAACTGAATCCGAGAAGAAGACGAATCTTTGCTAGACTTCATCACTCGCTTCAACTCAAAGAAGCTAAGTATGGGCACTATTAGCGAAGATCTTGTTCGCGCCGCTTTCATCCAGGGCGCTGAGTACCCAGAGCTCATCCACACGTTGACAGGTAAAGACGGCATGCCACCCACGTGGGATGCCATCATGACGGCAGCTAAACGCTTTGCCGAAACGGAGAAGCAACTGGGTAGAAATCTTCCCCAGAGCACAAACCTCTACACCCAGAGAACAAGAGAAAATAACGTCCGTACTGCCCGACAAAACAAAAAAAGGAAGCTTGGTATTTGGCAGTCAATGGTAAACTTTGACACCTCATCCAGCTCTCGCCCTCTCTTAGGCGGAAGGGACAACATGCAGTCGTCGAACCGGAATCCCAGATGGACGCCACTCACCAAAAGCGTCACCGAGATATTTGCCACCGAGAAGCTCCCATGGCCAAAGGCTCCAATAATCCGACAGCGTCAAAACGCTGATCAAAGCAAATCCTGTGACTTCCACGGGACAAAAGGCCACATCACGGAGGAATGCACATCCTTGAAGGATGTCGTCGAAACATTCGTCAAAGATGGGAAACTCACACACCTCGTGGCGTCAATCAAGAACGGAGGGAGGAAAGACAATCGGTACAAGGGCAATGGACGGAAGCCGGTCGACATCAGTATTCACATGGTTCACGGCAACATCAGAGAAAGAAAACGACGAACAACAGAGCCAAGTGCGTGGAAGGAAGCAGAAGTGCGCTTCCCGCGTGTGCCAGGGGGGCCCAACAAAGAAGGCCTCATAGTCATCAAAAGCCAGCTGGGGCACTACATCACCTCCCGCACCCTTGCTGATAATGGCGCTTCATCAACGGTCATGTATAGGCAGTTCTTCGACAAGCTAGACATCGAAGACAAAGAACGCCTAGAAACAGTTTACGCCTCAATGGAAGGGTTCGACGGCAGCACAAACACCCCCTTGGGAATCCTATATTTCCCCGTCACTCTCACGGACGGGAAGTACTCCCGCACAGAAGACGTGGACTTCGTTGTAATGAGGAAGCCACACCACTCATACGACATTCTCTTCGGGAGAGATGGGATGGCAAGATTTAATGCCGTGGTGTCTTCGGTCCATGGTATGATGGGATGGCCAATAGCTGAGGGCGTCGCTATGATCACGGGCATTCCCCAGGTATGCATCGCATCTGTCTCATCTAAACCCAAACAAAAAATGGCTAAACCAACCACCCCTGAGCCAGAATAATGGGCCTTCAATGGCAAATACCCTGACCAGGCCGTTACCATTGGCCCAACGATCACTAATCCCACACGCACCTTACTCAAACGCTTGTTGCAAAAAAATGCCGACATCTTCGCGTGGACACCAGCTGACATGACTGATGTACCTCGAAGTAAGGCTGAGCATAAGCTCAGGTGTGACCCGGCGTTTGCGCCGGTCATACAAAAGCGTCGCGTAATGGGTGCTGAGCAGGCTAACGCGTGTAGAACCCAAGTCAAGGAACTCCTTGACGCAGGCATCGTAAGCGTTAGTAAGTATTAAACATGGGTTGCAAATCCCGTCATGGTACCAAAATCCAACAAACAATGGCGCATGTGCATAGATTTTAAAGACCTAAACAAGGCATGCCCCAAGGATTGTTACCCGTTTCCCGAAATTGACCGTAAGGTAGATTCATTAGCACCGTTTCGCCTTAAATGCTTCCTTGATGCGTATAAAGGGTACCATCAAATCCACATGGCTGTTGACGATCAGGATAAAATCGCATTTCGGACGCCCGATGGCACATTTTGTTACCAAATGATGCCATTCGGATTAAAGAATGCCGTATCCACATACCAACGCCTGATGGACAAAGAGTTTCATGCCCAAATCGGGAGGAACTTGGAAGTTTACATGGATGAATTGGTCATCAAAAGCCTCGAGCCAGAGGCGATGTTGAAAGACATCGAAGAAACTTTCAACACGCTCAGAAAGATAAACATGAAGCTCAACCCGAGCAAGTGTTCCTTTGGGATGGAAGATGGGAAGTTCTTAGGAGTCACCAAAGATGGCTTCAGAGCGAACCCCGAAAAGGTTGAAGCCATTATGAAAATGGAATCACCTACTACCATCAAACAGGCTCAGACACTGAATGGACGACTAGTCGCACTTAACCGCTTTTTGGCAAACCATGCGGAAAGGTCGTTCCCATTCGTGTCAACATTGAGAAATTGTTTGAAAAAAACGCACTTCCGCTGGACACCAGAAGCGGAAGCAGCCTTTCAAGATATTCGGTCACGCTTGATCAAACTCCCAACACTCACAGCACCAGAAGTGGGGGAGGAATTAATTCTCTACCTTTCCTCCACAGACAGAGCAACTGGGGCAGTCTTACTAGTAGAACGAAAGGGCATCCAGATGCCCATCTACTATGTAAGCCGCGTCTTAACAGACGTGGAAACCCGGTACTCCACCCTGGAAAAATTAGTCTTAGCGCTTGTACAGGCTTCACGCAGGCTAAGACGATATTTCCAAGGCCACCCAATCACCATTCTCACCAACTTCAAACTTGCAAACGTTCTAGGCAAACCCGAGTTGTCAGGGCGCCTAGCCAAATGGGCAATTGAGTTGGGAGAATACGCGATAAAGTACAAGCCAAGACCAGCCATAAAAGGCCAGGTCTTGGCCGACTTTATTGCAGAAGTCCCCACTTCGCGGGAAAAAGGGTGTCAGGAAGAGGCTCAACCCTCTCCAGCACAAGACATTAACGATGTCTAGCGACTCTATACTGATGGAGCAGCCAACAACGAAGGTTCAGGCGCAGGGTTGAAACTAACTAACCCAGCTGGCCAAGAATACACTTACGTTATTCGGCTGGATTTCCCAAGTACGAATAACGAAGCGGAGTACGAAGCATTCTTGGCCGGATTAAGAATTGCGCTTAAGATGGGGGTAAAAAACTTGGAAGCCCACGTGGATTCCATGCTAGTAGCCAACCAGATAAATGGGACGTACACGGCCGTGAACGACACAATGGCCCTATACCTCGCACAAGCAAAAACCCTTATGCGCGATTCAACGTTTGCAAAGTTGTGCACATCAAGCGAAGCGAAAACAAATCTGCGGATGCGCTAAGCAAGCTTGCATCGTTAGCCTTCATCCACTTGGGAAAGGACATCCGCGTTGAACTTCTTGGAGCACCATCAGTCCCGCACAAGGAAATTTGTGTCATCCAAACCGGCACGGAAACATGGATGACGCCAATCATAAATTACCTTGCGACGGGTGTACTACCAGAGTCAAAGACACAGGCAAGAAAGATACGCTGTAAATCACTGAACTATCAACTTGTTGATGACATACTTTACAAGCGTAATTTCCTTGGCCCACTCCTCAGATGCGTTGACGACCAACATGCCGACTACCTCCTAAGGGAAGTACACGAAGGCATCTGTGGAGTACACGCAGATCCACGCGCAGTTGTAGCTAAGCTAAACAACGCGGGATACTTTTGGCCGGGGATGCACACGGATGCGCTGGCCTACATCAGAAAATGTAGGTCCTGCTAGCTCTACGCACCCAACACGCATCGCCCGAAGAACGAACTTGTTCCAGTCACCTCTTCATGGCCATTCCAGAAGTGGGCCATCGATGTTACAGGCCCATTTCCCACAGCAGCAGGGAACGTTCAGTTCCTAGTGGTAGCCATCGACTACTTCACCAAGTGGATAGAAGCAAAACCCCTAGCCCAAACAACCGCATAACATATCAAAAAATTTATTTGGGAATTTATTATTTGTCGTTTTGGACTTCCACAGAATTTGGTGAGCGATAACGGCACCAACTTTGCTGACCAGAAGCTACAAAAGTGGCTGAAAGAGCTTCAAATCACCCACGCCTTTACCTCAGTGGCACACCCACAGGGTAATGGTGAGGTGGAAAGAGCAAACAAGAGCATCGTCGACGGCATAAAGAAAAGACTCTTGGAGCATAGATCCGGCTGGGTGGACGAAGTTCCACATGTCCTTTGGGCAAACAGAACGCTGAAAAAAGCAAGCACGGGCGAAACCCCATTCAGCCTCACCTATGGCACTGAAGCCATGGTTCCAGTCGAGATCGGTCTACCCTCACCAAGAGTCATAACTCAACCAGAAGACAATGATGCGGAAAGACGGTTAGACCTTATGCTAACCGAAGAGCGCAGAGACTTAGCCGCAGCGCGTGAAGAGAACTACAAGCAGCAAATGCAAAAGCACTACAACACGCGTGTGAAACTCTGCAACTTCAATGTCGGAGACTACATACTGCGTAAAAATGAGGCTTCGAACCAGGAGCGCCCAGGAAAGCTGGCCCCGGTCTGGGAAGGGCCATACATTATTAAAGAAGTTCTGGGAAAGGGCGCATACCGGCTCGAAGGCTCGATGGCACCCCCATCCCAAGAACATGGAATGGAGCTCAATTACGCAGATGCTACATGTAGATCAATTCCAAACTTGTAACGAACAGGCCTAGAGCCACTTCTAATGGAAATGATTCTCCTTATCACATTGATGCTGATAGCCTTACCTTTATACTTATGATCTGAACACACTGATATGCCGGTATTCACCGCATAAATAAGTGAGGGAGAAAGTAAGTCGTTGCGTGTGGAAAGCGACACAACCCGCATAAACACAAATAAACAGTAAAAATTTCTAAGGAAAAGATGAGGAAAACCTTCACGCAGGTCAGATATAGATGAAGTTTGGTCATCCTACTAAGTGAAAGTGACGGTCCTACCCGCACAATCATGATAGAGGAAACAGAACATTAACCTATTATCTGACACGCGTCGAAAGGTTAACTTATTCAAAACACTTAGAAAATTGCTAAGATAAACTAAAATATGCATGAGCAAATCATATAATGTTTATAAGGCAAGGCATTAACAAAACATTTATATTCACGATAAAAGCTGTTCAAACATTACAAAATGGCTAGGTATCTACCCGCCTACAAAAAGTGCAAATCTATCCTAACGGCTTGGAGGAATCTCAAGATTCAGGCTTCGGGACCACTCCCTCCAAACCCACTTGAACCCGCACCATCAGTTGGCTGCGGCTGTTCAAGGAAAGCTTTGAGAATAGCTAGCCCGTCATCAGCAGCAGCAACTTCATTCACCTTTTCCACGACCGGATGAGAGAAAGCAGCATACTAGTTCACAGCTTGGTCATAGGCAGCCTCAGTATCAACATCGTGTAGAGGAAATCTGGAAGGCGAGATACCTTTCTCTGCAAATCCTAGGCCAAGTAAGAAACCAACTTTCTCTCCATCCTCATGAGAAGCGTTGAGGGCTGTGCTCATGGCATCATCATAGGATGTGTTCGCGAAAATCCGATGCACAACCTACAAAAAAAAAAACTTTTCTAAGTATAAAAAGCAAAAAGCAAAGAATAATTGAGCTATGCGTACCTGCGGAAACGCTTCTCGTAGAAGCCAATCCTTATTGGACAGAGCCTCTTGAAGGGTGGCTTGAGCTTGATCGCGTGCGCGTTCGGCCTCATTCTTATTTAGGTTGGCAAGCAACACTTCTTTGGCAGTAGCCTCCTCAACGCCTTTAAGCTTGCGCTCAGTGCGATCAAGCACACCCCTCTGATCCAAGAGCTCCTGTAGCTTCTTGGCATCCTCCAAAGCCAAAGCCTCGTGAGCCTGCTGAAGCTTCTCCAGTTTAGCTTTCAGTTCTTCATTCTCAGTGCGTAGAGGCTCAGCAACAGCTTCAGCTTTTGTGGCCCTTTCAGTCGCATTACGCGCAGTTTCCTTAGCCAACCTAAGCTGTTCATTAACAACTTGAGAAGCCTTGGAACGGGCCTCATGCCTAGCTTGCATTTCCGCCTCAAGATCCTTGAAGGCCTTTTCTCTCTCAGTAGCGGTGGCGGCAAGCTTCTTGTTTTCTTCCCTCAGCGATCGCACCTGAGACCCCTCCAAGCTACGCGCAGTCCTTAACTTATCGTTTTCACGACAAAGTAATTCGACACGCGGCTGCATCCGGGCGAGTAGAATTCGGAGCTCGGTGGACAACCTGCCTTCCTGGTAAATAACCATTGCCTCCCCCAATGCACCACTTGGAGCGGCATGGCGCGTCCAATCGACGCAGTCTGCAGCCGTCCTGAGAGTTGTTCCTCGGCGGATATTCCACCTTGGGGCATAAACCTCATTGGAATCCGAAACCGCAACAACAAAAAACAGTCAAGAAAAAATGACTAAGGATGGATAACAGGCCAAAGTAACCCCACGCACTTGTAGGGTCGATAACAGGCCGATAGCCGCTAAACCCATCACCCGAACCTAAAGGATATCCATCCAAGAGGTCAAGGAGATGGGAATGAGGCAAAGATCGGACCCGCACATCAACAGAGGTAAGTCTAGAGGTCCCAACTCTAAACATACCTAAAGAACTGGCCAAGGACGAAGTAGTCGTTGACGCCGAATGTGACACCGTAGAAGTCACAGAGGTAGAGACCATTGGAGATGAACTCATTTGTGATGAACTCATAACCGTTGCAGTCGCTGCAGATGCGATGAGCTCATGGAAAAAGTCACCGCCGGTCCGGTGAATGACGTGGTAAATATGGCACTGACGGCTGGCGAAGAAGTTGAACCGCTCAACGCAGCAACGAAAGTGGACGCCATCGTCGGCACAGCAGCCATGACAGACGACGTCATAACCAGAACAGTTGCTTCAACAGTAAAAGCAACAGAACCAGTACCAGAAACAGACGCAGTCGCCTGGGTCATCGCCTCGGGTAGGTTGACCAAACCTATCGTCGTGGGTCCTGAACCAACTCCTCCCGTACCACTCTCCTCAAAAACAGATAAGTCTACTTCTGCATAAAGAAAAACCTTAAGATATCAAAAACGAAGGCGGAAGGAGATGCGGAAAAGGTACACAAAAAGTACACTTACTGGTTTTCTTGATCTTGAAAGCCCTGTTAGGCGGAGATGGAACCGGTGAAAATGGCCTCTTCACGCCAGTTACCTTCGCAATGCTTAGCGGCTCGGAAGTGACAGTCGTTGTCTCAACCTTTGAGACAATGGTCTCGTCACCACCACCAAGGTTCCTCGCCGCCTCCTCACTCTCAGTCTCGGAATCAAACTGATCCCCCAAGTCAACGAAGGTAGCAACCTTTGTTTTGCCCTTCACGCTAGCCGCCTTCTTTTTCCTTACAACAAAAGGCCCATCTGCGGATCCCTCATCAGAAGATGACAAGATCAGAAGTATTCCAGCAGAAGTGTGAGCATGAAGAGGACGAGGATTAAAGAACTCATTACCTGGCCGAGTGGCGCTTAAAATCTCATGGCCTGGCGGGTAGACCTCTACGAACCTATCCGCAGTTTTCTCCAAAACGGGCAACTCGTTCTCATCAAGATCACGAGTACCCAACCGCGTTGGACCACCAGTCTCCCGCGGGTGCAAAAGCGACTGTAAGTCGTTCCCTTCTGAAATAAAAATGATAACAATGTTAGAAGGAAAACCCTAAACCAACACAAAAGACGGGGCGTACCATAAGGAATATAGTTCAAACCGTATTCAAGAACGATGGGTATTTGCGGCGTCCCAGACCCGGCGTCCTTCCACACGCGACTCATCCCAAGCATGACCATCCCAGATTCCGAGAAGCGTTAAACAGGAGTCTGAATCTGGGAAATCTTGGTGAACCACTCCGTCTCCTGGTAATTGGAAGCCGGAAGATTAGGAAGTGCCCTCCCATTCTTGAACGTCATCGCAATGGGAACGACACGAGCGGAAATATAGAAAAATTCATGCTTCCAAGAACGAAGACTACGCTCAGTAGTACAGATCTTCAAACCCTTGATCCGAGTGACAAGGGTATACCAACCCTAGATGCACCTCCAAGTATAGAAGGTCATCAGGCGGTCGACTCGAGGCTCGATATCCAAAATACGGCACACCCATTCGAAATGGAGAACTTTAGCAATTGCCATTGGGTGAACCTCTGTCAAATGAACACCGTGTTTCTCCAAAACACGGTATACGAACTTCGTTAATGGGAATCTTAGATTCCCATATATGAAGAACGAAGCGTAAACCCCTATCTTGCCCTTAGGGGCGTCGTATACCGTCTGGTTGGTCTCCGGAAACTCCGGCTCATAGGGCTCCAGCATGAATTTCTTGACGATGTAATTGTATACATCGAGAGAAAGAGTACACTGACACTCGCCAGCAGTACTCTTATCGTCCTTATCAGACGTTGACGTCGAGTTCTCGGGGAAAACGTCGGACTCTTCGATGTTAACCTCTGGGTCATGAGAAGAAGAAGACGTTTTTTAATGTTAAGGATGAAAGAAAGCGGTTTCAGGAGAATGCTCGCCGGAAAAGATGAGAATTCGCCAGAAATTGCTTAAAAGAAAAAGAAGAGTGAAGTGAAGATAATGGACGAAATACACCCTCTCCACCTTATATACTCATCACAATGACTGCGATGAATTTAACGCAAATTAGAGAGAAAGCGTAGGAGCAATGACACGGCGACACGTGTGGATAAAGCAAGCTGGCAACAGATGTCAGAATGGCGCGTGCCATGAAACTTGCGCCCACGCGCCTGAAAAAGCGTTCAGATTGACCACATGCTGTCACGTCGTCACAACTTCCTGCACATTCTGAAACCGTCAGAAGACGCCAACGTCCTTTCAACCGATTGGACTGTCCTTATCCTTTCACCAACCCTCTGAATTTCAAAAAGATTCAAAAATAAGAGGGAATATACCCCCTTACCTTGGAAAGCAAGAAACCATAAGACAAGTGCGGGTACAGTGTCAAGGCGAAACCCTTCACATACTTAGCACTTGCAGGGAATTGAAGCCAAGAAGATCGATCTTATGGGCCATGCTTGCGGAAAGAGAAATAACACCCCCGCATGGCTGGAACGTTGAGAACTAGATTGTTTGAAGCTTCAAGGTGGAATTGGTTGTTTAACATAACTGATCACTATGTCTAAAACTACCAAAACCTCGTGGAGAATCTACACAAGTGAAACTCAACGCTCCCGACTTGCGAAGAGGTTACACACCTACCCGCATCATACCCAAAGATCAGGAAGAAAAGTCGGGAATTTTCTGCAAGTGACATTAGGAAAACTGCGGGAAGAATCCCCACGGAGAACCTTAAAAAACGAAAACCCCTTTTTAAAGCCCCTTGCTTAAAGTCCAAAAGTTCCCCTCACTTATTAACAATTCATGAGAAGAACAATGGATTGGGGGGACTTGAAGAGGTAGGTTCCCGCAAAGCCCAGTTGGACCCACAAGACTCACCTTGAAGAGGTACGTCTACGCAAAGACCAACTGGATCCGCAGGACCCACCATGCTTAGAGAGATGAAGACCTTACACGCAGTAAGCCAGCTGTCCTCGCAGGAAAGCCTCCCTTGGTACAGTACCCTGCCTGTCCCCGCAGCTGTGGGTACAAGCCAAGAAGGAAGGCTACCCGCACTAACAGTAAGGCTACACATATAAGGCACTAACTCTTATACTTCAGTAATGTCACCTGAAGAAGGAATGAGCAGGGCGGGAATAGCCAGTCCGTACGCTTCTAGAAGATCTTTTGTACTATACCTACCAAGGTATGGACAAATAGACAAGATCTGACAAAAGCAACCCATGAACCAATCACAGGGTGACAGCTCACTGACAATAGTACGAGGAGGAGCACGCTCCAGTACAAAATGTCACTATCAGCCGCTGCCTACCCACCAACTCCCATCATGGCACGAACGTAGCCCATAGTTGGTGGAAAAGGAATATTATATACAGCTGGCCGTACCTGCTTGAAAACCTACCTTCGGCTATAAATACTCCAACACCTTGGAACGGTATCATTATCTTCTCTCTAGCTATTTCTCTCTATATACACTTATATTCAGAGCAACCTAGTCTGATTCTCACGCCGGAGGGTGGTCACAAGGAGGAACCCCCCCCCCCCATTCTCAGTGACGAGCTTACGGTGTCTGTTTTGCAGATTGAGAAGAATAGCCATCTTTGCCGGACCTAACCCTCGTGAGAAACATCTACTTAACCCTAAGATTATCCTTAACCTGTCGGGGTCACTTAGTGTTTCTTCAGTGCCTAAGAATCAATAAATATTGAATGTATTAATTGCATGCCATACACCGACAACTCGGCAAGGATGTCTATATTCAAGTCACGGGTTGGGCTAAAGTCAAAACCTATGTGCTTAACAATTTATATGTAATGTTAGTTTTTTAACTTAATCATCCCGCTACAAGGTTTACACGACAATGTTGTTATTCACTTTTATACAAAATAGTATTGTTGAAAAGTATGAAGGGGGTGGGTTGGTCTTTGCGGACAAATGCACTGACTGGGAGTGGTGGGCCCATCTTCATGTCGAAAGCTGTTTTAATTTAAAAAATAATACTAATAACAAAAACTATCCACCGTGTTTTAGAATATAAATAGTTAATACAAAGTTAATTGTTATTTTTAAAAAATAATGTTAACTTAAATTTGTTATATAAGTTATTTGATTATATATAAAACTAATAGTAGGAGTAAGTGATGATATTGTGACTGTTTTGTTCGTTGGTTCGTGGAGGTTAATTTGGTGTTTTGAAAGAAACTGGGGACCTTGAGAAAAGTTTGACATTTGATTTGGCGGTTTGTGAATGTTTGGCATTGTGGATGTTCTAACACCCCGAATTCCCGTACAAAAGTTTAGTATAATCGTAAATAAAAGTGGCCATCAGTCAACCTTTGGCATCAAATTTAGCAAGCATCTGTGTAAAATATTCTTTTTAATTGGCTCATAGTGTAAAACACATCACATACATGAATCGGACCTTTTGGATTCCTAGAAGTGCAAAACTTTATGTTCATGAGAATGCCATGTAGGTTTTAAACTCGTCCAAGAGTCGTGCTTCCTTCGGCCCTTTAGTTCCTCGACGTCGCAGGCATTCCACTAAAGTGTGAATCGAAGGTAATTCTTTTTCCTAGTTTAAACATGTATTAGGTCATTTCTGTTCATTTAAGTTTTTTTTACATGTTCTTGAACTATTCATTTAGGTTTAATAGGACGAACACGAACATGACTTGTTACTTAATGAACGAACATGAATAAAAAATTGTTAAAGTATATGCTCATGATCGGTTAAAGTTAGATGAACGAACATGTCCCGTTCGAGTTTTGGTTGTTTACGATTAATGAAACTCAATTGACACCAAATAATGTGCATATGCATACATTATATCTTAATTTTTTTTTCTAATTATTATTATCTATATAGTTTTCTCTGAGTTTAAGCAATGGACGAACAGTTTACCATTAATGTGATTGATGGCGGGGTACAAGGGGCAGAGCCCCTGGCTAGGGTTAAGCTGCCACGTCAGCTTAGAAAAATTTTATTTTCATTAACTGTCTTAACACATTTTCTATTAGGATTTCATGATAATATTTTATTGTTAACCTCTTAATCCTTTAAGGCATCTTCCATAAATTAATAAAGTCCAAGGGCTATTTTGTAATTAAATCATTCTTTTTCTAAGTCCAGGGACTGCTCTGTCATTCTATTAAACTTTCAGTTCGTTAGTCAGTTCTTTAACGAATTGACTTATCATAACAAATTGGACCCTCTAACGAACTGGTCTTTATAACGAATTGGACCTTATAACGAATTGGTCCTTTAACGAATCAGTCCATATAACGAATCAGTCCATGTAACGAATTGGACATTCTAATTCGTTATCCCTTTCAACGAAGGGTCATAGCGAACTGGAGTTTGTTTGTTATCTTTTCCTTGACGAATTTGGACACGAACTAAGGCTAGTTAGTTAAGCTTCCCTTAACGAATCACTTGACGAATCACCCCTAGTTTGTTAACTCCCCGTTAACGAATTAGGGTTAGGTCAGAGAATGTCAGAAACATTCTCTAACATTCCCTTACCTCGTACCCACATTCCGGCGCCCCCTTCGCCGGAAAAGCGAGATCTCGCTTATTTAACCACCGTTTTCATCGTTTTTCGTCCCGTTCGATCCAGATCTGAGCTAGGGTGACCCCTAAGCTCATCTTAGGTTCGGTTTATACCCGATTACACCCGGATCTCGTGACTTTAACGGTTTAAAGGTGCCGGCTCATCGTTTTGCGACTAAATCTGTCGGGTTTGAGCTCATACAACATCATACTATCATTACCTTGGATCGGGATCGGTTTTTCTATGTTGGTTCGGCTAGAGAAAGGAGAGATATTAGAGAGAGATCTTAAGTGTGTGTTTGGTGGTGTATGAAATATGTGTAAATGAATGATTAAATGGGTAATTAAGGTTTATATAATTATGGATCATGGGCTTAAGCCCATGGTCTTTCCTTCTTTCCTTCATAACCCAAGTCCATAGCCCATATCCATTTAACCCAACACTAGCCCGACTCATAATAACTCATATTTATATTTTATTAACCGAAACGAGAAAACGGGATGTTACAAGTCTTCCCTCCTTAAAGAGGTTTCGTCCCCGAAACCAACTATTTCTAAAATAAATTTGGATAAAACTTGCGCATCTCTTCCTCGGCTTCCCATGTAGCGTCCCATCCTTTGCGATACTTCCATATCACTTTCACTAAGGGTATAACCTTGTGTCGGAGTTGCTTTTCCTTGCGATCAACTATCTCGATTGGTTGCTCAATGTGGTTCAACTGTTCATCAACTTCAATCTCCATTAACGGCACATGAGACGTGTCATCGGCTAGGCATTTTCTCAGATGAGAAACATGAAAAGTAGAATGAAATCCTTCCAACTCTTTGGGTAAATCTAGCTTGTAAGCTACTTCCCCCATACGATCCATAATCTTAAACGGTCCAATGTACCTCGGACTCAACTTTCCTCTCTTCCTGAAACGGATAATTCCTTTCCAAGGCGAGACCTTGAGCATCACGTTGTCACCAACATTAAACTCAATCGGTCGTGCCGCTTATCAGCATACGACTTCTGTCTGTCTTGAGCAGCTTTCATCCTTGCCTTAATCTGATCAAACTTTGACGAGGTTTCTTGCACAACCTCTAGGCTTCCCATCTCTCTCTGACCAATTTTATAACAACCCACAAAATAAATTAAAGGAAAAAAGTAAAGAAATGGAAGGAGAGAAAAATTTCATCCCACATTGGTGGAGGAAAGAAAATGAGAAGCTTCCAATATGGTATAAATAGGAGTGTAAGTCCTTGTCCCACATCTCTAGATTATAAAACTAGTGAGTTCTTTATAAGAAATAAAATTCATATGTTAATGTTCTTATAAGACAAATCACACCCAGTGGTCCTAGCGGAGAGTGCGAAGCACCCGAATGCGCACGCGCACGGGCTCGGGCGAAGTGCGATGGGTGCAATGTGGCGCTTTGATGGTGCACTTTGCACTTCGCACGCTCGCATCGCCCCGACCCGTTTAAGGGCCGCCTTAGAATTTTTGTGGAAAATTAAGATTTTTAATAATCCTTCCATCGTGATACGCGACGGGTTTAGGTTAGTCTCATCGCGTAGCACGATGACGTGTAACGTTATCTAGAAACTTGGCGGCGTAGCGATACGTGATGAACAAACCAAGTAACCCATCGCGTATCACGACGTGGAAGTTACGCAGATGAGACACGTCTCATGCCACGCGGCGTGCCACGTAGCATGCTAGGGCTGACTCGGCGAAGCTACAAGATTCTTCGCGATATGCGACGCCTTTTGTTTACGGTCATCGCGAAGTTTCTTGGGATTAGCAGGATATTATAGACGCTTCATTCAAAAATTTTTCCGAGTAGCAGTTCCGTTAACCAAGTTGACGTGTAAGAATGTCAAGTTTGAATGGGGACCTAAGCAAGAAGAAGCTTTTGTAACTTTGAAGCAAAAGTTAACAAATGCCCCGATACTCGCACTGCCCGAAGGAACTGAAGATTTCACAGTTTGTTGTGATGCTTCTAAATCAGGATTGGGATGTGGACTAATGCAACGTGAAAAAGTTATTGCTTACGCATCTAGACAGTTAAAGAAGCATGAAGAGAATCACACAACACATGACTTAGAATTAGGAGCAATAAATTTTGCCCTAAATATCTGGAGACAATATCTATATGGTAGTAAGTTTACTATATTTACAGATCATCAAAGTTTAAAATATATTTTTAGGCAAAAGGAGCTTAACATGAGGCAAAGACGCTGGATGGAAATTCTTAGCGACTATGATTGTGAAATCCAATATCGTGAAGGCAAGACTAATATAGTAGCCGATGCATTAAGCAGAATAGAGCATGAGAAACCTAAAGAGTACGAGCTTTAAGGTTAGAACTTCAAATCAATTTAATTGATGAAGTAAAGAATGCTCAGAAACAAGCAATAGAAGAAAATAGTATTGATGATGAGAAAAGAAATGGTACCATTGATCTACTTGTCAAAGGAAATGATGAAATTCTCCGAATGGGGAAATAGGATATGGATACCAATTATAGGAGGAATACGAGAAAAGATTCTCGAATAATCCCATAAATTCAAATACACAATGCATCCTGGAAGAGATAAAATATATCGAGATTTGAAGAAAATCTATTGGTGGATAGGAATGAAAAAGGACATAACTAGTTATGTTTCAAAATGTTTAACTTGTTCACAAGTTAAAGCAGAACATCAAAAGCCATCAGAATTACTTCAGCAATTAGAAATGCCAAAATGGAAATGGAAATTTCTAACAATGGATGTTGTTACCAAATTACCTACACTACAAAAAAAAATGTCATGTAGTGGCACACATTTCTAATGATATTTAGCTTTTATGCCACTATTTCATGTTTTAATGACACTTTGTGTGTACCACATTTGCTTAGCACACATTTTTAGTAACATATAGCATTTGTGTCCCTAAAAATAGTTTTTAATGGCACTTTGTGTATGTCATATTTGCTTGGCACACAATTTTAGTAACATTTAATATTTATGCCACTAAAATTTAGGTATTTGTTAACACTTTGTGTATGTCATATTTTCTTAGTAACATTTATATGGCCTTTAGCATTTGTGTCATGTAAATTTAGCTTTTTTTATGTCTCTTTGTGTAGGTCATCGCTACTAGAAATTTCGTAAACCAATGGATTATCGTTCCAGCCTTTAAAACTCTCCGATTGAGTGCCCGGTGTGAATCTTTACGAGTTCATTGATCAAGCAGTATTATAAAGTACACAAATAATATTTTGAAATAAATTGTATAAGTATGCACACAGCTTAGCGTAACTCATTCGATAATTGAAGTAGAATATTTTTTATTTATAATTGAAGCAGAGTATGTTTATATTTGGCCCTAACCTTCTTTGTGCCCAAAATTTTTTGTTTTTAAAGCTCAACAAATAAGAAAGATATAAGTAATTAAGCACGTTTATTTAAGTAAATAAGAAAACTAAAATCTTTTAGAATTTTTTGGATTTCACATAATCACATGAACGAATCATCGACCATGTTCCATATATGAAATTATATACAGAACGTGTAACCCGTAAAAGAGCGCGTAACCCGTAAACATAACTATTCTTGTTTTGCTATCCACTCGTAATTACATCAAATGCTTGGCTTACCTAGTCCAAACAAACACCAAATACGTATTGTTGTAAGTCATGTGAATCGGTTTTGGTTTGAAAGTGGGAACCTTGGGATTTGTGAGTTTGAATTTGGAGCATAATACATATTTGAGAATGAAATTTTGGGATGGTGATTTAACGAGGGAATTTGGGAAAAATAGGGGGGAAATTTTGGGATTGGAGAGAAATTAATAACTAATTAAAATGAGTGATTAATATAAAACTTTGATTCATTTTTTTTTTCTTTTTAATGGCAACAATATACGGTATGAGTGGTTGGTCATAGATAGGTGTGAGTAGAAAACCGAATTAACTGAACCGGAACCAAACTATCCGAAAAACTGAACTAAAAAAACGAACCGAAACATTAATCGACAGTTATTTTTTTAGTTTTTTGAAAAACCGTTTATACGGTTTAGGTTAGATTATCCATTTTAGAAAAACCGAAAAAACCGAACCGATTAATCAAAACCGATGTTTTCTATGTGCCTTTTTGTAGTTGTTATGACTAGAAACAAAACAACAAAAGAATATACCATTGACAATGATGAAGATTATAAAGATAATGAAGATTGGGTCTAAACTTTGAAGATGAATAAGATAATGAACGAAGATTCAGACCAATTTTTAGTATTTTTTTTACTAAGAACTTTGTTTAATTTTAAACTATACTAATGAAACAAGTTTGTATTTGTTAGGTTGCTATTTTTGTATTTTGAATTCAATATATATGTGGTACTCAATTTTTTTGAATTCTTTTTTTTTTGGTAATGTTTACTCGCAATTAAAAAAACCCGAAAATAATTAAAATCGAAACCAAAAATAACCGAAACCGAAAAAACCGAAAGCCGATCGGTTTGTATTCTAAAATAAACAATAGCTTCGATTTCGGTTTGGGTTTCATCCAATAACCGAATCGAACCGAACCGTGCTCACCCCTAGTCACAGATCAGCTTGTTGCTAACCCCAGTTTGGAACACTCGGAGAGTTTCTATCAAAGGGCATAGCCCCTTGGTGTAACATCTGCCCCGATCCGACCCGACCCAGGTACCCGTTTCTCTGACCCGATCTCTTTCTTTTATGATTTAGTATTTATTTATACTTATATTTTACTTTTAATAATAATAATATATTTTCCTTCCCGCCTCTTTCTCTCTCTTTCTTTCCGCCGTCCCGTCCCTCTCCTTCTCTCTTTCCGCCTTCTTTTCCCTCTTGTCGCCGTCCCGCCCTTACGCCTTGTTTCCCTCTTTTTCTTCTAACTCTTTGCTTGTCCTTTGTTCCTTCCCGCCTAAGGTTGTCTGCGCAGCTCCACGCGCCAGACCCCTTACAAGGAATCCTGCGTGAAGACCACCTGTTTCAGCGATACGCGAGACGAACTCTTCTCGCAGCGCGCTAAGAATTGTAATTCTTCTCGCAGCGCGCTAAGAACGGTAGTTCTTCCCGCGACGCGCTAAGGATTGTAGTTCTTCTCGCAGCGCGCTAAGAATCGTAGTTCATCCCTCGACGCGCGAAGAATTATAGTTCTTCCCGCGGCGCGCTAGGAATTTTAGTTCCTCCCGCGGCGCGCTAAGAAATGTGATTCTTCCCGCGGCGCGCTTAGAAATGTAGTTCTTCCCGCGACGCGTTAAGGTTGGTTCTGTCTGCCTTCGCGCTCGCGCTCTCTTGACCTTCTGTGTCAGCCTTCGCGCTCGAGCTTCTCGCGCTAAACCCTTTGAGTTTTCTTCTGTTGAATCTAGCCGTTTTCTTTTGTGTTGTCTTATCTTTTGAGTTGTTGACCTAATCTGCTTTATGTCTGAAAAGTTACTTTCGGCGCAGCATGTGCACCAACCCCATTGGTTGACAGAAAAAGTGACTGACATTATCTTTGGAGATCTGCTTTTTCCATGCTTGACCAGTACCTTTATCTGACCCGCCCATGTCTTTTACTGTTCCCTGTCAGCTTTTCCTTTGCCCCCTGCAGCTGCCATATCTTTTGATATCTTTTGCTTTTGGAATCTTTTACTTTTTGGAGATCTTTTCCCCTTTTCTAGGGATTGTGTTCCCTAAGGTTTCTCTATAAATAATAATATTATTTTTCCTAACACATCACACACAAACACTTAATTTAACCTCCTCCTTGCTCTCTCTGCCGCCTTCCTCTCTGCCTCCGTCTTCCTTTCTATTCTGCCCTGCTTTCCGGTAATATATATATTATATATAATAATTTACTTATTAATTATGCTAACTTATAATCAAGACTTAAATCAATTCATTAAAACAATAATCTTATTTATAGGTTAACTTGTGCTTGTTTAAAGTTGGTTCTTGCTTTATCTTACACCGCATCGTTTATCAAGTGAGTAATCTCGTACCTAATCCCTTTTTGCTTTTAATGTTTTGGGATGTTCATGTGTTCATACAAACTTAGAGTCTTAAACTTGTTTATGAACTTTAGTCGCGCAGTATCCCATGTGTTGAGGACGTAGACTTGGCTGTTTATTTGTATGTGTGGATCATTAACCGTCTTGTCGGTCTATTCCGCAGTTCTCATGGTACCATTAGATGAACACGGGAGAACTATCGTTTATGATTTTCTCTTTTGTTTACACATGCACAGTTTGTCTTGTTTGTGAGCTCAATTGTGAGCACTGGCAGTCTATGAATCTTAGAGTTGGTCCCGATCAGATTACACCCCTGTTGAAAACCAGACATACACATGTTGCGCGCAGATTTATTGTTATCTATGTATTGTATTAAACTTGATTTCTCACCAACACGCAAGTGTTTGACGTTTATTTTAACACATGTTCAGGTTTGCAGTAGCTGTTTTGGAGCTTGTGGACACGTAGGACGTTTTTACTTTTGGACCTAGATTAAAATGTATCAAGACAAGTTATTGCTGTTCGAATATTATGATTTATAATATATTGATTTTTAATGATCTATGTTATCTTGTGTTTACCCTGCGCGTGCGCGAATGAATGTATTTATTAAATATTGACACCCAATAGTGTCACGAGTAATGAAACAATATGTGGCGCCCCGATGTATAATCCGCCTTTGGTCGGGGTGTTACAGATTGGTATCAGAGCTCGTTGACTTTAGGATAGGTGGTTAGACGTAACGGCCTAGAATACCTAAGAGTCCCTTCTCGCGCATGAGAGAAATCTCATGTTTGCGCGCTTATTGTTAATTACTCGTTATTTATGAATATGCTCGCGCTTGCGCAGTATATGATTTTATGTTTTATTTCGCGATATTTCGATTTTCGTTGAATTTCGATTTTTATTGATTTTTCTTACATATTCGTTTGTTGGGATTTGAAAACCCGAAAAGTCATGGTGATACATGAATAGTTGATTTTCAATTTCCATTTACGATTATGTTCTGAGGTTGGAGACTTGAAAAGTCATGGTGATACATGAATTGTCAACCTCCAATACTCATTTTCTTGTATGTTTTATATTGAGGATTGAAAAGTCATGGTGATACATGAATCGTCAATCTCCAATACCCGTTTGCTCGTACATTTTAAATTGAGAATTTGGAAGGTCATGGTGATACATGAATTGTCAATTCTCGATTCGAATTTGTTACCTTTATTAAGTCTGCATTTAGGGTCATTTATTTTACTTTAACTTTTGATAGTATCTAACTCCGCAAAACCAAGCTTTTCGAGGTTATACTTTGCGATAAAACCAAGATATTAACTAAAATTAAAACTTTTATAGAATGCCTCCACTATCAGCTCGCCATCTTAGGAAGAAAGAAGCCGCGCGCAGACGCTCGCTGCAACGTTCCCAGGAAATGGCCACCGCAATAGCCCAAGCTTTGAGCCAAAACAATACCAACACCCCCGGTTATAACATTAAGTCCTTTAACGCAGGTAACCCTCCAAAGTTCACAGGTCTTGAAGGAGCCACCGTGATGCTCCAGTGGCTTGAGAAAATAGAAAACACTTTCCTCCACACCCAATGCCCCTCAGACAGACGAACCCTATATGCTTCCAGTGTCCTGGAATCTAGAGCGCTTACATGGTGGAATGGAGTAGCTCATGCGCGTGGCGCAGAAGCTGCTTCCAGCATACTCTGGGAGGAATTTAAGGATCTCTTGACGCGAGAATTCTGCCCTCCCAACGAAGTAAAGCGCCTGGAGGAAGAATTTTGGAACCTGAAGCAATACAGTGGAGAAGCGCGCGAGTACGCGACGCGCTTCCACGAGCTAAGCTTACTGGTCCCTCACCTTGTTACCCCTTCACGCCGAGCCATAGAGAAATTCCTTGGGGGTCTCCCCATGGAAATTCAAGATTCTGTATGGGCCAGAAACCCAGTAACCCTCTCTGACGCCATCGAATTGGCCGCTGTGCTCAGCGACAACCATGTCAGAGCAGGAACCCTGTTCCTGCGGGGAGCTGAGAAGACCAAACCCACCAAGACTGCCCCTGAACCAACAGAAACCAAACCCGAACCCTCAAACCGTAACAACCTCAAGCGCAGGCGCAAGGCCTATGCGCTTACCAACCCGCCCATTGTCCAGCAACCCATCTACCAACCTCCAGTTTACGCGCCTAACCCTCTGTCAGCCTACCCAACACCTCCTGTAGCCCACAACTATGCCTTAACCAATCCAACACTCCCTGCCCCGCCAACTAAGAAACCTTACACAGGAAACCACCCCTTTTGCCCAACCTGTAGATTTCACCACCCAACCCAAACCCCGTGTCGACTTTGTACCCGATGTGGCCGCGCTGGTCACCTTGCAGAAAACTGTAGAGTCCTTTCCGCCAATCCAATCGCGCCAACACCACCAGTCTACCCGCAGAACCCACAACCAACCTACCAAAACCCACGACCCAGATCGTGCTTTAACTGCGGTGATCCCAGTCATTTCCGGAACGCGTGCCCGAGACTACAAGTGCAAATCACACAGGCGAATCCGGTGAACCAGATTTCAAACCAAGTGACGCGTGGACGAGCTTTTAACATAACCGCGCACCAAGCGCAAGCGAATAATGACGTAGTTAATGGTACATTTTTACTTAACGGAAATTATGCTTCTATACTTTTTGATACTGGCGCCGATCGAAGTTTTATCTCTCGCGCCTTCGAGCAGAAGCTTGCGCGACCGCGCAGCGATTTAAAAGAAGATTTTTCAGTTGAATTGGCTAATGGCGAAACTGTTTTAATTAACTCGGTGATTAAAGATTGCACGCTTAACCTTAACGAAAACGATTTTCTGATCGACCTCATCCCCATGCCTCTTGGGAGCTTTGATGTTATTATTGGTATGGACTGGCTCTCGCATAATCGCGCCGAAGTTATTTGCGCCAAGAAGATGATTCGCATTCCTCGAGAAAATGGTGATCTTCACATCTACGGCGAAAAACCCTCCCGTGGTCTTAAGCTTATGTCTTGCGCCGAAGCCCGAAGGCTCATGCGGAAAAGGTGTATTGCATTCTTAGCCCATGTGGTTAAACCTGCTGAAGAAAAGAAGCTTCGCGATATCCCTGTTGTGCGTGATTTCCCTGAAGTTTTTCCTGATGATCTTCCTGGTATCCCTCCCGCTCGTGAAGTCGAGTTTCGTGTTGATCTTGTCCCTGGTGCTTCCCCCGTAGCTAAATCTCCTTATCGTCTTGCACCCGCTGATATGCAAGAATTGGCCAGCCAACTTCAAGAGTTGACTGCTAAAGGATTCATTCGCCCTAGCTCTTCGCCCTGGGGTGCTCCGGTGTTGTTCGTTAAAAATAAAGATGGTTCGTTTCGCATGTGTATTGATTACCGCGAGTTGAACAAACTCACCATTAAGAACCGGTATCCCTTACCACGTATTGACGACCTCTTTGATCAACTCCAAGGTGCCTCTTGTTTTTCCAAGATTGATCTCCGCTCTGGCTATCACCAGTTGCGCATCCGCGATGAAGATGTTCCGAAGACTGCTTTTCGAACTCGTTATGGCCATTTTGAATTCCTGGTCATGTCCTTCGGTTTAACCAACGCACCCGCCGTTTTCATGGATCTAATGAATCGGGTGTGTAGGCCTTTCTTGGATAAATTCGTGATTGTATTTATCGATGACGTTCTGATTTATTCTAAGACCAAGGCTGAGCATGAGCAACATCTCCGATTGGTATTGCAAAAGCTTCAAACCGAGCAGCTCTATGCTAAGCTTTCCAAGTGTGAATTCTGGTCTGATGAAGTACAGTTTCTTGGTCATGTGGTTAACAAGATGGGCATTCATGTCGACCCATCCAAAATTGAAGCAATCAAGAACTGGATTACGCCATCCTCTCCTTCTGAGATCCGTTCCTTTCTGGGCTTAGCTGGTTACTACCGGCGATTTATTTCGAACTTCTCAAAGATCGCTTTGCCTTTAACAGCTCTAACGCACAAAGGTAAACCGTATATTTGGGGCTCGAAGCAAGAAGAAGCCTTTCTATCGCTCAAGCAATTGTTGTGTGAAGCTCCTGTTCTTGCGCTACCTGAGGGTAATGAAGATTTTGTCGTGTATTGCGATGCATCCAACCAAGGTCTCGGTTGTGTTCTTATGCAACGAGGCAAGGTTATCGCTTACGCATCAAGGCAACTCAAGGTTCATGAAAAGAATTATACAACTCACGACCTCGAACTAGGCGCAGTTGTTTTTGCCTTGAAGATCTGGAGACACTACCTTTATGGTACTAAGTGTATCCTCTACACTGACCATAAAAGCCTTCAGCATATCTTTGATCAAAAGGAACTTAACATGAGGCAACGCCGATGGAACGAACTCATCAGCGATTACGATTGTGAGATCCGGTATCATCCTGGTAAGGCTAATGTGGTAGCCGATGCGCTCAGCCGAAAACCCTGCCAGCTTAACTGTATCTTGCCGCGCACGCATCTTCACTTTGCGCCGATTCAAAGCAACCTTGAATCGCGTATTCGTGACGCGCAGCGCGCATCCATCAGTAATGGTAACCTTCGCGCCGAGTTAGCGTGTGGCGCGGAAGCGCATTTTGTCCCTAATCTGAGTGGAATTCTCTGCTATCTTAATCGCATCTGGATTCCCTGTGATGAGAATCTTCGCGCTGATATCCTGAGTGAAGCACACAAATCTCGGTATTCTATTCATCCCGGCGCTGATAAGATGTACAAGGATTTGCGCATTACTTATTGGTGGCCCGGTATGAAAAAGGATATTGCTGTGTTCGTAGCTAAATGTCTGACTTGTTCTAAAGTAAAAGCTGAACACCAACGCCCATCTGGTTTGCTCGAACAACCAGAAATTCCTACGTGGAAATGGGAAGGTATAGCGATGGACTTTATTACCAAGTTACCTTTGACAGCAAGCAAACATGATAGCATTTGGGTAATAGTGGATCGTTTGACTAAGTCTGCTCACTTTCTGCCCATTCGTGAAAACTACCGTGTTGAGCAACTCGCGCAGCTTTATGTCAAGGAAATTGTCTGCCGCCATGGCACTCCTTTGAGCATCATATCCGATTGCGATGGCCGTTTTATATCTCGCTTTTGGAAATCTCTCCAATCTGCGCTAGGAACTCGCTTGGACATGAGTACGGCATATCATCCTCAGACTGACGGACAGTCTGAGCGAACTATTCAAACTCTTGAGGATATGCTCCGATCTTGTGTTCTTGATTTTGGAGGTAATTGGGATTCGCACCTGCCTTTGATCGAGTTCTCTTATAATAACAGCTATCATTCCAGTATCGGTATGGCCCCATTTGAAGCACTTTACGGTCGTAAGTGCCGCTCCCCGATTTGTTGGAGCGAAGTGGTTGAAACTCAAATCACAGGACCCGAACTTGTTCAAGAGACAACCGATAAAATCGCCAAGATCCGTGATCATCTGCTGACTGCCAGAAGCCGACAGAAGAGTTACGCAGATCGTAGGCGGAAGCCTCTCGAATTTCAAGTTGGTGATCTTGTTCTCCTCAAGGTGTCGCCCTGGAAGGGTGTTGTCCGCTTTGGGAAGAAAGGTAAGCTTGCTCCTCGTTATGTTGGTCCATTCAAGATTCTCGCGCGTGTAGGAAAAGTTGCCTACAGACTTGACCTGCCGCCCGCGCTCTGTAATGTGCATCCAACGTTCCATGTATCCAATCTCAAGAAATGTTTAGCTGACGAGAACCTTCACATTCCACTTGATGAAGTTCAAGTTGATGAAACTATGCATTTCGTTGAGAAGCCTGTTGAGATTATGGATCGCGAGGTAAAGCAAACCAAGCGCAGTCGCATCCCTATCGTGAAAGTTCGCTGGGAGTCCAAGCGCGGAGCCGAGTTTACATGGGAAAGGGAAGATCAAATGAAGATCAAGTACCCGCACCTGTTCTCTGCGCAACCTACTTCGAGATAAATTTCGGGACGAAATTTCTTAAAGTAGGGGAGACTGTAACATCTGCCCCGATCCGACCCGACCCAGGTACCCGTTTCTCTGACCCGATCTCTTTCTTTTATGATTTAGTATTTATTTATACTTATATTTTACTTTTAATAATAATAATATATTTTCCTTCCCGCCTCTTTCTCTCTCTTTCTTTCCGCCGTCCCGTCCCTCTCCTTCTCTCTTTCCGCCTTCTTTTCCCTCTTGTCGCCGTCCCGCCCTTACGCCTTGTTTCCCTCTTTTTCTTCTAACTCTTTGCTTGTCCTTTGTTCCTTCCCGCCTAAGGTTGTCTGCGCAGCTCCACGCGCCAGACCCCTTACAAGGAATCCTGCGTGAAGACCACCTGTTTCAGCGATACGCGAGACGAACTCTTCTCGCAGCGCGCTAAGAATTGTAATTCTTCTCGCAGCGCGCTAAGAACGGTAGTTCTTCCCGCGACGCGCTAAGGATTGTAGTTCTTCTCGCAGCGCGCTAAGAATCGTAGTTCATCCCTCGACGCGCGAAGAATTATAGTTCTTCCCGCGGCGCGCTAGGAATTTTAGTTCCTCCCGCGGCGCGCTAAGAAATGTGATTCTTCCCGCGGCGCGCTTAGAAATGTAGTTCTTCCCGCGACGCGTTAAGGTTGGTTCTGTCTGCCTTCGCGCTCGCGCTCTCTTGACCTTCTGTGTCAGCCTTCGCGCTCGAGCTTCTCGCGCTAAACCCTTTGAGTTTTCTTCTGTTGAATCTAGCCGTTTGCTTTTGTGTTGTCTTATCTTTTGAGCTGTTGACCTAATCTGCTTTATGTCTGAAAAGTTACTTTCGGCGCAGCATGCGCACCAACCCCATTGGTTGACAGAAAAAGTGACTGACATTATCTTTGGAGATCTGCTTTTTCCATGCTTGACCAGTACCTTTATCTGACCCGCCCATGTCTTTTACTGTTCCCTGTCAGCTTTTCCTTTGCCCCCTGCAGCTGCCATATCTTTTGATATCTTTTGCTTTTGGAATCTTTTACTTTTTGGAGATCTTTTCCCCTTTTCTAGGGATTTGTTCCCTAAGGTTTCTCTATAAATAATAATATTATTTTTCCTAACACATCACACACAAACACTTAATTTAACCTCCTCCTTGCTCTCTCTGCCGCCTTCCTCTCTGCCTCCGTCTTCCTTTCTATTCTGCCCTGCTTTCCGGTAATATATATATTATATATAATAATTTACTTATTAATTATGCTAACTTATAATCAAGACTTAAATCAATTCATTAAAACAATAATCTTATTTATAGGTTAACTTGTGCTTGTTTAAAGTTGGTTCTTGCTTTATCTTACACCGCATCGTTTATCAAGTGAGTAATCTCGTACCTAATCCCTTTTTGCTTTTAATGTTTTGGGATGTTCATGTGTTCATACAAACTTAGAGTCTTAAACTTGTTTATGAACTTTAGTCGCGCAGTATCCCATGTGTTGAGGACGTAGACTTGGCTGTTTATTTGTATGTGTGGATCATTAACCGTCTTGTCGGTCTATTCCGCAGTTCTCATGGTACCATTAGATGAACACGGGAGAACTATCGTTTATGATTTTCTCTTTTGTTTACACATGCACAGTTTGTCTTGTTTGTGAGCTCAATTGTGAGCACTGCAGTCTATGAATCTTAGAGTTGGTCCCGATCAGATTACACCCCTGTTGAAAACCAGACATACACATGTTGCGCGCAGATTTATTGTTATCTATGTATTGTATTAAACTTGATTTCTCACCAACACGCAAGTGTTTGACGTTTATTTTAACACATGTTCAGGTTTGCAGTAGCTGTTTTGGAGCTTGTGGACACGTAGGACGTTTTTACTTTTGGACCTAGATTAAAATGTATCAAGACAAGTTATTGCTGTTCGAATATTATGATTTATAATATATTGATTTTTAATGATCTATGTTATCTTGTGTTTACCCTGCGCGTGCGCGAATGAATGTATTTATTAAATATTGACACCCAATAGTGTCACGAGTAATGAAACAATATGTGGCGCCCCGATGTATAATCCGCCTTTGGTCGGGGTGTTACACTTGGTTACTGGGTTCTCTCCACTTCCTTGAATGAACACTTTTCCCTTATGCCATTTGACACCAGTTGCGCCACCACAAGAGTTGAAACCCTTTAGCGTAACGCATGTAAGACAAAACACCCGTTTTGCTCGGATTCGAAATGGCAGCCTCTTAAAGGAAACCTAGTTTTTATCTTTGTTGTCATAACCAACTGGGCTAACCCGAAAAGTTTGGTTTTTAGTAGCTAAAATATGTTGAGACTATGTAATGTAAATTTAAAGTTATATAAAAATAAAACTTTTTGAATATATTAATTTATAAATAAAAAATGTTACATGTATTAAAAAACTAATATATTAAATGTAATTATACACATATTTTCGTTATACATGAAATTCATAATTATATACACCAAATCTAACTATGATTATGTTTCACCATAAATGCTTTTTTTACTTACCAATTACGACTAGATTTATAGTGTTTGACAGATATGCTATACGATGCAATGTATTAAAGTGGGTTGTAAGAAGTTATAACTAGTCACACAATTAATAGCCGTTGACTATGAGTTTTAACGTGTCATATACACTCAATTTTACTACAAAACACTATATTGACCTTAATGACTACAATTAGCCAGTATTCACGAACAATGACTACATTTTGACCATAAAATTGTTTGATATACGAAGTATGACGTGCATTTACCATGTTTGACATAACGTGTTACATTATGTAATGTTGAAATGGGGGTTGAAATGATAGATAAATGATAAAAGACTAATAAGCGTTTTAACGGGGCATTCACATCTAGTTTTACTACGACCTGCTATATTTGACCAAGAGCACTATGATTGAATATTATTTGACCAACATTGACTAAGAATCATTGTCATTTTTTCCCATTATTTCACTCACATGAAAATCTATGACACTGATCAACCATCAATTATCCTAATTGATCCTCAATGGTCCTAACAGACCAACATTGACCGTCAAGGGCGAAGGAATGGCCCTCCCAGCCCCTTGTTTTTTTCTTAGTAATGTAAATAAAACTATCCGTTTTCGTTCGCAAATTTTTGTATGTGTTGTAAATATACCTGATTTATTCTTTCGTTATCATATTGAGTTATATGACACACATCTGAAACCACTGATTCGTCATTGGACAAGTGTCACATCCATATTGATTCCTTTGTTGATACGTAGAAGACCGTTAAACTTTAGGTAGCGTTCCCCTACCACTTAATTTCCATAATATTCACTTTAAACCGTGAGTTTTTACTTTTGGTATTGGTGTATGGCATTGTATTTTCAAAAGAAAATATTTTAAAGGTGTAACAAATATAACATTAATAGTAGATAATGTCCTAAATTTTCATTATATTATTTTTTTATATATTTCTTTAATTGCCCATGCTATTCGAGGATCATTTTAATTTGAATTCATAAAACACATCCAATAGCTCTATTGATTTCTTTTTTTATTTGTTTTAAAAGATTGTTAGTTTTCATTTAACTAAAAAAAGGATCCAATTACAATAGAGAGGCAGGTAAGCGGACAACAATCTGCGACGCCATCCCCTTTTAAATGGGAAAATCTATCATACTGAAAACAAAGTTATCGTTCTTCGGCGTCGTTTCTTTACTGTGCACGACCCGCTGAACTTTTTTTAAAAACGCAATAGCATCGGGGCAAGGGATCTAAGTGTATCAAAAGTAAAAGAAACGAATGCACGTTGATTCTTAACTAACGCCTTCTAGTGCTTATCATTTTTTCCTATTTCTGCTTTTAACAGGACAAAAATAACGCATCGCAAAAAATATAAAGGTTGATAAAATAAAAGTTGTATTAAAGGACTTACCATTTTTTCTTGAAAGTTACGAGTAAATGATAAGCTTGTTAGAAGAATTTAATTTTATTTTAATACGATATTATTTGTAATTTAAGTTATAAATAAGTTTTTTTTTCTATTTATTGAATGTGGAGAAACATGCTAAAGCCTGCGAAGAGAACCAACATGTTTTTGTCCCTCTGGCTTTTGATACATTTGGCTCCTTGGCACCGGAAGCTATCCGTTTTCTAACCAGGGTCCAACAGGTTGTGCATAGCAATGTGTCGACTCCAAAGGGGCAGGGGTATGTCTTTAGCAGGTTAGGGTTTGCAATTCAGAAAGGGGTGGCGGCGCAGCTTGTTGCCCGCCTACCTGCTATATTGATGTAATATCTATGTTTCTACATATTGGAACCCAATTTTTGACACGTCTAAATAAAGAAAATTGATATGTTTATTTAATTTAAAATTTGAAATTCCCACTTGTTCTGTCCTAACTTTTGTAAAATTAATCTCTTTTACTTTACTACAGACTCATTCTTTACCTTGGTTGAAACTCTAATCGTCTCCAGATGACGGCGAATGGAAGGGCAAATCACCCCTGCACCTCATATGTGTCTTCTTCAATGCATCTTCTTCTCTTATTGTACAATCCATTTCTAGTTTGCAAATCAGAAGCTTCGATTGGTTTTGTAGAGGTACTTGCTAAAACTCGTCTTTGTTATTAAGCCATGGACTACATACAATTTTTGCATTATTGCTTCTCTTAAAATTACTTTCAAGTGTTCTTATTTTTGTTAATTGTAAGATGATATTCTTTTTGGTGCATCTGTCTTTTGGTTGTTGCGGGCGTATTTTTTGCTAGTTTCCCGCTAGCTTCTTATATGAATCTTTTCATTATTTCCGTTAGAAAAAAGTAAGATCAGACTAGAAAAGATAGCGAAACATGACTTGTTAATTGATTTTGCTTTTCTGTACTTGAAGCACTGTTTTCATCTTTTTTTTTTTTTTTTGTAGTGGGCCGTTAATTCACTCCAAAGATTGGAAGTTATCATGAAGAGTTTTGTAAATCCATGGGTGTAAATTTTGTCAAAGACACAGTTATGTCATCATTTGTAATTAATCCTGAGGGAGGGTAAATCTCAAAGCTTATTAATATCATTATTTGTAAAAAAAAAATTTATATTTAATAACATAAATGATTGTTTACAGGTTACATGAGTTAATATGTAGGATGGAGGCCAACTCACTTTAGAAAAAAAGGCGGAATTAAAGTAAACAGTCGGTTGCAAGCAATAGCTCCGTTTATGCAGTTGGTGACATGGTGTCATTTTCGGTCAAGGCATTTAGCGAAATCTGACGACTTGAGCACGTCGATGCTGCCAGAAAATCTGCTCGTCATGTTGTCGCTACATTAATGGAACCATATATAACACCCCGAGTACAATTACCTGCCACGCTTCTATTCTAGATTGTTCTCCTTTTCATGGAAGTTGTATAGTTGATAATGGACATGGTAGATATCATGAAAAGCTTTGGAGTTAAGTTTTATGAAAGTGAAATTCTCACCCAAAAGAATGTTTAGACTCGTCGTGTACACAACTGAAACTTGGAATGCTACTTGTTACATAGTTTTTTCAAACATTTGGAATATGTTTCGGATTGAACTTATTGTTTCAAGTTATATTATTATGAGTTATGCATTTAAAATTTTATCGAACTTTTAATTTATATTGTAAATATTGTGATTTGTGGCAAAATTATGTGTAAAAACTAGTACATAAAATTAAATATATACAATTCTTATTGACATAAATTTTGTGACACAAAAGTTGTTTTTAGATTGTGGCAAAAAAAAAGTGTCCCTATAACTAGTATTGATATGCAACCAGCATTAGTTTTTAAAGGCATAAAAATTGTGTCACAAAAGTCTTATTTTTATATTGTGACAAAAAAAAAAGTGCCACTAAAAACCGTAAACCTTGTGCGAAATTTAAAAAAAAAGTGACACCAAAAGGCTTTAGCATCACCGCTTCTAGTGACACTTATTATGGGTGTCGCACATTTTTACAATAGTCTTTAGTGGCACTTTTTAGTTTTTTAGTAGCACTTTATGTATGTCACTATATGACATTTTTTTTGTAGTGTACCACAAGAAGAGGTAATGACACAATCTGGGTAATTGTGGATAGATTAACAAAATCAGCTCATTTTATACCAATAAATGAAATTTTCAAAATGGAACAATTAGCTAAGTTGTATGTAGACAAAGTTTTCTTATTACATGGAGTTCCATTATCCATTGTATCGGATCAGGATAGCCGTTTTACTTCTCATTTTTTGAAAAGTTTCCAAGTAGCTATGGGAACAAAATTAAATTTGAGTACAGCATACCATCCACAAATGGATGGTCAAAGTGAAAAGATCATACAAACATTGGAAGACATGCTAAGAGCATGTGTAATAGATTTTGGTGGAAATTGGGATGACCATTTACCACTAATAGAATTCTCCTATAATAACAGTTATCATACAAGTATTAATGCTGCCCCATTTGAAGCCCTTTATGGACGAATGTGCAGAACTCCAGTATGTTGGGTAGAAATAGAAGGAAAACAATTATCAGGTCCTGAAATTATTCAAGAAAATACTGGTAAGATAAATCAAGTTAAGAAGAGATTAAAAACCACACGAGATCGTCTGAAGAGTTATGTGGATCATCGACGCAAACCATTGGAATTTCAAGTTGGAGACAGGGTGATATTGAAAGTATCTCCATGGAAAGGAGTAATCCAATTCGGAAAGAGAGGAAAGTTAAGTCCACGATTTGTTGGACCATTTCAAATTATCAAACGAATTGGACCAGTAGCCTATCAGCTAGAATTACCAGAGGAAATGTCAGGTATATATGATGTATTTCATATAAGTAACTTAAGGAAATGTTTAGCTGATAAATCACTAAAAGTACCCCTTCAAGAAATAAAGGTGAATGAAAAGTTGAAATTCGTTAAGAAACCTTTACAAATTGAAGTTAGAAAGATCAAGAATCTCAAACATAAAAGAATAGTTCTGATCAAAGTGAAGTGGGACTCAAAACGTGGGCCAGAGTATACTTGGGAATTGGAATCAGAAATGAAACGGAAGTACCCACACTTATTCCAAGTAAATATCGAGGACGAGATTCAAAATAAGGAGGGGAGACTATAACAAACCACAATATAAATTAAAGGAAAAGGTAAGGAAATGGGATGAGAGAAAAATTCCATCCCACATTGGTGGTGGAAAGAAAATGAGAAGCTTCCAACATGGTATAAATAGGAGTGTAAGTCCTTGTCCCACGTCGCTAGATTATAAAACTAGTGAGTTCTTTATAAGAAAATAAAATTCATATGTTAATGTTCTTATAAGACAAATCACACCCAGTGGTCATAGCGGAGGGTGCGAAGCACCCGAACGCGCACGGGCTCGGGCTCGGGCGAAGTGCGATGGGCGCAATGTGGCTCTTTGATGGTGCACTTTGCACTTCGCACGCTCGCATCTCCGTGACCCGCTTAAAGGCCGTCTTAGTATTTTTGTGGAAAATTAAGATTTTTAATAATCCTTCCATCGCGATACGTGACGGGTTTAGGTTAGTCTCATCGCGTAGCACGATGACGTGTACGTTATCCAGAAACTTGGCGGCGTAGCGATACGCGATGAACAATCCAAGTATCCCACCGCGTATCGCGACGTGGAAGTTACGCAGATGAGACACGTCGCATGCCACACGGCGTGCCACGTAGCATGCTAGGGCTGACTCGGCGAAGCTACAAGATTCTTCGCGATATGCGACGCCTTTTGTTTACGGTCATCGCGTATCACGACGGGCTCCAGAAATTGCTATAAATAGATTGCAAACGGGACATTCTTCCTTGTTCAAAACGCTTTCATTCTCTCTAGAATTTCTGTCTATATATATATATATACACACACAAAGAAGATAGTATAATACCCGAGTTATCGCAACGATATCCTATCCGATCGAAAGAAACATACACGAATCCAAAAGCTCTGCCTATTAAGGTAAGACATTGTGTCATCGTGTAAAGTTTCTACTCTCGTGATTATCTTTATGTTTATTGGTTTATACTAATCTAGATACACTACATTGTCTTTATCCTAGGTGCTTAATACCAAGAGGTGTTCATTAATTGTAAACTTGCAAGGTGAGACATTCAAGTTTTTGTACCACTCACATTTGCGTGAGACAACTATTTTCCGACACTGTCATGATGATTTCAAAACCTATAAAACTCATGACAGATGGTCTAAATGTTTTCAAATATATTTTAAAGTATTTTAAATACATTACACTGATTAAGTCTCTGTAGACTTACGGGATGGTTATTACTGGTATTGTGGGGTTTTGTATACAAGACTTGCCTACTGGGCTATTACACGTTGCTTATTGGACAAGTGTTAGCCAATAAGTAATATTACCACAATCATAGATACGGTCGAGTGACAAGCACCTTTCGGTAATTTGTAAGCAGGCAGGTGTAATGTAACATCGAGAAAATTTCGAGTTCAAATTAATAACTTTCCGAAGTCTAAGGACCAAAAATGCCAAAATTCCAAACCTTAGGGTTTAAAACGAAAATTCTGTTTTCTTGTCCTACCGCGATACGCGACGGGACAAAGGACAAGCCCATCGCGTATCGCGAAGGGCTTGGTCAAGAGGTTCTAGAAGGAGTCAACAGCGATATGCGATGTTAACCAACGTCATCGCGTATCGCGATTACGTGGCCTGACACCTCCGGCACAAGTTCTGCCACGTGTCCACACGTGGCACACCGTCAGCCACGTGTCTCGACACGTGACCACACGTGGCACGTCGCTATTACACGTTACTTATTGGACAAGTGTTAGCCAATAAGTAATATGACCACAGTCATAGATACGGTCGAGTGACAAGTACCTTTCGTTAATTTGTAAGCAGGCAGGTGTAAAAACATCTTAATGCTGTAACTGTAAAATGTGTCATTTACAAATGAATGTACTCACCGGTATTTCTTGCTGATCAAACATTTTAAACATGTTTCAGGTGACTTGTTAGAGACAAAGGAATAATGCCTGCGGGCTTCCAGCTTAAATAAGTGGCTTGTCACCAGAATAAAGAAATGTGTTTTGTAAATTAGGGTTTATCCCTATAAAGTTTATGTTTGTATCAAAATGGTTTAAACTCCCAGTTTATAATAAAAATAAACATGGTGTTTTTATAACTCTAATCACTTTTCCTAACTACGGTCCTGATGAAATATTCCGCTGCAAAATAATTTAATAAACACCGATACCACCAATCAATGTTCACGGCTTTCCTCCTAGAGTATAGGGGTCGGGGGTTGTGACAAATCTCTCCCCAACATATTGGGTTCTACAACGTCTCTCATACAACATTTCTAACGGTGGCATATCAATGCTTGAATGGTAGCTGTTGCTATAGGAGAACTCTGCCAGATGCAGATGATATCATCAAGGGTTTGGATCGTCCTTTCAGACTGTCTATCTGTTTGAGGATGATATGCCGTACTGATGTTCAATCTCGTTCTCATTTCTTCATGGAACTTCTTCCAGAATCTCGAAGTAAACTGAGTATCTCTATCAGACACGATCGATAACGGTACTCCGTGTTTAGATACAACCTCTTTAACAAACAATCTTGCTAACGCTTCTGACAAGACAGCCTCTCGTATAGGCAGAAAGTGAGCACTCTTGGTCAAACGGTCCACAATCACCCAGATGGTATCATGATGCTTAACTGTGCGAGGTAGCTTATTTATGAAATCCATGGTGATGTGTTCCCATTTCCATTCTGGTATCTCCAAAGGTTGCATCTTTCCATAAGGCTTATGATGCTCTGCCTTGACTTGTAAACAAGTTAAGCACTTACTGACATAATCTACCACATCATTCTTCATTCCTGGCCACCAGTAGTCTCTTTTCAAATCTTGGTACATCTTCGTAGTTCCTGGATGAATCGAATACCATGACTTATGATCTTCATCTAAGATTCGACATCTGAGATCTCCATGGTGTAGAATCCACATACGGTCAAACCTAGTCTTAACACCATGCGTGTTTTCCATCAACTCGTCTTACTGACCGAAAATCCTTTCTTTCTTCACTAGTCCTTCATCTACCAGCACTTCTGGCTGCACCTTGATGATTTCTTCAAATAAACTTGAGTTCATATTCAACTTGTATGATTTCACTGTTGCAATGACTTCCTCATTCTTACGGCTTGGCGCATCGGCGACCACATTAGCTTTACCGGGATAGTACTTAATGTCGCAGTCGTAATCCTTTATAAGTTCTAACCACCTTCTCTGCCTCATGTTCAATTCCTTCTGCTCGAAGAAGTACTTTAAACTTTTATGATCCGTGTAGATAGTACATTTAGTACCATACAAATAATGTGTACATATCTTGAGAGCATGCACTACTGCTACTAGCTCTAAATCATGCGTCAGATATGTACTCTCATGGACTTTCAACTGTCTAGACGCGTAAGCTATCACTTTTCCTCGTTGCATCAACACGCAACCCAACCCACGATACGAAGCATCAATACAAACAACCAAATACTCGTCACCATCGGGCAACGCAACGATTGGAGCTTGCGTGAGTCTTTTCTTAATTCCTCAAAAGCTTCTTCTTGAAACTTACCCCAACTGAATACTATCGACTTTCGGGTCATACCGGTCAACGGTGCGGCTATCTTGGAGAAACCTTCGATGAATCTCCTATAGTAGCCAGCTAACCCTAAGAAGCTTCGTATATTAGTCGGATTCTGCAGAGTCTTCCAATTTGTTATCGCCTAGATCTTAGCTGGTCCACGGTAATCCCTTCAGGATTAATCACGTGACCTAGAAATTGCACTTCTCGTAACCAGAATGCGCATTTCGAAAACTTAGCATACAACTTCTCTTTCTTCAGAGTCTCCATTACTTCTCACAGATGCTCTGCATGATCAGACTCACTTTTTGAATAAATCAATATATCATCGATGAAAACGATAACTGACTTGTCCAACATCGGCTGACACACTCTATTCATCATATCCATAAATGCTACAGGAGCATTTGTTAGACCGAATGACATCACGAGGAACTCGTAGTGTCCATACCAGGTCCGAAACGCTGTTTTAGGGATGTCTGCTTCTTTCACTTTCAGTTGATGATATCCTGATCTGAGATCTATTTGTGAGAACCAACTTGAGCCTTGCAGTTGGTCAAACAGATCATCAATCCTTGGCAAAGGTATCTATTCTTAACCGTAAGCTTGTTCAACTCGCGATAGTCTATGCACATTCTCATACTTCCATCCTTCTTCTTCACAAACAACACTGGTGCGCCCCACGGAGAAACGCTCGGCCTTATGAAACCTTTGTCGAGGAGTTCTTGTAGTTGGGACATCATTTCTTGCATCTCAGATAGCGCTAGATGGCAAGGTGCTTTTGCGACGGGCTGGGCTCCTGGTATGAAATCTATCTTGAATTCTATCTCACGCTCCGGTGGCAACCCCGGAAGATCCTCAGGGAATACTTCTGGATAGTCGCACACGATAGGAACATCTTTCATTTCTTTTGACTCGGCCATAGCGTTGACAGCATACGCCAGGTAGGCACCACACCCTCGTCTTAATAACCCTTCGACTTTTATCATCGAAATGACGTTAAGCCCTGAACTTTCCTTATCACCATAAACCGTCACCGCACTACCATCCAAGGACTTTAGCTTTATTATCCTACTCTTACATACTATCTGGGCTTCGTATTCAGACAACAAATCCATCCCCAGAACTACATCCCTCCTAAGGTCATAAAATACAAAGTAACAGGGAACTCATGTCCATCTAATTCTATCTTTCAATTCTTAACCATTTTCATTATTTTCACCGAGGTTTCACTGGCGGCTTCTACTATGAAGGTTTCAGGCACTCGGCAACATTTCATTTTAGCTAGTTTACTAAATGTCGTAGCTACAAAACTTCTATTCGCACCCGAATCAAATAATACTGAAGCAGAAATACCGTTACTAAGAATGTACCGGTCACAACATCAGGAATCTGTCAAGCTTGTTCCTGCGTCAGCATGTAGACTCAAATCCTTGGCCTTGCTTGTTCGGCATCCTTCTTTCCACTTCCTCCAGCCTCACCATCGGTGCACTCTCTTGCCATATGGCCCTTCTTGCCACATTTGTAACATGTTGGCTTCGTACTGCACTCATTAGCGTAATGCCCTACCTTCCCACACTTATAAGTTATAACACGCATTAGACCCTATCCTGTTCCCCACCATGAGCCTTTCCACATTTAGGACAAACTTTAGAACTCTTACTCCACTTGCACTCACCACCGTGCATCTTTCCACAAGTCTTACACGACCTCTTCTCCCAAACTATCGGCTGCTTATTCTTGGGGTTCCACAACTGAGTACCAGGTCGTTTAGTAGGAGGGGCCCACTTTTTATCCTTCTCTTCCACCACCACGTCTGCCAGCCCTACAGTAGAATCAAAACTACCCGGTCTACCAGCCTTGACCAAGACGCGAACATTCTGCGGCAGTCCCCTAAGGTAACACTTGATCCGCTTGGCCTCAGTGTTTACTATGTCTGGCACCAACCTTGACATACGGTTGAATTCAGTGGTGTATTCGCGATGTGTAATCCTACCCTCCTTCAGACTCAAGAATTTCATTTCAACCTTCTCAACCTTTGCATCCGCACAAAACCTTTTCATCACCATTTCCTTCAGATCATCCCACCTCATCGCCTTTATCTCTTCTCGGGTTTTCCTCTGTTCTATAGATTCCCACCAGTACATGGCTTCAAAACCAAAAGATTGGGTAGCGTAACCCACAGCTTGGTCGGGACGGCATTCGCTAATTCGGATAACCTTGTCCATCGTCGTTATCCATTGGAGAGTAGCAATTGCGTGTCCCAAGCCAGTTAGCTTCGGTGGATCACAGGCTTACGACTTGTAGTTGCACCCACCTCGGCCACTTCTCCTATCATCAACCTTTACCGACTTAACCACACTCGATTCCTCCTTCTCCTTTTGCATCATCCTTCTTACTCTTTTCCCCCGACTTCTCAGCTGTCTTTGCCTGACTTCCAGCAGACTTTTCGGGATTCATGTTCTTTACAGCAGTTGCTACCGCTTGAGCAATGGCAGCTTGAATTGCGGGATCCAGTTGGACCCCTTCGTTGTTGCTTGGGTTTCGTCCAGCAGGGCTTCCTTCATCTCCTGTGTTGGAAGTTGCTTCTACCGAAGGTTATTGAACACGACGAGGCCTGCCACATCGTCCAGTGCGTCCTCCTGCTCCAAAAACTGCCCTAGATCCAGCCATCGTAATCTGGAAGGGAAAACACAAACGTCATCACTCAAGGAACTATTTAGTACAAGGATAGTAAGGCTAACAAGTAATAACGGTGGCCAGCTGTGATAAGCTGATCACATTACTCTCCGTGTCCTATAAACTTCCCTTTGTGAGTCCACTTGTGCTAGTTCTACTTCTAACAATTAGACAATCAAACAGTTCATATCATCGTATACTCCAATCCCTAGCAATTAAGCTAGCATTCATACATCATTCTACTTTACATGTGAAATTTAATCATATACTTTACCTTTACTAAACTTGCTTAAGTGACACATGGCTTTCTTAAACTGGAATCTTCTTTCTTTTCTTACTTAAATCCCATTCTTTGTTCGAGTCTAAGCATGTAGGATGCTTAAATCTCTCAAACTTTGCTCTGATACCAACTTGTAAGGCCCCGTTGCCGGTGCCCTACTTTGGACGTTGGATTTACTCATAAACACAGTTCTAAATATTAGAGTTAATTAAAACTTTACGCGGAATATAAAACTTCAAACCATTATATTACATAACCAGCAATACTTATCTTAACGAGCATTCAAATCGTTTAAACATAAAACATTGTCTTTTAAATAACATAACATTTCATTGAGATGCAGTGTCTTCAATTCCATGCCATGTGTTTCCCCTCAAGCAAGCTGCCTGATTCTACTCACCTGCGTGCATACTAAAAGTCAGCTACGCTGAGTGAGTTCTAGTTAATCACACAACATACATTCAGTTCACATACTTGCACACATGCCCGAAGGTGTGTACATTATTCATACTTTACTTTACATGCATAACTATCCATACTACTTAAAGAGTCTTCCGCCCTATAACTTCACAGATATTATAAGGGTCTGGTCCCCAACATCACAGATATTATTAGGGTCTGGTTCCTATCCTCACAGATATTATAAGGTTCTGGTCCCTATCCTCACATATATTATTAGGGTCTGGTCCCTATCCTCACAGATATTATTAGGGTCTGGTCCTTATCCTCACATATATTATTAGGGTCTGGTCCCTACCCTCACAGATATTATTAGGGTCTGGTCCCTTTGTTTCGTGCAACTGTACATACATGTCTTTACATACCTTCCTTAATAATACGTGCAATATCCGAAGATAGTTCACGTACTACCAACATAACATACATAACATACATACATCATTCATACATCATATTTATATATATATATATCAATCATATCTTTAACTACCACCTGACGGTACATGCAATATCTGAAGATCGTTCACGTACTACCAACATAACATACATAACATACATACATCATTCATACATCATATATATATGTATATATATATATATCATATCTTTAACTACCACCTGACGATACATGCAATATCCGAAGATCGTTCACGCACTGTCAAGCAATCATCATACATAAATCATACCAAGCATACACTTACCATTTAAGGTAAGTGTATTAACTATCACATCGAGTATGCACACAACCCCGAAAACATAACAAGGAGTGGGGCTAGAAACTCACCTGAACGCGATTACGTTCACTGTTTATGGTTATACCTTTCTTGAGCTGTGCACGACTAGTTGTATAACAATTACACGCATCAATTAACTATCACTACCCATATCGCGTTTCTAGTCTAATTATAACCCTCAACGAACAGGGGTCCGGGGGCAGCGCCCCTGGAAGCAGGGTTCTAGGGGCGGCAGCCTCTAGCAGGGTACAAGAGGCAGAGCCCCTGGCTGGGGTTCAGCTGCCACGTCAGGTTGGAAAAATTTTATTTTCATTAACTGTCTTAACACATTTTCCATTAGGATTTCATGATAATATTTTATTGTTAACCTCTTAATCCTTTAAGGTATCTTCCATAAATTAATAAAGTCCAAGGGCTATTTTGTAATTAAATCATTCTTTTTCTAAGTCCAGGGACTGCTATGTCATTCTATTAAACTTTCAGTTCGTTACTCAGTTCTTTAACGAATTGACTTGTCATAACGAATTGGACCCTTCAACGAACTGATCTTTATAACGAACTGGACCTTATAACAAACTGGTCATTTGACGAATCAGTCCATATAATGAATCAGTCCATGTAACGAATTGGACCTTCTAATTCGTTATCTCTTTTAACGAAGGGTCATAGCGAACTGGACTTAGTTCGTTATCTTTTTCTTCAAGAACTTGGACACGAACTAAGGCTAGTTTGTTAAGCTTCCCTTAACGAATCACTAGACGAATCACCCCTAGTTCGTTAACTCCCCGTTAACGAATTAGGGTTAGGTCAGAGAATGTCAGAAACATTCTCTGACATTCCCTCACCTCGTACCCACATTCCGGCGCCGCCTTCGCCGGAAAACCGGGATCTCGCCAGAAAAGTGAGATCTCACTTATTTCACCACCGTTTTCACCATTTTCATCCTGTTCGATCCAGATCTGAGCTAGGGTGACCCCTAAGCTCATCATAGGTTCAGTTTATACCCGATTCCACCCGAATCTCGTGACTTTAACGGTTTAAAGGTGTCGGCTCGTCGTTTCGCGACTAAATCTATCGGGTTTGAGCTCATACTATCATTACCTTGGATCGGGATCGGTTTTTCTATATTGGTTCGGATAGAGAAAGGAGAGAAATTAGAGAGAGAGAGCTTAAGTGTGTGTTTTGGTGGTGTATGAAATATGTGTAAATGAATGATTAAATGGGTAATTAAGGTTTATATAATTATGGATCATGGGCTTAAGCCCATGATCTTTTCTTCTTTCCTTCATAACCCAAGTCCATAACACATATCCATTTAACCCAAAACTAGCCCTACTCATAATAACTCATATTTCTATTTTATTAACCGAAACGAGAAAACGGGATGTTACAATCACGTTCCAACGAACGTAGTGAACGATAATTTTAATGTTGATTGCCTTCGTTTTCATCTAAATGTTACTTGGTGATGATAATAAGTTAATAACTAACAAGTGGCATGGAATGACATCTTTTTGTTTCAGGATTTTTAATTGCGGGACACTTATGATTCACGCTATGTTCATTTATATTATGGTAGGTTTGCGAATTCTTTTGATAAAGCCATCTCCTTTTGAAAATCACAGGGTGTTTACGATAACTAGCGTTGTTACATTTTTTTTTCGTTGAATGCGTAATTGTGGTTATGATAATGGAGCACAACGACCTAACTGAGGGTACCAATCACAGCTTTATAAAATTTATGTGTAGCTATTCGGCATTTCTTGCTCCTTTCCACTTTTGATGACGGTGGTTCGAATGAAAATGTTTTGTAATTTAAGCCTTTAAATGTCTATGTAAAGCTTTAGAGTTAAAAGGATTACTATAGAGAAAATCAAAGATAGAAGAAAGAAAATTAAAGATTTTCTTTGGCAACAATGGCGACCACTGTCAATAACTTTAAGGAGATGAAGTACCAGTGGAAAAAAGCTAAGACTGAGGGGTGCGGGGGCTTCAAAGGGGGCGCTAGAGCCCCTCCGCTCGCGCCCCCAGGCGCTAATACCACATCAAATAGGCGCTAGAGGGGGCGCTACCGAGGCGCAAACACCACCCGTGAGCATGGTAGCGGGAGAAGAGAGAGAGGATGTGGGGCTTTAATATGGACGCTAGAGGGGCTCTATCCACACCAGGGGCCAGGGGCTTCAACACCCCCCTTATCTAGTTTCTCTCTCTGCCACACGTCATAATATTATTGGTTCTTGGCTCTGCTGGAGCCCCCACTAGAGCTCCCACACCCCTTAGTCTAATATAATATAAGTTGACAGTGAGTAGAAGGTACTTTAATATTTAAATAAGAGTAGCTATAATAAGGCCTATTCAAACCTTACCCATTTAAATTTTACTAAGCACATTACTATTGTATTATTATTTGTTGTTTTACTGATATGTTTTATCAATGATTTATGCTTTTATTTTAATCTTACTATGTATTTACATAAATTATTTTAAAAAATCAAATGAACCTATCATATTTTAGAATTAGAAGATTTCTCTTATTGATTATATTATTTTATTACTCGTATCATCCATATGATCTACTAAAGTAGATCGGTATTGCCCATATAATAAAAGCAGATCTTGGTCCATGGAATCCCAAGAAGGTAAGAACTCCAACCTGTCTGATGCTTCTTCGGCCAAATACGATATACAAGTGGGACCTGCACTATGCGCAAGCTGTGCGAAAAACAGCTTCTTTTTTCCGGTTCTGAAACAACTTGGGCGAAATAGGGTTCTACCGGGAAACCATGGATTTTTTAGTTTTCGCCATTGGTTACTGGTTGAGCCACTGGAATGGAATGAGATAAGAATCTCTGGAGATCTTTCCTCTCCGCTTACTCGTAACAGGCTTTCCCTCTGTAGAAGACTTCTTCCAAATGGCATAATTGGGAGATTGATTCCTCGATCTTCAAAGAAAACTGACTCCTCCTACTCCTTCTTCTCCTTTAGGATAGGGTAGTCGTTGGTCCTTTTTTGCACTAAAAAATTAGTCAGAGCAACTAACTGTAATAGCTCACTGATCGAGCGCTCTTGCACCGAAGATGAACGGGGCTAAGCGATCTGCCGAAGCTGTGGGATGTAAAAATACATCGGTAGGGGAGCGTTCCGCCTTAGAGTGAAGCACCCGCGCGAGCAGTAGTGGACGAAGCGGAAGCGAGAATGTCGGCTTGAGTAACGCAAACATTGGTGAGAATCCAATGCCCCGATGTGTGTATACAATTTTTGATATAAATATTTTTATCATGTTTGATGTTGCTTCTTGCTGGAAGTTATGATTTCATCACCACAGAATCAACGCAACTTAATCACTATTTACTTGCTGTAATCAAAGGTAAATGATATGAACCATTTGAATTTTGATTATTTGATGTTTGATGATACGAGTACTTTCGCCCCCCCCCCCCCACCCCCACACCATCTAAAAGTTGAAGTTCCGCCACTGATTCCAAACATGCTCTAAAATAGGGAACACAAAATCAGTTATAAATAATTAACTGTGGTCAAAATGTAACATCCTAAAATTTCGTATTTAATAAAAGAAAGTCGTGTTTAGTCATTGGGCCTGAATAATTAATTAGTATTAATAAAGATCATGGACTTGGACTAATTAAGATGGATTAAAGGGAATGAGCCTTAGGTCCATGGGCTTTAAGGGATATAAATATCCCCTAAAGCATCCTAAAACCCTAAATCCTCATTCTTATCATCCTAATCTCTACACACTCAAAAAAACACACACATCCTACACCATATTCGGCCGAGAGAGAGACGAGAGGGATTTGAGACCAAACGAACGCTAGCATGTATTAGATCTTTATCACACGAGCTATATACAAGATCTAGAGTTTATAACCAAGTTAAACGAGATCCAAACGAGCACTAAAGGTATGTTCCTGATCTTAAAGTTTACGTTTTTATAACCGTTTAGCCTGGAAACTTAGAACGGAAGTAGATCGAGTATAGACGAAACGTAAAGTTGTAAACTTGATGATAAAATGAACCTAACGAACCCGCGAACCTAAACGGCTCGTTTAAAACGAAATCCTAGATCCATTCTCTAAACGTTCACTATAAAGGTTCGTGCTTTATGTTATAAACGGGTCAAGATTGGACCGCAAAAGGTCAAGGGAACGTTTAGGGCTAAGGCCAAATCATAAAATGAGTATTTAAGTTGTGAAATGTGCGACAAAGCGAACCAGTGAGCTGCAGACCACGAACTTCACTTACTGTATAACTTCGCTGCATAAGTTCGCTGTAGCTAAACTTCGCTACAAGCCAACTACGCCAAGATAAGTTCGCTTGAAAATAAGTTCGTTCAAAAGTCAAGTTCGCTAGCTAACTTCGCTTGATGTTAAGTTCTCTACAAGCAAGTTCGCCTACCTTATCAACTTCGCTGAACCATATGTTCGCTGGACTCTAAGTTCGCCGAGTCTTAAGTTCGCCGAACCTTAAGTTCGCTTAAGTTAAGTTCGCTTAACATGCATTTTAAGGTAACGAATCGGGCTAACGAATGAGTAGGTGAATAAAATAGTAACTTAAAATCCTAATAGGAAATGCATTAAGACAGTTAATGAAAATAAAATTTTTCCAAGCTGACCTGGCAGCTCGACCCCAGCCAGCGGCTCTGCCCCTTGGACCCTGCTAGGGGCTGCCGCCCCTAGACCCCGCTTCCAGGGGCGCTTCCCTCGGACCCCCGTTCATTGTGGGATTTTATAAAGATCGAAATACAATATGAGTAGTAGTAGTTAATTGATACATGTAAATATTATACAGTTAGCCGTGCACAGCTCAAGAAGGGAATAACGATTAACGGAGAGCGTAACAGGATTCAGGTGAGTTTCTAGCCCCGTTTCTTTGTTATGTTTTCGGGGCTGTGTGCATCCTCGATGTGATAGTTAATACACTTACCTTAACTGGTAAGTGTATGCCTTATATGGTTTATATGTTATGTATATCTTAAATGTGAATGAAATCTTGTTGGCATGTGAACGATCTTCGGATATTGCACGTGCTAACAAGGGAGATATGTTTATGATAAAGGAATGTGTATGATAGATATATGTACAGTATATGAATATGTATGAATGGTTAAAGAAAGTATACATGTTATGGGTATGTAAAGACAGTATGTACGAAGATGAAGAAAGAGGGACCAGACCCTAATAATATCTGAGATAGAGAAGGAGGGACCAGACCTTTAATAATATCTGAGATAGAGAAGTAAAAAGGGACCAGACCCTAATAATATCTGAGATAGACAAGAAAGGGACCAGACCCTAAAATATCTGAGATAGACGAAGGAAAGAGGGACCAGACCCTAATAATATCTGAGATAGAATGGACAGTAACTATATAGTATGAAAGTAATGAAGTATGAATGTACGTATGAAATAACGTAATGAAAGTAAGTTAGTAAAGTAGTTATTATGTATCTTCGGATGCATGATTGAAGGTAAGTGTATGTAATGTATTATGCTTGATTAACTAGAACTCACTCAGCGTAGCTGACTTTTAGTATGCACGCAGGTGAGTAGGATGAGGCAGCTCGCTTGAGGGGACACATGGCAGAAGAATAAGAGTCTGGCATCTGAAGACTTATGATGTTTTAATTTTAATTACTTTGCTTTTGAAAGACAAGTTGTTTGTAAAGGCAAGTTTTGGATTTTTATGAAATGTTTTATGAAAGCTTTTATGTTCCGCGTAAAGTTTTAATTAACTCTGATATTTGAACTGTATTTATGAGTAAATCCAACATCCAAAGTAGGGCTACCGATAACAGGGCCTTACACAAAATCGGTTATTAAATCATTTGAAAGAAAATAGTTGTTTATGATTATAAAAACACTAATTAGTGAGGTTATGATTCTAGAAAACATTAATTAATGAATTATGTGGCAATTCTATATATGGAAACTGGATGACTTGGAAGTCTATATGGACATGCTAGTTGAATGCCATGTGGATATCTTGTATTGATTTAATATTATAGTAAGATTGAAATCTTAACTATAATTACTTTTTAGTTATTGAATACTTCAAATACTTTAAAATTTAAAAGGTAAAAAATAACTATATTTAGTATACAAAAAGACTTTGTTATTTTGCGTTTAGTCTCACTTAAGACAAGAGATGTTAAAAAAAAGTAAAAACAATTAAATACATGCATGTACAAACATGAACCGCAACTTGATTCAAATTTAAAGTAAAAACGACAAGAGTCATTGAGAAAACCATTATGTGTGAGAAAATGTCCTGCCCAAACTGAAACCCATAATTTTTTATTTTTTATTTATCATGGTCTTAACTTGAATCCCAAGACCAATCATCCAATATTAGTTATCTTCCATAGAGTAAATTATAAATTTGGTATTATGTTTTCAACTAAATTATAAAACGTGTTCTTTAATATTAAAAGAATTACACTTAAAAAGATAGTTACCAAGCTAAAATAAATAAATAAATATATCTATCATAAAGTACTTATAAAAATAATAATCAAGTCTTATGGTATGATTTTTGATGTGAAATGCAAATCAAACTGTTCAGTACGACTTAATTAATTGAAACCGGTCATAATATCAAACCGATGACCGTTTAGTTACCGAAGCAAGTTCAAATTGACATTATCGAGTCCAAAAATATAACAAATGTATGTTTCTTTATACCATTTGTTGCTACTTGGCTATAGGGCTTAAATATCCTTTCAACACCTAAAAAAACAAAATATATCCATAGGTAAGTGAATTGAAGATGATATATCACATAGCAAATAAGAGTATAAGATACATTCTTTGTTTTTAGGTGAAATAGCGTTTTCCTACATCAAAAGTTAAAACTTTGAGCTACCCACAAAACCCAACAACTTCCAAAGATTCTCTGCATCTATGAATGCTTTTCCAAACTTATTTTAATAATATATCTTCACTAAATAAATTCATTTTTTTACACCACATATCACTTAGAATTCATTTGTCATATAGTTTGGCACCACCATACTTCTCTTTTCCTGCTGCTAAGAGCATCCACAGCAACAAACATCAACAAACCAACACATCATCACTCACTACTTTATTATTTAATTTAATGAATCAAATAATAATGGTTTTATAATATATAAATTATTAAGTTTTATATTTAATCTACCTACTTCAAATCATCACAAACTGACAAAGTTCACCACCCAGTTTCTCCTTTTTCATAATTCTAGATCTGAACATCAAGAGAAAGAACACCCCCAATGGCCTCTCACCGGAGATTCGAAATTGATTGACCGGCCGACGAATAGAAATCGATCTCCCCGGATGACAGTCTCCTTCTTCTAACGGTTAGTCATGCAATTACTCGCCCTTCAAATTAAACGGCAATCAACGTGGCAATTGCAATAGATTTTGATGAGGTTCCGTTGATCCATTTGTTAAAAATCAAGAATGTTTAAAATTGTTGGGGGCCCACATCTACACGTTCTTCTCACGTCTGCAGATCCAAACTTGTTCACCAGACTTCGGAGCTACAACGGTAAAGTCCGCTTGATCCCAGTCCGCCACTTGCCACGTGTCCGGACCTCGGGAAACCCATCCCGTTGTGAATGCTCTATGTCATCGCCTTTAACAAACTGGTACTACAATATTCTATATTTTTGAAATGCATATTTGTATTCTTTAAAAAGTCATATTTTGTTATAAGCAATGTTTAATATACAAGCAACAATGGTTATAAATCTGATGCATAGTTACTTTGCAAGTTTATTTAATAGATAGATTCTCCATTAAACATGAGGTTTATAAGGATACGTCTAGCAAGCCTTCAGTGGCGTCTTATTGAGCGTCATCATTTTCAACAACTAGCTATCAACACGACATGTTATAGAGTTTCAGAAATGTAAGCTAATCTCTCATTTCCACTTATCTAGCTTGTTGTAGAATAGAAATACAAATCTAACTAACTAGAATATGAACTCTTGTACTGATTAGGTATCACCAACCAAAATTAACTACCCAATTAAGCCACACATCTTAAAACCTACAATTATGAGTAATATGCACTAACCCCTTACACTTTATTTTAGGGATGAGCCCGGTGCTGACCAAGACCGATCCCAAAGTTCATTAAAACTTGGTACCACTACCGAAAATGCTCGGCTCGATACCTATTCAGTACAATGTGTGTTGTTAGGATTTGTTAGTGATTAAAAAGCCAATTGTGTGATGTTAGTTATATTGTTGTGCTAGGGTATAGCCCGTGTTACACACGGGAGAAAAAACATATCAACAAATCATATAAATATAGTCAACATATTCAACCAACACAAATATGTTCCGAGCAAGATGATACTTTTCGGCTGCCAAAGTAATAAACTAATTATTAATCTTAATACAATAGGTTATAAGAGATAAATAGGAAACTTTAAAAAATATTACCAGCAAATTACCAAGATTATTGTGTAATTAAAAATTATTCAAATATTAATTAAATGATAATTGCATCATTTGAAATTAAAAGTACAACTCCAATACAATTAATATGTTATAAACAAAATGGATTTATATATATGTAAAAACAGTTACAAAAGTTTAAATAAACATACATGTCTACCTATATTATGAGTTAGACAACAAAACCTTGTTACTTATTATAATCCACATATATAATATGAAAGTAAAACATATAAGTAACATTTATAAATTTATCTAACAGAACAACGTAATTGGTATATATTCATTCATTCCTACGTTTATATAGACATTATTGGTTATAAACTTGGTATTAAATCTTTTCTGTTTGATTAATTTTTTGCTATCACATAGAGCTAGTGTTCTTATATATTTATCAAATAATTATATTTGTAAAAAAAGAAAGTGTTATTGTCAAATACGTCATAACTAATAAATTAATTAGTGGTCAACATATATCGCAAACACTTAAATTTAAACGACTTACATATATAAAAAGTATAAATTATTTTGAAGATGGCAAAATATAATATCATTAATTATGATTATATCATTTTGGTCAGACTATAGTTAGTTATCTATTTGAAATCATTCTTTAAAATACATAAATCTTTGTAATAATATTATTAGTGTAATTAAAATAAATTTGAGCTTAAATAATTAAATTTGACTTCCATAATCACTCGGGTCTTTTAGAAAGCGTTAATAATTTAATTGACTTATATAATTAATTAATTTAATTTGACTTCCACAATTAAGTAAATGGAAATCAAATTGTAAATTACCTTAAATATCTTTAAACAAAAATCAACAGTCATAAATTGAATTAAAGGTAATTAATTTGCAATGATTTACGTGAAATCATGGAAATACATTGAATATATAAAATATAATGTAAATGCTTATTTGAATTAAATTATTATATTGCAAATCTTGTAATTAAAATCATGAAAACTTTATAACTTATTTATTGGGTTTTCCATATATAACGTAATTGGTTATATATAGAAAATATAATGTATCTTACAGTATAATAACAGAATAATGTTTTAAGTCAAAGATATTGAAATATAAAAATGGTAAGGTGCAAATTTTATTATTTCAGTCAAAATAAGATGTAACAACTAATTAGAATAAGTAATAAATTAATAATAACAAAATTACTAAAATTATAATAATTATTATAAATTATAGAGATTATCATTAATAAATTGATAAATATAAGATACAAATAAATTTTTCTTTAATACATCGGTTCTGATTAAAATATATTAAATGGACAAAACAAACAACTATATATGATTGATTATATAAAAATCAAATAAATTACATGAATTGTGAAAAATACATAAATACATGAATAATAACAAAAATATACATCAATATTAAAAAAAAGATATTTTATCAACAAATCTTCAATCCATGAAATTAGCTATATCAAGTTGGGAACATAACCTGAAATGAGAAAATTAAATATTAATATTCGTTATACAAATAATAAATTTTAACCGTGGTAATGATACATGTTATGAAATGTTTGACCACTAATTCATAAAATTAAACTTTAATTTAAATTTGAAAATTTATAAATTTTAAATTACATTATTTTAGAAATATTAAATTTTAATGCTGGTAATTTTAGACATTATGAATTTTTGTTTAATCAGCCATTTAAAAAGTTCAACTTAAACTTAAATTCAACTTAAATGTTTGACCAGGCAATTTAAAAATGTTTGACCAACTTAAACATTTGACCAGCAATTAAATAAAAAAATCAACTTTAATTTAAATTTGGAAATTTAAACTTTTTAAATTAAATCGTTTTAGAAAATAATAAATTGTAATTGTGGTAAGTTTAGACGTTATGGAATATTGACCAACCATTTACAAATTTCAACTTTAACTTAAATTTGGAATTTAAAATTCAAAATTGTAATCGTTTTAGAAATAAAAAAAATGTGTCGTGGTAATGCTACATGTTATGGAATGTTAAACCACTGATTTACAAATGTTCTAATTGAGAACCGGAATATTTGAATCACGTTACTGGAAAAACGAAATAGGGAAAATCTCCATTGTATCTTCGATTTTGATATAGAACCTAAAGAGATTATAACAAAATTATAAATACAAACGAAAACGGAAAACAAAAACAATTGTAAATGAAATAAGGAATAATATGATAATCGTACATTAGAGTAGCAAATAAAACTTCACCGGAAAACCTTACCGAAAAACCGTAATAACATCAAAATATCAATTCAATCTTTGATTTTTATATAAAACTTAAAGGGATTATTACAAAATCAAATAACAATAAAAATAAATATAAAACCTTATCGGAAAACTTTACCGGAAAAAGATAAAACCTTGCCGGAAAATCATCTAACATTGTTGGTCATTAGAGTATAATATATAACTGTAAGGCCCCGTTACCGGTAGCCCTACTTTAACTTGGATTTACTCATAAATACAGTTCTAAAAATCAGAGTTAACAAAAATTTTTGCGGAATAATAAAACTTCAACCATAACATTTTACATAACCATCAAATCATGTCTTATAAAACATTAGTAGTCAATTAAAACAAAACATAGTCTTTAAAACATCACAACATTTCTTCGAGATGCCAACATCTTCGATTTCCATGCCATGTGTCTTCAGTCACGCGAGCTACCTCAACCTATTTGCCTGCGTGCATACTAAAAGTCAGCTATGCTGAGTGAGTTCTTGGTAACCACATAGCTTACTTTTCATACACATACACGTGCCCGAAGGTACGCATTACATACATATCATGTTCATCATTCGTCCATACACATTCATATCTAACCATACATTATAAAGGGCATTTCACCTACATACCTCGGACATTATTATTAGGGTCCGGTCACCCTTCATCCTCGGATATTATTAGGGTCCGGTCACCCTTCATTCTCGGATATTATTTGGGTCCGGTCACCCTTCATGCTTCATACCATACCTGTTCTTACATACTTTTCCTGACTATACGTGCAATCTCCGAAGAGCGTTCACGTACCAATAACATATCATACGTACATTATGCATACATCATATATATTCATACATGCATTTTATCTACATCATACATAGCAATCACATCTTTAGCTACCACCTGACGGTACATGTAATATCCGAAGATCGTTCACGCACCGTCAAGCAATCATCATACATACATCATACAAGGCATACACTTACCACTTAAGGTAAGTGTATTAACTATCACATAGAGTATGCACACAGCCCCGAAAACATAACAAGGAAGTGGGGCTAGAAACTCACCTCAATGCGGTTGCGTTCACCGTTTACGGTTATTCCCTTCTTGAGCTATGCACGACTAACTGTATAATAATTATACGTATCAATAAACTATCACTACACATATCGTCTTTCTAGTTTAATCATTACCCTCAATGAACGGGGGTCCGGGGCAGCGCCTCTGGCAGCGGGGTTCTAGGGGCGGCAGCCCCTATAGGGTCCAAGGGGCAGAGCCTCTAGCGGGGTCCAAGGGGCAGAGCCAGGTCAGCTTGAAAAAATTTTATTTTAATTAACTGTCTTAACACATTTTCCATTAGGATTTTGAATCATTAAATAATTTGCTACTTAAAATCCAAGGGCTTCTTTGTAATTAAATCATTCTTTTCTAAGTCAAGTGACTGTTCTGTCATTCTATTAAACTTCTGGTTCGTTACTTGGTTCTTAACGAATTGTGTTATCTTAACGAACTAATCCATGCAGCGAACTGAACACTTTAACGAACTGGTTATTAAGCGAACTGGATCCTATAACGAATCAGTCCATAACGAACCAGTCCACATAGCGAATCAATCCAGGTAACGAATTGGACCTTTTAATTCGTTATTTCCTTAACGAATGACTATAACGAATTGGGGGTTAATTCGTTATCTTTTCCTTAATGAATCTGGACGCGAACTAAGGCCAATTCGTTATTATTTCCTCAGCAAATCAACTTAACGAATTGAACACGAACTGTAGCTAGTTCGTTATGTTCCCATAGACGAACCAGCTAGCAAATCACCTTTAATTCGTTAAATCCCCGTAGCGAACTAGGGTTAGGTCAGGGAATGTCAGAACATTCCCTGACATCCTCGTATTAACTTTTCCGGCGCCGCCGCTGGAAAGCCGCAAACACGTCGGAAAAACAAGTTTTAACTCGTTTTTCACCGTTTTTCGTCCCGTTCGATCCAGATCTGAGCTAGGGTGACCCCTAAGCTCATCATAGGTTCGGATTATACCAGATTCCACCCGGATCTCGTGACTTAAACGGTTTAACGGTGTCGGCTCGTCGTTTCGTGACTATATCTAACGGGTTTAAGCTCATACAATATTAAACTATCATTACCTCGGGTCGGTGCTCGGATTCTTTCTTGGTTTCGGCTAGAGAGAGACTAGAGAGGGAGAGCTTAAGTGTGTGTTTTGAATGGTGTTGGAATGTGTGAAATGAATGATTAAAGGTCATTTAATGACTTATATAATTATGGATCATGGGCTTAAGCCCATGGTCCTTTCCTCTTTCTTTCATAGCCCAAGTCCATAGCCCATATCCATTTAACCCAACACTAGCCCGACTCATAATAACTTGTATTTTAATTTATTAACCGAAACCCGAAAAACGGGATGTTACAATAACCTTACCGGAAAATGATTAATCCCGATCTACATTACCGGAATATTGAAGATGGTGGAGTTAGTAAGCCGAGAGAGAGAGAGAGGGAGAGAGAGAGAGATTAAAATGATTAAGGTAGGATAATCTTAAGGTTTAAATATAGTGTAGAGATGATTTGGCAATAATAGGAAAGGTGGCATGGCAGCATAATAGACAATATGAGAATGGAAACTTGGTGAGTTGGATGCATAGGTGGATAGGCTAGTAGAAGAACATGTGGAGTAATTGTATTGATTTAATAAATTAGTAATATATATATGATGTAATTTGGATTTTTTTTATTATTGAATGTTGCTTAATATCCTTACAAGATTGTGCTAAGATGGGTTTTTTTATTTTGGTTTAGTCTTATGTATGTTGTAGAATGTCTGACGGGATCCATGAGTCATTGATGCAACAACCGCTTTTCCTTACGAGCCATTCGAAGGATAACCAAATCAAATAACACTTCAGTTTCCTAGGTAGTTTTTTCATGTTTTTGAATTTATTTTTAACATGTTGATCGGCTTTAATGAATCTATTTTTGCTAGAAAGACCGGACAATGAATGTGGTTGTTCAAATTGGTGTGGGAAAGAAAGGAACAAAATCAAACAAGGTTGAAATGAAATCCATGTTTCAAACATCATTCAAAGAGAAACAGAAAAGTGACTGATAATACATTTTGGTTCGTGAACAGATTTCGGACCCACTGTCCAAAATTCGCACCAAGATTATACACAGTTGTAACTCCATCGACCACTCCATTATACAAAAGTGGCAGAAAAGCCCTTATTCGACCACACACCCATGTTATCCCATCTTTTACAATATGGGGGGAATGATACACCTCCAGAGCAAACACAAGCAATCCTGCAAAACTGTAACACATCCACTTGTAATAACCATAAGGGAAGAACTGGGCTACAAAAACAACCCCTAATTCAAACATTCCAACGCTATAGCAGAATTGGAGGCCCATTCTAACCACTCAAAATTTGCACGGATCCTCTTTGCTACCTCATGAACCCAAAATGACACAAGCCAAAAAACAAAGGACAATGCAACAGAAGCTGCCGACAACATCAAAATAGTTTCAAAATCGGTCGACTGCATGAGTGCTTTAACAACTCCGAGACCGACACAGGTCGTACCCCATATGATGAAAAAATATATTTTTTTCCTTAAACGTCGTACGGAATCCTGAACCGCCGCCAAATGGAATCACGTTGTATGTATTGTTTTCCTCTCTGTAAACAAAATAGAATATTTAAATGAATATATAAACTATAAATTTAAATTAAAGAAATAAATATCAAGAAACCTACCCTGGAAATTGAAGTGCAACTTGATTAGGGTGCCTACTTGAGGCTTATACACCTTGACTTCGTTTGGTTTAACCTATACCATAGATGATCTTCTAGCAACGGTTCAATGACATCTCCCATTTCTAAAAACAACAAGGGAATCAACTAACTCATCACAATCATGTTAATTAACAGATTAATACAAATTAAACATAATCACAAAAAGATACAAATTAAGCACACTCATGTTAATTTACAGTTTAAAACAAATTAAACGATCATAGCTAGTAAAAATCCTTACAAAAAGATAAGAATATTAACAAAAACATCTAATTCAGCCAAATAGACATATTCATATAAAACATCAAACTCAGCACAAAATCATCTAACTCAGCACAATATTCACAGATTAAACATCATTTAACATTAAACCTAGATTAATACAAGAAAAAAAATATATAAAAATCATAAGAACATCAACATCAAACTCAGCACAATATTCATATATTAAACATCATTTAACATTAAATCAAGATTAATACAAAAAACCAAATATATAAAAATAATCAATAAAGAAATCATAAGAACATCAACATCAAACTCAGCACAATATTAACAGATTAAACATCATTTAATATTAAACCTAGATTAATCCGAATAACTAAAAATACAAAAATAATCAACAACAAAATCATATGAAAATTAATATCAAACTCAATACAAAAACTTCTAACTCAACATTATATTCACAGATTAAACACCATCTAACATTAAACTTAATTTAATACAAACCCTAAATATATAAAAATAATAAACAAAAAAATCATAATACCATCAACATAAAACTCAGCACAATATTCACAGATTAAACATCATTTAACATTAAACCCAAATTAATAGAAAACCCTAAATATATAAAAAAAAAATCAATAGAAAAAGCATAATAACATCAACATCAAACTCAGCACAAAAACATCAAACTCAGCATAATATTCACAGATTAAGTGATATTTCCCAAAATAAGCGTTTATGAAAACGTTTTTCAGGTTTTAGGTGTCATTTGCAAGAAATTCCCAAATTAGGTATTATAATCTAGTCGTGACGAATAGTTTGTATAACCAATTAAAACTTGACATGTGTCTTTAAACTAACCGTAATGAGCAGATTTACTAACCATTTACTCATCACAACTAAATAAGTTATATGTCTTGTAATCAACGCCCACGATTAATTCATAAGTTCTTTAGTCGCGACGAGTAGATTGTAAGGTTAACTAGTCGCGACGAGTTAACTACTAATAAACTACTTGTGTAGGGAATATAAATCAGGTAAACTAGTCGCCGCGACTAAATGACTTATGAATTAATCGTGGGCGTTGATTACAAGTCATTAAACTTATTTAGTCGTGACGAGTAAATGATTAGTGAACCTGCACGTTACGGTTAGTTTAAGGGCACATGGCAAGTTTTAACAAGTTCTACAAACTACTCGTGTGTAATCATAAACTACTCGTCACGACTAGTTTATAATACCTATTTTGGAAATTTCTTGCAAATGATACCAAAAACCTGAAAAACGTTTTCATAAATGCTTATTTTGGGAATTTTGCCTTTAAATATTTAGGGTTTTGTATTAAATCTGGTTTAATGTTAGATGGTGTTTAACTTGTGGGAAAATTCCCAAAATAAGCGTTTCTGAATACGTTTTTCGGGTTTTTGGTGTCATTTCCAACAAATTCCAAAAATATGTATTATAAATTAGTCGTGTTGAATAGTTTATATACACGAGTAGTTTGTATAACCATTTAAAACTTGCCACATGTCCATAAACTAATCGTAAAGACCAGTTTCACTAATCATCTACTCGTAACGATTAAATAAGTTTCAAGCCTCGTAATCAACGCCCACGAGTAAATAAGAAACTGTTTAGTCGCGGCGAGTAGATTTTAAAACTTTACGAGACGCGAGTAGTTTATCAAACTAACCACAACGACGCGTTTGTTCACCAAATACATCAAACCGGTTAGTTTTACAAAATACTAACCGGAATGGTTTGTTTAATAGGTCAACTAGTCCTTACGAGTAGATCTTGGTGAACGACTAGTTTACGTTCACCATACGAGTATTTTATTAGTAATTAACTCGTCTCAATAAATTTACCGGTTTACATTACGCATACGAGTAGTTTATATGTAGTTAACTCGTCATGACTAGTTTACCTTGTTTATATTCTCGATACGAGCATTTTGTTAGTAATTAACTCGTCCTATTAAGTTTACCTGATTTACGTTACCCATACGAGTAGTTTATATGTAGTTATCTCTTTGTGACTAGTTTACATTCCCGATACGAATAGTTAATTAGTAACTAACTCGTATTGGCTAGTTTAACGTAAAAATCTACTTGTTGCGACTCGTTTTACCGGTATTCCGATTTATTTTATAAATTTTTATAAATTACTTGACTCATTACTTTATAGTTGAAACTAGTCGTTAAAGTGTTGTTTTGAAGTTGTCGGGTTTATAAACGTCATGTTCTTATTTTTTTTTTATGAAATAGGAAATTAACAATATTCATTAAATATAACTGTTTATGATTTATTTTCGAATTGAAACTGAAACCGATTTGGATTGGATTCGACTATATAGTGTTTTTTAAGTATTGTTTAGTTTCCTGATCTAAAACTAACATTTGATGTTAGAGCATCCCGCTCTAATCAATACGTGTAGAACAGGAACTAGTATGCATAGACCATGGGAGCGGTAATCTGCAGATAGCAGATATATTAACAAAACAATTGGCTCAGGTAAAGTTTGATGAGTTGAAGAGTCTTATTTTGCGTTCTTTAATTTTCAAGATTCAGTTGCCTGATCTAAAACTAACATACTTAACATAGTGTTTAAGCATAACACTCTTTGCTCATCACTCTCTATTGACCAATAAATAATAAAAACAGACTAAAGTAACATTGATTAAAAAAAGCCACTTTCAAAGAATAAAATCTAAATAGAATGCAGAACAACTCACAAAACACATAATTTAAACATAAAACAACTGCTCAAACATAAAACAAAATTATATCATAATATAATCATCCACTTACAGTAGGTAAGAATTTACACAAAATTATATATGTTAATGTTAAAAGTTAAAACAGTGGCATATCTCACTCACCAACCCTTTAAACCTACTTCATTCAACAAAACCATCATTTTAAACAGTCAAAACCACATGTTGCGCCACATCACCTGATTCGCCCCCTTGCTGCTAATTATCTGCTTGCCCCACACTTGGTATCTCGGTTATTGCTTCATTAGACACATTTGTTGAATCGCCAACCACTGACTTAAGCGATCGCGCATACCGTTCCTTACCGACAATAGTCCCCAGAAGCACAAGACCAAGAATTATGGATAAAGTCATGTGATACCAACGGAAGAACTGCGTGATAAAAGCGCAATACCCAAACCTTCAATACCAACACTAAAAAAAGCTTGCAGGAGAATTCTAGGGAACATTTTCTCACATGGATCTTTTTCTTTCGAACCCTCATGATACGCAAACAAGAAAAGCTAACCAACGAAAGAAAGAGCAACAAATATTGCCGCAAGCAACATCATCTTCTCGTAATCATCATGGAAAATGATATACATTCTATCATACCAGCCAACAAATACGTTACAAATATCGCCACAAGCAACATCATCTTCATCTCATATCCAACTTCAACTATTTCTTTAAGTTTCTTCAAAGAGCTTACCTTGAATGGAGTCGAGTTTAGGGTTTTGAGTAATGACCCCATTTCATCCCGCTTGAGCGATGACAAAGGTGAAAACGATGGTGAAGTTGAAGAAGAAGAAGAAGAAGAAGATGGCGAATGACTATTATGCCATGCCATAATGAGCCTCTTGAGGGTGTTGTTAGGGGTAATATCGAAATTTCGATGTTTTGCATCGTGGAAGGACAAGTAGTCCTTATATAGCTAAAGAACCATTTTTGAATGTTTTTTCGCTCATATGTGACAGCGATTGAGATGATGGATTAAAGACGTACCTCATTGCCAAAGGTTTTAAGCCAACAATATGTGATCCATCTCTTTTCAATCTTATTATCGGATCATCTCCAATATATGTCCTAGTATATGTCGATGACCGGTCATTACACATCATCGTGGCTTTATCCTTAGTCAAAAGAAATATCACTACGTGAAAATTGACCTTCGGCCACACGAAAAAAGTGTGGCCGTAGGCCTTTAGCCACACACATTTGGTTCAAGTCATATGTGGCTAAAGGTCACGACACCGTGGGTATGATATGGCCACACACAGTTTTTAGTGGCCTTATATGGTAATAAGTATGGCTAAAGGTTACAAGCATTAGTTGCTGGCCATCAAGAATCCTCTCCAATAAGTGTGGCTAAATGGTAGAAAATGGTCACATGACTATTTACTATGAGTGACCATTGCACATATACAGCCACATGAATTCATGTCTCAGCCACATGAATTTTATAATAATGTGGCCAATAGGGTTGTGTTAAGCTTGCATTGTGACCTATACCGTGTGGATATAACAAATAAATGGCCACTTAAATTAAAAATAGAGTGGCTAATTATATCATACAGACACTAGAAATTACATTAAAAGTGGCTAAAAATGTTTGCTTGCCACCCAAACACTCCTTTGTAGATTATAGTGTGGCTATTGTTTTACCGTTTGTCACACGTAATGTTTTTTGTAATTTAAAGTGTGGCTATTGTCAAACTTATCGTCACACATAGTGAGGTATTGTGTGGCTAATCATATCATATAGACACTGGAGGTTATTGTCAATGTGGCTAAAAATGTGAACTTGTCAGTCAAACACTCTTTTGTAGTTTGTGGTGTGGCCATTGTCTTACCGTTTGTCACACATAATGCTTTTGTAATATAAAGTGTGGCTATTATCATACTTTTGATCACACATAGATAAATGTGGCTATTTCATAAGTTTAACAAACACAATAACATAAATTCAAAACAAGTTTACATTAACAAACCTACACTAATAAGTTATGAATTCAAAATATTTGAAACTACTACTAATTACTACCGACCTCAAACTTTCTCATAAACTAATCAAATTGTTTTTTCCTCCTTTCTTCATTTTCTTTAAGTTCTTTTTCCATTTATTTCATTCGTTGCGCTCGTTCTTCCAACTCGTTTCTTGACTTCTTTTCATCTTTTTCCATTTCGGCTCTAAATTTTTGAACCTAAAATTGTTAAAATATTAGCATCATAACTAGTAAAGGGTTAATGTGAGGCGAAACCTCAAAGCACGACGACTATCACGCACAATCACATTAGACATAATGTATACACAAATAAAAACTTGAATCGATGACTTGTTGGTGATAATAATTAATGTCAACTGTACTAAAAAGTCCTAACATGTATTCACACATCGTATCATGGCAAATCAACCAAACATTCATCATACAACTTAACTTATGATCACTTAGTTCACGAGACAGATTATAGCATGTACAAACTGATTTTATTCACTAAGAAAATATTAAGTATAAATTGTACAAAATTTACCACGGTAGAATATATGAATTAGGTTTCTCAAAAAAAATTTATAATATTTTTCTCATACATACAAAACTCACAATAATTCAACCATTAAAGATATGTACCAACAGTTCAGCAGATTGCACAACAAACACTCGTTTAATGGTTCTATCGACTCATTAATCTAAATTGTGCAAGACCAATTGGGTTGTCTTCAAAACTCATAATACTAACTTTCAGAACTGGAAACAACCCGTTTGGTTTTGTCATTAGGGAGTTATGGTGCCGGAAAGACAGGCCAAAATATAACTCCCCGAATCAGCTTTGACCAGTGTTTTTGTAAAATCATAAAAACTATTCAAAACGTGTCCAAAAATTACAAACTTTACCTTTCTGGAAACTAGACTCATAGTGCTATATCCTAGAATCAAAAATCGTTCAGTAATCATCGTTTAACATCAAGTTACATACCAATAAATAAACGAAAACGAATCTGTCAGCAAACTGTTGTCATCAAACAAGTGAAGCACATACCTTTTTAGCGATGAAAGAAGATGTACTAAGCTTCAATTACAAGAAATAACACTTAAAATTGAAAATCCTCAAACTTGGTTCTTAGGGTTCTTCACACTCAACACGAATCCGACAAAAAACGAGATAGAATTGATGAAAACCGACACCACACGTGAATTCCTCTCGCAAAAATAATAAGATTAGAGCCCGGAATCAAAGGATTTGGTTAAAAATTGAGTGAGTTAGAGAATTAATGATTGAGGATTATGGTTGGTGTAAAGAGATGAAGAATAAGAATAATAAGAAGGAATGAAGAGAAAGAAAAAAAAAGTAGGTTAAATATGTGGTCAAATTAAATTTAAGAATAGGAGGGTAATTCAAATTTTTTTGAAGAAAAGAGGGGGTTGAATTTAATTTGAAATTTTGAGTGAAGTGAAATTAATATGAACTAAATATGAATTTAATTTATTTTTAATAATTAAAATAAAGAGTTGTTAGTGTGTGTGTGTGTATATATATATATATAACAACAAATTAAAACTTATATAATATAAAAAAATTGTATTTTAAATATAAAAACATATAAAATAAATACAAGTGATATTTATAGTTGCTCTAAAAGAGTTGTATAAGAGTGTAGTAATCAGTGTTAACCCCCAATAAACCATACTTTTATTAGTGGGTCATACTAGTTATTGATCGGTGTTAGTGTCCCATTATAACATCTATCATGTCACAATTGCTCTAAAAGAGTTGTATAGGACTGTCATTAGTCATGGTTAGGTGTTAACGCCTGAAACACACCATACTTTCATCAATAGACCTTATTTGGCCTTGATTTGTGTCAATGGCCCAACATGTTATACATTCATTAATGGGCCTTGATTGGTATTAGTGGTCATTATAGCATCTCTCATGTCCCCGTTGCTACAAGAGGGTTGTATATGATTGTAGTGAGCCATAGGCATGTGTCAACGCCCGATAACATGTCATACTTTTATTAATGGGCCATATTGGGCCTTGATTGTTGTTAATGACCAATATCGTCTCTATCATGTCATAGTTACGTTAACAGGTTGTATAGGAGTGTAGTGAGTCATGTTGGTCGTCATACTTTGCATTAATGGGCTGTCTTGGGCCTTGATTGTTGTTAGTGACCCATTGTAGTCTCTATCATATCATAGTTGCTTTAAAAGGGTTGAATATGAGTTTAGTGAGTCTTGGCTTGGTTACGCCCAATAATATGTCATACTTTCATCAGTGGGCCTTATTGGACCTTGATTGTTGTAAATGGCCAGTATGGGTCTATCATGTCATAGTTACGTTAACAGGTTGTATAGGAGTGTAGTGAGTCATAGTTGGTCTCATCAAATGGCGTTGATTGGTATTAGTGGCCCATTATATCACCTATCATGTCATAGTCGCTACAAGGAGGTTGTATATGAGTGTAGTGAGCCATAGTCATGTGTCAACGCCCAATAACATGTTATACTTTTATTAATGGAACATATTGGGCCTTGATTGTTGTTAATGGCCCAATATATCTATATCATGTCATAGTTAATTTAACAGGTTGTATAAAAGTGTAGTGACTCATAGTTGGTGTTAATGCCCAGTAGCATGTCATACTTTGCATTAATGGGCTGTCTTGGGCCTTGATTGTTGTTAGTGACCCATTGTAGTCTCTATCATATCATAGTTGCTCTAAAAGGGTTGAATATGAGTTTAGTGAGTCATAGTTTAGTTAAAGCCCAATAATATGTCATGCTTTCATCAATGGGCCTTATTGGACCTTAATTGGTGTTTGTGGCCCATTATAGCCTTTATCACATCATAGTTGCTCTAAGAAGGTTGTATAGGAATGTCATTAGTCATAGTTAGATGTTAATGGCCGATAACATGTGATACTTTCATCAATAGGTCTTATTGGACCTTGTTAGTGTTAGTGGCCCATTATAGCCTTTTTCATGTCATAGTCGCTCTTATGGGCCATATTAGTGCTTGTAATCTCTTAGTGGCCTATTATGGCATGTGATATGTAACATTAGATATTTAAGGGTTATATCGTGTTATAGGGAGTCATATTAGACCATAATAGACAAATACAAGTCATACATGTCCTAATGGGCCATATTGGGCCTTGAAATCTCTAATGGCCCATTATGCATATAATTTTAAATTGTGTCTTAAGAGGTACAACTCGCCTAAACCATCGATATACATTAAACATAGGGGTGGCAAAAGGGTTGGGTTGGGTCGAAATGGGTTATGGGTCGGAACGGGTTAGGGTCGAAACGTGTCAAGGTTGGAACGGGTCAACTAAAAAAAAAGGTTGTTATGGTTCGGGTCGGAACAGGTCAGGGTCAAAAGGTTCGGGTCATAATGGGTCCGGGTTAAAACGGGTCAAGGTCGGAACGGGTCAAAACGGGTCTCGAGTCTTTTTTTTTTGAACAAGGACAATGGAGGAAATGTTTTAGTTTTATCATTAAAATTCATGTTCCAGTCCAGTTCGTTTCAGTACTTAACAACTCCTTTTACAGCAAACAACATGCTAAACAGCTCGTTTCAGCGATTTTTCATTCCGTTTCAGCACTTAACAGCTCGTTTTAAACAGCAAACAGCATGTTAAATAGCTCGTTTCAGCACGTAACAGCTTGTTTTTACAGCAAACATCATGTTAAACAGCTCATTTCAGCGATTTTTTCAGTTCGTTTCAGCACTTAACAGCTCATTTCAGCACTTAACCAGCTCGTTTTTACAGCAAACAACATGCTAAACGGCTCGTTTCAACGACTTTTCATTCCGTTTCAGCACTAAACAGCTCGTTTTAACAGCAAACAACATGTTAAACAGCTCGTTTCAGCAAGTTTTCCAGTTTGTTTCAGCACGTAACAGCTCGTTTTTTACAGCAAACATCATGTTAAACAGCTCGTTTTCATCGATTTTTCAGTCCATTTCAGCACTTAGCAGCTCGTTTTTTACAGCAAACAACATGCTAAACAGCTCGTTTCAGTAATTTTTCAGTCCGTTTCAGCACTTAACAACTCATTATAACAGTAAACAGCATGTTAAACAGCTAGTTTCAGCAAGTTTTCAGTTCGTTTCAGCACGTAACAGCTCGCTTTTACAGCAAACATCATGTTAAACAGCTCGTTTCATCGATTTTTTCAGTCCGTTTCAGCACTTAACAGCTCGTTTCAGCACGTTTTGACCAATTTTGCAGCAATTCAGCAATAAAAAATCAACAGTTCAGCTCGTTTTTTGCCCGTTTCAGCAGGTTACATAACCAATACTTCAAAACGTTTTGTGTTTTTAATCCAGAAAACAAGTATAGGCAAACGTTTAGTGTTTTCAAAACTAGTATGCAAGTATGTCCGTGTTTTCAATCCAAAACTTGGTGTCACGTGTAACAGAGTTTTCTCAAAACCAAATGAATGTATTTGACTTGTTAACTGTTACCTAGTACAAGTGTTTTAAGTTATGAGAGTATGTTCAACAACACATGACTCTAAGACTCACGTATGAACTCACACACAAACACAAACTTGACCCGATGAATCGTTGGTGATAATAAGTAATGTCAACAATACCGAAAGTCCTAACATGTATCCACACATCATATCATGGTAAAGCAACCAAATATTCATCATATAACTTAACTTATGATCATTCAGTTCACGAGACAGATTCTGGCACGTACAAACTGATTTTATTCACAAAGAAAAGATTAAGGATAAATTCTACAAAATTTACCACAGTATGATATATGAATCAGGTTTCTCAAACAATTTTTATTATATTTTTCTCAAGCATAGAAAACTCACAATAATTCAACCATTACAGATAGGTACTAAGAGTTCAGCAGATTGCGCAACAAAAACTAGTTTAATGGTTCTATCAACTCATTAAACCAAATTGTGTAAGACCAATTGGGTTATCTTTTAAACTCATAATACTAAGTTCCAGAAGTGGAACCAACCCGTTTGGGTTTGTCATTAGGGAGTTATGGTGTCCGAAAAATGGACCAGAATATAACTCCCTGAATCAGCTTTGACATATGTTTTTGTAAAATCATAAAAGGTATTCAATACTCATCCAAAAATTACAAAATTTACCTTTCTGGAAACTAGACTCAGAATACTATATCCTAAAATCAAAAATCGATCAATAATCATCATTTAACAGCGAGTTACAGACCAATCAATAAATGAGAACGAATCTGTCTTCCAACTGTTCTCAACAAAACTCAAACCCTAACATGTTTATGACATCACTAGGGTTCTAATTAATCATGTTAAAAACCCCCGTTAGAAAATATAAATCCAACAATGATAAAAAGTAAAGATTCAAAAATGTCACTTGCAACATGTATCAAGATTGTTTAAATTAGAACGAATACTAATCGATTGAATCCAAGACCTAATTACTTACATTCAAACCCTTGAACACCTAAATTTCTCAAAATTAAAGTATAACTCACCTACCTAACCAAGATGAGCTTCAATCGATGTTAATGAGTGATGAAAGTATTAGCAGCAGGTGATGGATTAGGGTTCAGATTGGTTACTGCAGGGTGGATGTCTGGTTGGTCACACAAAAGAATTAGAATGTGGCTATTAATTATCAATAGTCACACTTTTGTTTTAATGTAACTGTTAGATTTTATCCATACATAAAAATTTATAAGTGGCTATAAAATAATGCTTTATGGTCACATAAACCCCTTAAGTGTGACCACATGTATAAGCTTTTAGCCACATATTAAACAATTAAAGTGTGGCCATTAACTACTAACGGTCACACATTTTGTTTGCTATCACCGTTAACTTTTAGCCACATATAAAACTTA